>NC_052053.1:69206742-69507164 GCF_903992535.2 Arvicola amphibius
GTGCAGTGGGACAATGCTCCATCTAAGGAGGGCTAGCCAGCTGCACCTCACGTTCTTAGTGATTTCATCTCTGTAAATAAAGTCCAGTGGGGTCTGTTTGTTTGTTTTTGTTTGTTTGTTTGTTTGAGACAGAGTTTCTCTGTAACTTTGGAGCCTGTCCTGGAACTAGCTCTTGTAGACCAGGCTGGCCTCGAACTCACTGATATCCGCCTGCTTCTGCCTCCCGAGTCTGGGATTAAGGGTGTGCGCCACCACCACCTGGCTAGCAAAGTGGGATCTTGAGCATACACTTGGGATGAGAGCTTGGCTCACAGCTCCGGTCCACTACTCCCAGAGTCCCAAGTGAGTTCTCTGCAGCTCCCCTGACAGCTACCAGGTACCCCAGACCCTATCACATGCATACAGCCCAGCCCAGATGCTGTTCCCACACATGGGAACCTGGGCATGCACTTGAAAGCCAGGGACAGGCCTATGTGCTCATGTCCTCTCAAGATAGGACATGGACTTGGTTGTCTTACCCCAAGCTGACAGAACAAGGTGGCAGATGGGTAACTTGGCAGGCCAACACATCTGACCCACTTCCTGTCCAGACACTGAGAGCCCATGGAACAGGCTACAAACCTGGGGGTTACACATGAGATTGAGAGGCAGGCTTTCCTCCCTCTGGGAGGAGTTCTTGGCCACTGGAGTTTGTGCCTGTACCTTGGGTCCTGATCAAAGCTGTACATTCATGGTAAGCATGCCCTCAGAACATGTACCATTGAACATTAGAGTCCATCAGGATATGGGGAGAGGGAAACACTGTGCAAGAAAGGGAAGCATCTCATATTTCAGTGTGTGTGATGCTAAGTTTTTCTCCCTGCCCTTAATTTATCTGATGTTGGGAAATTAGGCCTAGGGCCTTGTGCATTCCAGGCAAGCACTTTATTACTGAGCTACAACCTGGTCCTTTTATTTTATTTCATTTTAATTACATTTATTTACAGGGGCCATGCCAGATTGTATGTGTGGAGATCGGGGAGCTTGTGGGAGTCAGTTCTCTCCATCACCCATGTGGGTCCCAGAGACTGAACTCAGGTCATCAGGCTTGGTAGCAAGTACCCTAACCTATTAAGCCATCTCACCTTCTCATCCCTTTTGTACTAAAAATTATGAGAAAACGTCTTACTAAACTGCCTATGCTGACCTTGATCTTGCCCTGTCGTTCAGGAAGGTCTTGAACTTGAGATACTGGCTCAGTTTCCAAGTAGTTGGGATTACAGTACTGTATTTCCAGAGCCAGCTTCCAACTGCTGCCCTCCTTTGGGAAACAGACCTAGGTTCTTATGCATGGCAGGCAAGCCCTCTACCACTGAGCTACAACCCTAGCCAGAGAGTTTCTGGAGATTTTCCTATTTCTCTCTCACATCTTGCCCTATGAATGCTGGCATTACACATGCTCCCTACCATATTCTGATTATTTGAGTTCTGGAGATTCAAACTTGGGGTCTCATGCTTGTACGAAGACAAGTGTTTAACCCAATGAATTGTTGCCACAGCCTTCCCCACTTTTTTTTTTAAAGACAGGGTTTCTCTGTGTAGCCATGGCTGTCCTGGAACTCACTGTGTAGACCAGGCTGGCCTGGAACTCACAGAGATCCTCCTGCTTCTGTCTTCTGAGTGCTGGGATTAAAGGCATGTGCCACCACAGACCGGCTCTTCCCCACATTTAAAAAAAATCATTATTATTTTAAAGATAGTTTCTCTGGAGTTTTTGTTGTTGTTTTTTTATTTGGGGGGGTTGTTGTTCTTGTTTTTTGCTTATTTGTTTGCTTGCTTACTTTATTTTCTTTCGTAGGTGGGGGAATTGGGGTGCATGATGTGATCCTCTGAAGTAATCAATAAAGAAGTTTTTTTAAAAAAAGTGAAAAAAGATAGTCTCTCTGTTACCTTTGGTCGCCCTTAAATTTGCGGCAATCCTCTTACATCTGCCTCTCAAGAGCTGGGAGTACAGGCATCTTCCACCATACCCAGCTCACATTCACCAGCTGAATGTATATTGGGTTATTTTCAATTGGAGATTATTATTGTGGCCCAAACTGCTATGAACCTATGAATCTGAATGTGAATGATTTATTTCTCAAGGGTAGATGAGTAGCAGCAGGACCATATAAGCAGGGATATAATTTAATAAAGGAAAATACCTGACCGTTTTTTGACAGGGATGAACTATTTTGTCTAGGAGCTTCAGGGACTCAGCATCCTCGCCAGCCCGTGATATTGAAGTCTTAATCATTTGGCCTTTGCTTCAGCAGTGAGGATGACAAATGAGGACACCTCCTGTGCTGATTTGTCATCTGTATCTCTGCTAGCAGGTTCGAGACTTTGTGCTCGTTTTTTATTGGGTTGTTTGTCTTATTATTGAGTTACAAGTGTTCGTTATATGCTCTGGGTACAGGTCCTTTACTAGGTTTATGTTTTTTTTGTCTTAGAAGGTTGTAACCAGACCCCTAATAAAAACAACAATGATACCAATAAACACATGAGCAGAGTCATTTCTCCTGGGCCATCAGTGCCAATTACTGCAACTGCTCCTTTTGAATAGCTAAGTGAGCCTCAGGGGCAGCTGCTTCCTCCTGGTCTACTGACATCTTTTACCTCTAAAACAAACCAGTTTCCCCAAGACTGAAGATACAAACTAGCCACTAGTTTGTGAATGGTGGCTCACTTCTGTAATCCCAGCCTTCTGCAGGCTGAGGCAGGACTGGGAGGTCAGGGCCAGTCTGGATTTCATAGTTAAATTCCAGGGTCCAGGACAAGACCCTGGTCTGAAACAAAATATGCAAGTAAACAAACACCAACAAAAGCAACCACGAGCAAGAGGTAGCTTTCTTTATTAATTAGAAAGCAGCTACAAACTGGGAGGTGGTGGCACACACCTTTAATCCCAGCACTCAAGAGGCAGAGGCAGGCGGATCTAGGAGTTAAAGGCCAGTCTGGTCTACAAAGTGAATTCTAGGACTGCCAGATTTAAAGAAAAAGAAAGAAAGAAGCTACAGAGCTGTCAAGACAGCTCAGCAGGTAAAGGCACTCACTGCCAAGCCTGATCACCTGAGTTTGTTCCACAAGACCCACACGGCCGGAGGAAACAACCTCCCACAAGTTGTTCTCCACAAACATGCCCTGGCACACGTGCCATCCCTGCATGCACCTCAACCCACGCACAGGAAAGTGAGTGGAGTTTTTTGTTGTTTTGTTTTTTAAAAGGGCTTTCCTGGGTTTCAGTTTGACATTTTGGGGGTGCCTCTTCAAAGACATCCTTACCTTCAGTGTGCTGTTTTGTAGCTGTAGCCCAGGCTGCCTTGAACTCTAGGCATGCCACCTGATTTAGCCTCTCAAGGGCTAAGATTAAAGGCATGAGGCACCGTGGCCAGGAAGGCGTCTCTTTAGTTGTTGGGGTGTTTGATGCTGCTGGCTTTGAAACACACTGAACAGAAAGAACATTGACCTTATTATACCGTTACCAATCACTGTGTTTTGACTAGATGATCTACATGAACACAGCATTTGCTATCAAGAAGTCTGTCCACAATTTGAACCAGCAGTGAATACTGTTTACTAGGCACCAAACAGACTTTAAACTGGAGTTACAGGCGGTTGTGAGCCAGCATGTCATAGGAGTGCTGAGAACCGATCCCTGGTCCTCTGCAAGAGCAATAAGAGCTCATAATTGCTCAGTTATCTCTCTAGCTCCCTACAGTCCTTTTCCTTTTTTTCATTTTAAGATTTATGTTTAATTATGTATATATGTATTGTGTGACTGTGTGCACATGAACGTAAATGCCAATGGAGGCCAGCAGTATCAGGACCACCTGAGCTGGAGTTACAGATGGTTGTGAGCCACCTGTGGGTGCTGAGAACCCCACTCAGACCCTCTGCAAGAGCAGTAAATACTCTTAACTACTGAGCCATCTCTCCAACCCCTCTACAGTCCCTTTTATTTTTTTTTTAAAAATCTTTTAAACAGGATCTTGCTAACTTAGGAACTGGCATTGAACTCTGTAACCTAGGTAGACCTTGACTTGGAGATGTTCCTACTTCATCTCCCAAGTAGCTGAGGCCACAGACCTGTATCCAGGTAAATTCTGTCTCAAATGGGAAAACCAAGAAAGAATAGAGAAAGCACAAAATGTAGAAATATGAAGATAAACAAACAAAGAAACCTAAACAGAATTTTAAAGAGGCCCTGAGACACATGACTCTGAGGGGTCTGAACCTACAGTTTGCCACTGGAAGTTCCTATGGTAGCGATCTTGCTAAAAATAATATATATATATATATATATATATATATATATATATATATATATATATAAAATCAAATATCTACATAATTAACCACATATTGTTTTAGTTATTTTTCTGGTGCTCTGACAAATTGCACAAAAATCAAGGAAGCGGACAGGCAGTGGTGGCACACACCTTTAATCCCAGCACTCGGGAGGCAGAGGCAGGTGAATCCCTGTGAGTTCGAGGCCAGCCTGGTTTACAAGAGCTAGTTCCAGGACAGCTAGGGCTGTTACACAGAGAAATCCTGTCTCTAAAAACCAAAAAAAAAAAAAAGGAAGCGTTTATTTTGACTCCCAGGTTTCAGTCCATCGTGGTGGGGAGGGCATGACAGCAGGCGCATGAGGAGCATGAGGCGCATGAAGTGGCTGTCTTATTGTCACATTGCATCTGCAGTCAAGACGCAGAGAGAGAGCAACAGTGGTGCTCGGGTTGTTTTCTCCTTTTTGTTCAGTTTGAGCGCCAGTCCAGGAGATTGTCATCCTGATCCACAGAGTGGGAACTTGTCTCAAAAGAAAAAAATTAGAAAGCAAATTTGGAAGTGACACAAAGCAAGTGATGCCCTGTGACCTGCATCAGTGTGTGTGTGTGTGTGAGAGGGAGAGAGGTGGGGGGACAGACGGAGACAGAGGGAGACAGAGGGAGGGAAGGAAGGACAGAGGACGGATGCTCTGGTACTGTTTAAGACCAGTAGACCAGTCCTCTCCATCCAAGCCCTGTAGGACATTGGCTACAATCACCCCTTGTCATCTGGGATGGCAAAGCTAAGGAGAGCGTATGATTTTCCTTTAGTGTCCCTGGGAGAGCGGCGCTGTGCCTCTCTGGCTGGCTTCAGAGGACTTGCTGCTCCAGCATTGCTTCTACACAAGTACAAATTGCAGCAGCTGGTCTCAGTGCCTCAGACATCAGCAGGGCCAGCTGCCGTCTCTGGCATCAGCGAAAAGGACAGATCGTCTTGTTCCTGAGCATGCTGTTTGCGCAGGGGAAGTGAGTGTGGGCGAGGAGGGAAGCAGACACTGGGCTGAGTACCCAAGGCTGCCAATCATGCGTCCATGCTGTGAGGTTGGAGTTTCAGGACCTTTCTGCTGTGCAGGGATACAGCAAAAGCTGTGATCTCTTATCATGGGCCACACCTACTATTTTATGTAATTCTGACCAAAAACTTCCCCAGGTAGATACTACTACTCCCCTACTTTACAGATGGGCAAACTGAGGCAAAGAAAAATAAATATAAATGGCTCAAAACTCTTTTTCCTACTGTTCTGAGGTCTGTCCTTGTATTTGGACCAGGCTGTCTCTAACCCTGTGATGCTCTTTCATCTGCCTTCTAAGTGCTGGGATTAGAGATGCATGCCACCACATCCGGCTTGATAGCTTCTTGCTACAAGTTATTACAAAACAGATCCCAGGCAGAGCTCATGAAACAATGTGGCATATGTACACGGTAAAGAACAGTTGACACCTAGAGCTCTGAACTTGATCTTCCAGCTCTGGCTTCTTACCTTCCCAAAACCCATCTCCTCTCTACTGAAGGGAAACACTGTCTCCTTCTTAGGGTCACAGTGCCAGGTAAATGAGACCAGATCTATCCAACCACCTGTGGCCAACAAAATGACAACATTTGAGCTCAAGGTTGAACTTTAACATAAAGAGCAAAGCAATCAAGAGGCACTCAGGTGGCCGTGATCCAACCATCTGAAAAGCACAAGGACCAGATGCGAACTAGTGAAGCTGGGCATGAAGGGAGTCCATGAAGATTGAGAAACCCTTTCAACACAGGACAGGATAAAGTCAGCACTGTAGCTGGGATGCTGGAAGAACATCATCCTCCAGAGTTGGTATGGCAGTGGACGGCCAACTAGAAACTCAGAACAGAGCTGGAAGCCCCCGTACTCGCCTGCTTCCGTCTCTCCAGACCTCTGCTTTCTCTGCAGCCATGGGCACTTGCAACATGGAGAATAGTAGTCAGAACTGCAGGTTTCAGGAGGTTGGAAAAAGTTGGTGGGTAGAAATGAATTCTGGGTGCCCCATCCAGCGGATTCCAGGCAGGCAGAGGTTACAGGACACACACCACAGGGGGTGGGCTGAGGATCGGCAACAGTGGTCAGCAGTCATGGGGCAGTGCTAGTAGCTCTTTTCAATTTAGTCAGATGCTGAGGAGGCAGGATTAACATAAAGAAAGCCCCCAAAGGCGGCCAGCCAGTATCCTCTTTGGATTTCCTGTCACTCTTCATTTTCCTGCCTACTTGTGCCAGCTTCACCCCAGCATTGACTAAGTGCCTGTCAAGGTTCCTGGGTGCAGGTGCTGGGAGAGTCCCTAGCTGTCCCCGCCCAACTGACATGTGTTCCCTCATTCATTCATTCATTCATTCATTCAAGTCGTTTACTGAACATTTATCCTCTGGGTACAGCTCTAAGGACTTAGGGCAGAGACATCCTCACCCTCCCGCAATCTGCATTCTAATAGGGCAAAGAGTGATGAGCAGCACATGTAACACATTTCTGAATACAATGCTATGCTGGAAGGGTTGTGAAGAAGTAGGACAAACTATCTCCCTACTCCTAGCAGTCTTTGTGAGGAGTGCCCCTGGGCCTGCTGGCTTCCCTCAGCCTTTGGGTGCTGCCATATGGGTGGGTCAGAGGCACCTAGGGTTGTTCTCAGTCACCTGGAGACTTGCAAGAAATGCAGAGTCTCTGGATGGAAGCTCTTGGATCAGACATGAGTATCCTGATACTTCAGAATGCACAAGACGAGGAAAGGTGGCCTTTGGGGACAAGGGCACACTGATGTGTTTTCAGCGGCTGGTGATAGTGGGAGACAGTAAAAGCATTAGGAAATTTGGTCTGCTTGAAGGAAGGAGGTCATAGCGTTGTGTTCCTGCTTGAAGGAAGGAGGTCATAGCGCTGTGTTCCTGGAGGGTATATTGGGGCCTCAACCGGCTCCTTCCTCCATGTCTCACTCCCTCCATTACGCCCTCCTATCATGATGTATTTATCGCCTTGTCAAAGGTCTGAAAGTAGCTAGGCCAAGTGACTGTGGACTGAAACTCTGAAATTGTTCATCAAAATAAATGAATGAGCCAGGTGTGGCAGCACCTGTCTTTAATCCCAGCACTGAAGGGGCAGAGGCAAGTTGACCGCCAAGAGGTCAAGGTCAGCCTGATCTACATATTGAGTTTCATAAGCGTTTGAATAAATAAATTAAATTAAAAACAAATGGATGTTTTAAGTTCGCTTTTCTGAGGTAGTCTGTCATGCAACAGAAAGTCTCACACCCAGCTTCAGTGAGTGGAATCCTGGACCACTGGACTAGTGCTATTTGAGAGAATCCTGCGGTCTGGCTTGAGGGGTGTGGGGTGAGGCAAGACTGCCACATATGTGGGTTCTGCCTGTGAGGTTACTGGGTGTGGCTACCTTGCGACAGAATGCCCTGTGGCCAGCATAGATGATACAGTGGTCTTAGCAAAGGGGTGATATCTCTTTGACCTTGTTAGAAGCATAACATAAGCTTCATAATCTTATGAAGCAAAAAGACGGCCTTGGGGACCCACAGAGAAAGAAATATGCAGAGGCCCAACTGCCTCCATCCTGCTGGACTACACCCACGGGGTGCGGACCTCCAAATCCAGCATGGGTGTCCACTGAGGTGTCCCAGGGGGAGGGCAGAGCAGGTCAGAAAATCAGTCTGCCTTCATCCTGTGGAGTCACCTCAGCAGATCCGTGTTGTTGGAGCGAATGTCGTTCCTCTCAGGCTTCCGCCTTCTCTTAATGACTCCCCTCTCTCTCTGGAGGCCTCAGCCCTTGTCCCTCCAGCTCTAGGAATGGGGCTGATCTTGCCGAAGCAGGGCTGGGATCCCCGCCCTCTCTCTCAGTCCCCACTCTCACCCTTTCTGTAAACCTCTCCTTTGCAAACAGCACTCCTGGAATTTCCCTAGTCTTCAGGAAGCCATCTGTTTCCCAGGGGGACCCCAGCTGATGAGCCAGCACCATGAATAACAGAGGAAACTAGAGGCTCCTGGCACAAGCTGAGAGCCTGGGTCCGGAGGTGGTTAGGTGAAGGTGAAAAAAAAGTTTAGGAAAAGCCTGGAATAGAGGTGGTAGTGGAGGAGAAGGCTGGGCTGCCTGACATACCTGTAGGGCATTGCTCCTGAAGGAAGATCCCTGAGGTTGGGACTGCCACCTCTAGATGGTGGGATCTAACACTAGGGGCACAGAAGACATCAGAATGCTCCTCCCACAGGGGCCTCAGAGGCTAAGAGGTGGAAAAATCCTAGCTTAGCTCACAGAAGACTTACCAACGCACTATGGGTATCTGGGGATGCCCAACCTGTGCAAGCAGCTGCAGGACTAAACCAGTCCCTGCTGCAGGTTTGAGTCCTGTTCCAAGGAAAAATCTGTTCTGCAGCTCTGGATGAGGGGCAGAGCCTTCTGGGCTACGGAGAATAGCTGGTCCCTACAGTCCCCACACCATCCGCCCCAGGCCTTACAAAATATAAAGTGAGACTGCCGAACTGTGGTTTTTGGTGTTTGTTGCTTTCAGGTGGAGACAGCAGTTTAACCTCTCTGCTGCTCAAAGAAACTTCTCTGATGAGGTCTGTAGTTATCTATGTGTCTAGAGATGCAAATTTAGAGGCCAACTTGATACTATGTCCATGTCTTCCTCAGGGTTTCTCTGTGTTAAACTGGCTGAACTGGAACTCATTTTGTGGAATAGGCTGGCCTCAAACTCAGAGAGGTCAGCCTGCCTCTGTCTACTGAGTGCTACTACTGCCTTGCTTCTTATTGGCTCGCTCAGTCTGATTTCTTATATAACTCTGTCCCAGGAATGACCCCACCCCCTGTGGGCTGGGCCCAACCTATATCAATCATTAATCAAGAAAACTCATTATAGACTTGCCTATAGGAAATCTGATAAAGACATTTTCTCAATCAAGAGGAACCAACATCTGGTTTCTCAGATGAGTCTAACGTGTGCCAAAGCTTAAAAAGCAAAAAAGCAACAAACAAACAAAATTAACCAGAAGAGTCCATTTAGTAGAATAATAGTTGATTCACTCCTGGGGCCTGTGGGTTCTTGGTCAGATTTACAAGTGGCAACGTTCCTGACTTCCTTAATATAAAAAAGGAGAGGTGGAAGAAGTTTGGTTCACAGCTAACTACTATGAAAATAGATTTCCCTGGAAGCCATGGTGGCAGAAAGGGAGCCTCTGTTCCCTTTGTCCCTCTGCTCCCCCACCATACACTGACTGCGAGCTGTAAGGGCTTGGTGCTGGTGAGGTAGCGGGGCTGTGCGTGAGGCTGTGGAGGAGACCGAGTTCTCAGGGTTTTAAGAGTTTCTGCCCCAGCCCCTCCCCTCCAGTCTCAAGGACTGCGGTAGACACTTCAGCTTCATGACTTAGGCGTGGGTTTGGCTTCCTGCTTAGAATCCCACTTCTGGTACAGGGAAGTTAAGCTGGAAGTCAGAGGTGACTAAAGGCTTGGGGGAAAGGGTAGGAAGTGGGGTGTGAAGCTGTTGCCTGCGGTCAATACCCAGGCTGGCTACAGATAAAGTGAGGACTGGACTGCAGGCTTGGGTGCAGGCCCATGGAGACAAAGGAAAGACCTGAAATGTAATGCTGAAAAATATCAAAGCTGACTCCAGCACTGAATCTACCTCCCTGCATCTGCTTACCCCAGACCCCAGTCCCCAGCACAGCGCAGAGGCTTAGGAACCACCTCGCCCCTTTCTTTCACCCTGTCCAAGTCCTGCCATAAAAACCACACCCCAAACAGAACCCCATTCCCCATCTCCACTCTCTCTTCTTTAGTACTTCTAAGACCTCCACTCTTGAAGCAGGCCAATCAGCCTTCAGAACTGGCCACTGGGCGTTAAAAACAGAATCAGATCTTTGTACTTGTCTGGAGACCAATGAGGACACATCCAGACTGGCCACAGAATACACACTCAAACCTGAGCTCACCATGCTCCCTTCACAGAGCTCCCCAACTCTGAGTACACTCCTCCTCTCCTCCTCTTCAATTGGAATTCCACAAGGTACCAACTCGAGTGCTACGTTCTATTGGCAAAGCAGCCATCTGTCACAGGTCAGGTTTTATAATTTTAAAGTACACTTGCAGCATTTAACATCTTCTCCCCTGACAGGAGTACAAACTCTGTGAGGGCAGGGACCTCATATATCTTGTTTGGGGTTAGGACACTTAGGCCTAACATAACAAACTTGTTATTTGAATTGGCTTGCTGGCCCCTAGGAGAGGAGGAGACATTAACAGGTCTATGGTGGCACGTTATGATGGGTGATAGTGGGGTTAGCAGTCTGGGAGATATCGGTGAACTTTCTCCCTGGAATATCTGGGGAAGTGCAAAGGAAGGGGGTTTTAAATATGGCCCATGCTATCCACACACAGGGAGGCAGATGAGCATAGGCCTATCTCCTTAGGAAAGGGAAGGGTTAGGACTTGGGATAGCTAGGTGAGGGCTGCTGGGGGCTTGAGAGATGAACATGAAGAGAGAGGTAAATTAAAGTTGTGTTTTGAAAGGTCTTATGGGTTTAATCGTGCCTGATCACAAGTCTGATATGGAGCTTCTAACCTTAATGAACCTCAGAACATGACCGTGACTGTAGACAGAACCTTTGGGAGGAAATTATGGTTAAATGAGGTTCTGTGACTGGGCCTTAACCCAATTATAACTGACATCCTATAAAAACAGGGAGTAACAGAGAGGTGAACACACAGGTGACTGTAGCGGAGGCAGCAAGTGTCAGCTGTCTGCAGACTGCAGGGGAGAAACCACCCTACCTTGGGTTTCATCTTTTAAATTTGATCTTGGACTTCCAGTCTCTAAAACTATTTCTGTTTCTGTTGCCCAAGCTACTCTACCCTGTATATGGTATTTTTCCATGGTAACCACAGTAAACTATACATGCCTTAATTTTTTGAGATATTTATTTTAATATATAGTTTGACTCAACAATTAAACAAAATGTATTTATTGGCCTCAAAATTCAAACAAAATGTAATAGCAACCAATAGGTAACAGCACAATCGAGGGTAAGTTTTGGTGACAGTGTTTGGTGACTGCTACGCTGTGATGTGAGTGGCATCCGCTCTGGGATCTTCCTTTGGAATAAACCCCTGACTTCAGCCTAAGCGTGAGAAAAGCATCTCCATCTTGTTTTGTTGTTGTTGTTGTTTTGTTTTGTTTTTGTTTTTGTTTTTTTGAGACAGAGTTTCTCTGTAGCTTTGGGAGCCTGTCCTGGAACTAGCTCTTGTAGACCAGGCTGGCCTCGAACTCACAGAGATCCACCTGCCTCTGCCTCCCGAGGGCCGGGATTAAAGGTATGTGCCACCACCACCTGACCAAAGCATCTCCATCTTAACAAGGAACTTTCTATAGAACATGTGTGGGTTAGTTTTTTGTTAACTTGATACAAGCTAGGGTCATCTGGGGAGAACAAATCCCAACTGAGAAAATACCACCATGAGACTGAGAAAATACCACCTGCAGACATTTTCTTGATTAATAATTAGTGTGGGAAGGGGCCAGTCCACTGTGCATGGTTCGTACCCTAGGCAGGTGGTCCTAGGTTGCATAAGAAAGCTGAGCCAGCCATAGGGAGCAAGCCAGTACACAGTGCTCCTCCATGGTCTCTGCTTCAGCTCCTGCCTCCACGTTCCTGCTTGAGTTCCTTGATTTGATTCCACTTGATAATGGGCTACACGTTTTAAGGGGGAATGACCCTTTCCTCTCAAGACGCTTTTGGTCATGGTGTTTATCGCAGTAGCAGAAAGCATACCAGGACAGGGCACTTGACCAGCGCTTCTCAAAACCACTGAAGTCATAAAAAACAAGGGACATTCTGAGAAACTGTCACAGCCAAGAGGCACCTAAAGAACATGCTGACTAAACAGAGAGTGGTGTCCCAGAACACAGACCATCAGGGAACACTAGAAACCTGGGTGGGGAGGCGGCCGCGCACACCTTGAATCCAAATACTTGGGAAGCAGCGGCATGCGAGATCTCTGTGTGCGAATTCTGAGTTTGAGGCCCGTCGGTCTACAGAGGGAGATCCAGGACAGCCAGGGCTACATAGAAAAACCATGGTTCAAAACAAAACAAGAAAACCCAAGCTAGAAACTTGGGAAAAGGCTGTAAATTAACAGTGGTGTAACATGGGTTCATCAGTAGTCATAGATGTGACACAGTTAATTATTAGGTGTTAACAAGTAGAAGAGGGGCTGGGGAATGGCTCAGTGGATAAAGTGCTTGCCCTGTGTCTTAGCTAGAGTCTCTATTGCTGTGAAGAGGCACCATGACAATGGCAACTCTTACAAAGGAAAACATTTAATTGGAGTGGTGGCTTACAGTCTCAGAGGTTTAATCCATTATCATCACAGCAGGCAGCCTGGTGGCTGGGAGTATGGCAATGTGCAGGCAGACAATGTGCTGTCTACATCTTGATCAGAAGGCAACAGGAAATGGTTTGTCTCACTGGGTATGGCTTGATCATATATTAGACCTCAAAGCCCGCCTCCACAGTTGACATACTTCCTCCTCCAACAAGACTATACCTACTCCAGTAAGGCCACACCTCCTAATAGTGCCACTCCTTATGAGATTATGGGGGGCAATTACATTCAGACTACCACACCCTGTAAACACCAGGACCTGACGGATCCCAGCACCCATGTAGAAAAACTGGCACAGTCCCACACACCTGCAATCCCAGTGTGGAGGAGACAGAGACAGGTAGACCCTTGATGGCCAGCTAGTCAATCATAATCAATGAGCTCCAGATTCAGTGAGAGGTCTTGTCTCAAAAAATATGGTAAAGGACTGGCTGTTCTTTCAGAGGATCTGGGGTCAATTCAAATGATGCCTCACAAGCATCTGTAACTCCAGTACTAGGGAGTCTCATGCTGTCTTCTGGCCTCCACAGGCACACAAGTGATGTACAGACATATGTGCAAGCAAACACCCATGCGCATAAAATAAAATTTAAAAAAATAATTATAAACAATAAGATGGAAGCCACTGAGGCTAATACCCAGCATCAACCACTGGACTGCACATGCGTGCATACCATCTGGACACACACAAACATGTATACACACACACACAGTAGGAATAATAATGATAATTAGAGGAAACTGAGCAGGAAAAGTATACAGAGGACCACACCTCACAGTGTTTCCACTGAAGAATGTTTTACTTGATGGGGATGCAAAGCGGATGTGACTTCAGTCGAAACCGTAGCTCACATTTTGAGCTACGGTTTTTCTGTGGACTGGGAGTGTCCAGTTCAATACACTGTGGTGGCGCCGGACAGCAGGAAAGCCATAACTCCCTGTCAGCTGTGTGGTCACCATGGGAAATGGCTCGTGTTCTGTGGATGACTGCTAAGATGACAGCTTACAGGTATACCAGCCACATCTTCCACAAATGACGTTTTCCATGTGGACATGCTTATTATTGGAACACAAGCCCAATAAGTGGAAGAGCAGCTGTAAAGGGGGGGTGTTAATATTCTTCAGCTCTAAAACTGTTGTGAAAATGAGATTTATTAAAAAAAAAACAAAAAACAAAACAAAGCCTAATAGTGCAAAGTCTTATTCTGATTTCCATCTGTCCTTGGTGCACCCAGTTCTGGTCCCCACTGCAGGTGTCCTGTATTCGTCCTCTATGGAAACCCTCCCAAAAATTCAGTATGCAAGTGTGAGTATATACTGCTTTTCTTCAGGGGCTTTGAAGGATAGGTAATCACTTTTAATATACAATACTCAAAATCCACAAAGAGAGAAGTGCAACATGCCCCACAGACTCATGACCCAGATGACAGAGAATTAACCCGCTACATCTCGTCTGCTCCCCACTGCCTGGTCCTTTCCCTCTGAAGCCAACTGTGGTCTAGGTCCCTCACATATTCTAGGATGCATCTTTGAACAATATGAACATCTTATATAACCCTATTGCCTGCATTCAGCCATCAATGCGATTATGATAAGTGTCTGATGAACTCTGACGTAGACGACGGGAGATACTGAGGGTTTTGTGGTGCATTTGTATGTCTGTGTTCCAGGAGCAGTTGGAAATGGTTGGGGCTTGGGGGAAGTTAAAGCCTGGGGGGCCAATTTCAATGTCTTTGTTGAGGTACAAGGAGGTGGGGCCTGATGCCTAGTGTGAGCTGTGGGATGGAGAAGAGCTACTGGCCAGCCTGGCTTGGTAAATACTGCCTGGGGGTGATCCTGGAAGATACAGGGGGCATCGCTGCAGAGGTCAGGCAGAGGCTAATCTGTGCCCACAAGTCCAACCAATAAGAGACGGTGCAAAGGTTAAGAGTACTTGCTGCTTTTCTAGAAGATCAAGGAAGTTCCAGCACTCGTTAGGTAGCTCCAGACTCTGAAGCCTTCAAATGCATGTATGTATAAATATACACAGAGCATGTACACAAATAAAATAAAACAGATTTGTTTTTATGTATATGATGTTTGTATACATTTCTGTGTACCGCATGTGCATGCCCACCTGAAGAGTATGTTAATTCCATGGAACTGAGTTACAGACAGTTGTGGGCCACTATGTGGGTGCTGGAGATCAAATCTAGGTCCTCTGGAGAGACAGCTAGTACTCTTGGCCTATATATCTCCAGTCCCCAAAATACATTTTTTTTTAAAAAGTAAGAGCTTGTGGTCAAGGTCCTCTTAGGAGAGTGAGTGACATTTCTCTCTGGCCTGTCTTTTGTTGGGCACAAGTGAGTCAACATCTCTCTTTTCACAACTCATGACACTAGCATGTCAGAATTGTAAGGCCCTAGAGATGACAGAATCTGACTCCACTTCTGCTTCAGATGGGGAATGCAAGGCACAGAGCAGTGGTCAAGTTGCCCGAGAACTTACAGGAAGTGGAGCAGAGCTGGAATTGGGGCCCAGGGCTCTTGACATCTAATCTAGAATCACTCATTTCCAAAACTTCCTCTTCTCTTAAAACCCTGCTCCCACAAAGGATGTGTCACTGGTCATTCATGGTTCACACGAATTAAGTCTTAAAACCCTAGGGACATTTATACACTAAACCTGCTTGCTAAAGATAACATAACTACAGAATTCACAGGGCAACTGGCACAGGCCACAAACTGCTAGAAGCATTTCCTACATCAGCCCTGGGCTCCCCCAGATAGGTACTATTATTATCCTACCATCTCCTATGACAGAGATGTGCTTGCCTAAGATCACCCAGTGAGGGTGTGTCAGCAGTGGTGTTGAACCAAGTCTGTTCAACTGGAAAGTCCACGCTCTCAATCACTAACCCCCGTGACCTCTTAAGCACAGGCGTGTCTGCCCATGAGGGGCTGGTGTAATTCTGGCCTCCTCCCTCTCTTTGCCCCCACTTAGCCTTCTGCCACTCTGAGAACCAGAGAGGCTACAAACTGCTCCTGATCAGCATCTGCTGCCCTCTCTAGGGGCTGGGTACTTCCAAAGGTGATCTACCCCTTTTGTGTTTGGGGTCACCCCCGGGTCTTCATGTTTCTGGAAGCTCATGGAAGTTTAAGTCCAGTGCAGTTCATCAGCCGCTGTGTCTCATCTGTCAGGGTTCAGGCGAATGGCACCAAGTGGAGCGCTCAGAAAGGGTGCCTGCCGACCAGGCAGCCTCTGCTGAGGGTCTGCTCTGGGCTCTGTCACTCAGGCTTCCAGGCTGGAGGCAAAAGTGACACGGGAGACAGAGTTCTAACGACAGACCTGGATCCTGAAGATACAGACTGGACCCTGCCCTGGGACATGCCAAAGGGATCTCCAAGAATACTGACGCAGGTGGGTACGGGCCCTTTAGGTGCAGGATGGCTGAAGGGCTAAAGCCGAGACCTGTGTGTTGGGTCGAGGAAGGCCGAAGTGGCACAGGCTGCGGTGGACGCGGGGCGGAGACCCAGGTCCCTGGGGCCCATGGCACTGAGCAGCATGCAGTCTGGTAATGTAGAGGAAGCACCCTGCGCCGGCCTCACAGGCTCCGGCCTGCAAGCCTTACGCTGCAGGACACCCCGGGGCACGTTACGGTCAGAGGTCGGCGACCAACTCGTCGCCGGCCCCCAGATCTGAGGTGTGGGTCCCTGCCGATCGGGACTCTGCAGGACCCCTGCCTGCCCTTCCCTCTCTGCCCTTCCCTTTCTATTCGTCCGAGGTGACCCTGAGCCGAAGTCTCGTAGACTTGGGGGATCGGGGATCCCTCAGCGCCCCAACACCCACTTAGCCGACTTGCAGGAGAGGGGGCGGGGCCGGCGTCCGCAGCGCGCGCCCCTCCCCCGCAGTCTAGAGCGCGGACGCGCACGAGCGCGCTCTCACCTGGCCGCTACGGAGACGCCCCGCCCCCTCACTTGCCCCCCCCATCGGACCAATCAGAGGTGGCGTAGGCGGAGGGGGGGGCGACGCGCGGGGCGGGGCCTACGCAGCCCGCAGGGTGAGCCGAGCGGGTGGCGGAAGGCGGCCGGCTTCAGCAGAGGCGGCGGCGGCGGCGGCGGCGGCGGCGGCTGAGGGACGGCGACGCGGCACGCGGGGCGGTGCGACAGGACGGGCAAGGGCTGCGCGGCTCTCCGCAGCCGCCGCCTCGCCACAGCCGGGCCGCAGGGCGCCGCAGCGAGTACGCGGCCTGTGAGGCGGCCGGAGCGGCGTCCTGTCAGTCGGCGAGGGTGCGGCGGACGGCGGCGCGATGATGCCGGTGGGTGCGGGCGGCGGTGCCGCGTTCCCCGGCCCCCGCGCGAGGCGGGCTGGGCAGAGAGGAAGCCACGGGCGGGCGCGCAGGGCGGGCAGGCCGAGGGGCAGGTGGGGGCGGCGGCTGTCAGCGAGCGGGCGGGCGGGCGTGGGCGGGGTCGCGGGACCCGGTGCGGGGCCTCCGCAGAGCTGCAGGCTGCGCTGGGCTGCGGCGTGTTTGGCCCCTCCCGGCGAGCGACCCGTGCCTCGATTTCCTCTTGGCGCCGTGGGAGTCATCGGCGATGGCACCCGGTGCGATGTTCCCACGCTCGGAACCCACGTTTCCCTTGCACCGGTTGGAACACACGCCTTGCGCGAATTCAGAGAGCCATCTTAGGAATCCCTTTGCCGAGGCTTCCCCGTGGGTACATTTGCTCTACCTGGAGTGATGTCCCTGTGACCTGAAGGTTGAGCCGGTTGTGTGTCGCCGGAGCCTTTGTCCTGTTCTCAAGGATGCTTTGGCCAGGAAGACGCTCGTTTTTTGGGGTTGCCACCCTCCCTGCCTTTTCCTTTACCTGCTATCCAAGCGGCGCTGGATGCTGAATTCTCATTTTTTTTTAAATAGGCTTTTTGTGAAATATATTCGTCGTGATTAATGAAGAAAACGTGAGATGGGTTGTACCCTGTTGGACGTATTGTTTTTTTGAGTGTCTTTAAGTAAAATTCTCAGACATAAAGATTGTTGCTCATTTGTTTTAGAAGTGCTGGGGATCAAACCTGAGCTTTAAATGGCTAGGCCGGTGCTCTGCCACTGAGTTTATATGTTCCCAGATTTAAAAAATAAAAAAATTTAAGTCTCCGTGAAAGATGACGTTTCAGAGGAAGAGTATAGTCTCTGCATGTTTACTCGAATAATGACTGTCGTTCTGCTATGCTGCACCCAAGCTCATTAACTTATGTATCCCCCTTTCAAATAATTTCCTGTTTCTTAATAGTCTATTCTTCCCTTTTTGAACTGATTCCAACCCCTGGTGTTTGTGGAGTTTTAAGATTGACCTTCTTGATCCTTCAATCCTTTGTGTTAGGCTTGTTTAGTTCTGAACATGTTTTTAAACAATTGTCTTTAGTGGAAAGAGCATTAAATGAACATCAGAAGACCTGGGGTCAAAATACTTGTTCTGGTACCTTTTCAGCAATGTGACCTTGGAAGAGTTGAGGTCTGAGCCTGAAATTATCTCTAAAATAGGGGTTAAAAAAAACAACCTGTCAATATTTGAAGTGTGATCCCAAAGATCAACAGGGATGTTTTTCAAAAGTGTTAAGCAGAATGTCATGCCATATTTTTAATAAGGCTATGAGTTTTCAATTTCTAATTTTAATCTCTTCAAAATATGCTTGAGCATTTATTTCCTCCTTTTTCTTATTGGCTGGATGTTGAGAAGGTATTCTGGTATTTTGGAATTTTGAAAGCAGTTTTAGCTAAGACTTGGTAGTTATGGTGATAATGCATTTACACTATAATAATATTGAAGATTATCAAATATTTGGCAGGTTTTATCATTGTGTGGTATTTAATTATAAATGCCCTGTTAGGAAGTCTGGATTGCTTTTTCCATATGTTAGCTTAGACATTTTTACTTCTGTCCAGGTGATTGGAGTTTCCAGGCTATGGGAACAGATTTTATTTTTAAGAAGTTTGTTTAGCTTGGGGGTTGGGATATTTATTTTAAAAACTCAAATAGTGTTTTTTAAAGCAGATCTTTTATTAATTTAACACAGCTTTTGTTTTAAGATACTTTGAGAAACAGATGGTATTTTAATCTTTTTTATATTTCCTTCTTTATGTCTAAAATATTACTTGTCTGGTTGAGTTCTTCCTTTAACACAGGTAAAAAGGCTTATGACTTCAATAGAACTTTTAAGAACATACCTTTTTTTTGTTGATGGTATCTTACATTATGTATCGAAGTAGAAATGTGATTTTTCTGGCTTTAGTGTATATTTGGTGTCTGTCATCATGGTGAATCATCAAATGAATATTGGTTCTTATTTTGTGGTTGTACAAAGAAGCAGGACTGTTAGATAAAGTGTAATACACACTAGGATCAAATGCAATTTAAAATATTCTAGTTAAGTCCAGTGACGTGTAGCCCTGGCTGTCCTCTGTAGATCAGGTTGGTTTCTAACTCAAAAGATCCACCTGCCTTTGCCTTCCACGTGGCTGTTTCTTTTTTACCTGAACTTTGTGTGAATCCCTTGAAAGTACACATTCACAGCACACTTTGGGTGGATCAGCACAGTTCAAATGTTTACTGTCCCATGTAGAAAGATGGTGGTTACCAGGCTGGCCAATGCAGATTTGAAACTTACTGGTGAGTGTGCAGTGTTGGTCTGTGGTGACTTTTAACTGATCAGATGGTTTAACACTGCACAGGATCTCAGCTGCTGAAAACTAATGAAAGTATCTGGCCAAAAGTTCTCATCTGACAAGTCTTTGTAAAAGTCATCTGTCTGCTTGTTACATAAACCCAAACCTTTAACCCCAGCACTTGGGAAGTAGAAGTAGAGGCATGAGGATTTCTGTGAGTTTGAAGCCAGCCTTGTCTACTTAGTGAGTTCCAGAACAGCAAAGACTGTTACACAGATAAACCCTGTCTTGAAAAACTGAAAAAAAAAACCAAAAATGTTTTGCCTAATATTCCCAAAGGACTCTACATCCTACTACAGAGATATTTACTCATCTGTGTTCATTGCTGCTCTATTCATAATAGCCAGAAATTGGAAACAGCCTAGATGTCCATCAACTGATAAATGGATAACGAAAATTAACAGAGTGGACTATTACTAAGCAGTTAAGAAAAATGATATTCTGAAATTTGTAGGTAAATGGATGGAGCTAGAAAAAAATGTACTGAAAGATGTAACCCAGGTCCTAAAAGACAAATATATGTTATATTTGGATGTTAACTTTAATCTTTCAATATGTATGCTACATTCCACACAAGTTGGGTACCTAGGGAGGGAGGGAAGGATCTCCTAAAGAAGGGGAAATAGAGTATAGTATTATGGAGGGACAAAGGGGAAACTAGAAGAGAAGGATTAAGTAGGGAGAAGGAAGGCAGAGAAGGGTAAAGTAGGGAATATGGAGAGTTACCACTAATACAAAAGGCCTTTGAAAAACCATATGGGACTACTACTCTAGAAGCTTCCTAAAATATAGACATATATGAAAGGACTCTTAATGGAGTCACCAAATAATAGGGGAGACAGTGCACCAACTAGACATCTTTTTTTTTTTTTTTTTTTTTTTTTTTGGTTTTTTGAGACAGGGTTTCTCTGTAGCTTTGGAGCCTGTCCTGGAACTAGCTCTTGTAGACCAGGCTGGCCTCGAAGTCACAGAGATCCGCCTGCCTCTGCCTCCCGAGTGCTGGGATTAAAGGTGTGCGCCACCGCCGCCCAGCTCCAACTAGACATCTTATACCACCAATTAGAACCTCCTTTGCCAGGAGCAGGCTACATCTTATTTAATTGTTGGCCAAAGGGACCCATGGAAACCCCCAAAGCCAAGGCATCCGCCTGCCTCTGCCTCCCGAGTGCTGGGATTAAAGGTGTGCGCCACCGCCGCCCAGCTCCAACTAGACATCTTATACCACCAATTAGAACCTCCTTTGCCAGGAGCAGGCTACATCTTATTTAATTGTTGGCCAAAGGGACCCATGGAAACCCCCAAAGCCAAGGCGATTGTTTACTCTGTACAGTTTGATGGTAAGGCCCGATTGCTGAAGACACACATCATAGAACATGGAGAAGTAACTAGAAGCTTTACTCCTATTGACAAGCCATTAGGGTACTGTAAGGTACTCTGCATGCTACTGAAGAGAAAGGTAATCATCAGTATCACCTAGCTACAATCTCTGAGACCTACAACAGTGATCAGCCTGTGAGATATACTAGTGCAACAGTGGCACAAATGTTATGAGAGTGACCACCCACTAGACCCACTCCATGAGATGAAACCCTTCCCTGATACTGCTAACTGGCTAAGAACCTGAGCCTAGATAGGTCACAGTTCAGGGGAAAATCCACTATTATTCTGTTAAAAGAACAGCAGTATAATGACTTCTAATGATATACTGCTATATCCATAGATCAGCACCTCACTCAACCCACATCAGAGAAGCTTCTATTTATAGTTCGTGGGAATTAACACACAGCTGAACAGTGTACAGAGAGAGACAGAGATACTAGAGCACTTGGTCCTAAATGGAATGTTTTTATCAATCCCTTCAACTCAGGGCTCAGGAATTATGCAGAAGAGGAAGCAAAAAGATTCTAAGAACCAGAGGTGATGGATAACACCAAGGAATGCATGTTTTCTGGACACATCAGGACTGATGCACATATGAACTCATAGAGACTGGCAACAGACAATAAGACCTGCATAAGTACAAACCAGACAGGGTCCCAGGACTGAGAGGAGCAAGTGGACACATAGGGTTCTACCCCTAACCAAGAAACCACCTGCAATTGATACCGTACACTGGAAAAGGGAAAATCAGTTTTTTACCAGTGGAATCTCACTGGAATATATCAACCACCCTTTAGGGTAGACCTCACATTCAGTAGTTAGCCAATACAAAACAAACTCGATGGTGTTTTGTGGACTTTTTTTTTCTTTTCTTTCTTTCTTTCTTTTTTTTTTTTTGTCCTACTGGTCTTTTGCTTGATTGTTTTGATTTTCATTTTTGTGAGTTTTGTGTGTTTGTGTGGTGTGAGTGTGTGTGCACGCATGCATGCTTGTGTGCTTTTATTGGTGAAGGAGAAAACAAAGTTGGTGGATACGGAGGTGAGAAGGATATGAGAGGAATTAGAGGAGGGGAAAACATGATCAAAATATATTGTATGGAAAACTTCTTTTCAATAAAAAAGAAACCCATTTCCTATCCCTTTCCCCCAAATAAGTTTGTCTATGAAGCTGGAGAGATGGCGTATCTGTTAAAAACACTGGCTGTTCCTCTAGAGGACCACATTTGATTCCCAGCACTCAAGTAGAAGCTCTCAATTGTAACTCCAGTTTCAGGAGATCTAACACCTTTTTCAGATCTCAGTGATTACCAAGCATGCATGCAGTACACAGACATGAATGCAGGCAAATATTCACAAAAAAACTCTTTTTAATGTTTGCCTAAAGGAAAGGGGATATTTAAAGAATACCCTAAGGCCCAATTGGACCTGATAACATTTAGGCCATACCTACACAACTTGAATAGAAATAAGAATATTTAGCTAAAAAAGCCTTGTTTAGAGCATGGCGCAGATGAAAATGGGAATCGTGTTTATTGAAAGAGTGACATTTGGGAGCTGGTAAAGCTTTTTAAAGGAATGGAATATACCAAGGGAATGGGACTAACTGCTTTTTCCCTTCAAAAGGAGGCTAACAGGAAGTGTTGCAGCTTTGAAGTGTGTTCTGTGAGAGAAGGATGCTTTGGTGGTGATGTTAACCCTGGGGCTCCTTACCTCTGCTGAATTGTCCCTTCTAACTAGCTGGTTCCACTGAATTTGCTATTAGGAACTCTTTCAGCTTGCTCACTGTAAGGTATGGGTTATGTTTATTTGTGGTTATATTTAGCACTCTCATTAAACATTTCAAGTTTTCAGTCAACTTTTTTTTCTTCCTAACTATGTAGAACTATTTTAAGAAATACAGTAAGTCTTTTTCCTTGTAAACTATCCACTGTCGCCCAGGTGGCGGAACACTGAATGAGAAATATGGGAGACTTGGGTTCTGACTCCCCACTTGGTAATTATGTGACCTTTTGACTTAATAGCTTGTGACCTCAGCTTCTCATCTGTCAAATGACTTGGACTTGGTAATTTCCAAGTATTTGTGGTTGTTCAGGTAGTTCTTTTAGAACAGAAACTTTCATGAAGTTGACATTCATTTTGGCCACATCAAAGACCAAGGCATCATAACTCTTGCTTGATAACCTAGTGTCAAGGAACTCTGTATAATGGGGCAGATAGGGTGAACTCAGATGTGTGATGCTGTTGTTAATTATTTAGTTGATTGTTTGACTTTAATGAATAAATAGCACTCAGGACTGGACAGGATTTTTTAAATTCTTGTTCTTTTCAAATAGAATTATACAAATAAGATGACTTAAAAATACTGTATTTCCGAACTATTTACAGATATCTAAAATGAGAAGCACCACCTTAGTGGGTGATCCAAAAATGTTTTGTATAAAAGCCACCAATGCACCAGGTGGTGGTGGTGCATGACTTTAATCCCAGCACTGGGGAAACAGAGGCAGGCGGATCTCTGTTAGTTCAAGACCACCTGGTCTACTACAAGACCAGCAAGTGCCAGGACAGGCTCCAAAACTACACAGACTCTGTCTCAGAAAACAAAACAAACAAAACCATCAATGCCGTTTTTCTGAGCATAAAATAGTGTTAGGTAGAGAACTCTTCCTTCTGGCTCTACTTCAGCTCAGAAGCTTTGCAGCTACAATTCAGTTTAGTGGCAGTAAGCTCTCGGCAAATGGTGTTTGTCCTTGTGTGCTAAGGCATTGTGTCGGGCTTTGTGCTGAAGCCTGTGAAGAGCTGAGGTTTAAGAGGTAAGGAAACTTGGCCAAGCTCTCCAGGCTAATAAGTGGTGAGGCAAGGTCTAACAACAAAGGGTCTGACTCAGACACCTCTGCTCCTAGTCTTTACCAGTTCCTGCGGAGTTTGCCATGGTCAAAGTATGTTGCCAGAGGTGCTGGTAAATGCAGTTTGGCAAAAAGATTTTTTTCTTTTATGCTTGTGTCAAATGGAGCTTAATGTTTAAAAATCCTAAGACAAAGTTTCTTGATAAGAAATGATAGTTTTCTCTGTCTTGCATTATGTTTGTGTCCGCTTCCTTTACTAGCATCCTGCAGTGGATGGCCACATGCTTTGTAGTTACAGAGGATTTTAAACATGATAGGAGCTTAAAATATCACTGGATAATTATGTTAAAGTTACATAACTGGTTGTCAACATGGATCTTTGTGTGTGTTTGCCCAGATGGAGAATGGTTTCTCAACGAAGTGTGGTGGGATTTGGGTGCCTTGAACTGCTGTGCCATAGTTATTTCACAAACTCTGCTTCTGGGACCCAAGGACTAGTATAATCTGGTTCTATGGTGACACTTTCTTGGCTTGATTGCCTTGCTTTATTTTGCTGCAAAGATAGCTTTATGACTGTTGTGCATACTAATTGATAAGCAAAAGCTGCTGCTACTAGATTTTATAAAATAAAAATGTATGGTGACATCATGATGAACAATAAAAGACCTGAAAAATGAGAAGACAGTTTTGTTAGAATTAATAAATGGCATCTGAAATATTAATGTGCACTTCAGTGCTGTTGGTTTTGTTGGTATGTTTAGAGGAAGTGTTTGGTTGGTTGGTTGGTTCTTTTGAAACACGGTTTCTCTGTGTTAGTGCTCCAGCTGTTCAAACTTGCTCTGTAGACCAGGCTGACCTGAAAGTCAGCGATTCCCCCGTGTCTGCCTCCTGAGTAGTGGGATTAAAGGCATGTGCCACCACTCCCCAGCTTAGAAGAAATGTTAATTGAAGATTTGGCACAGCCATGAGTGATACCGTATGCCATGATTGTTGTCATCATAGTTCAAGCAGATGCAAAGGTTGCATGGTAGGAGTGTCCTGTATGCTGGCCACACAGAGAGGCCTGTGAATATTGGGGAAACTCGGTAGGAAGGTGATGGTGTTTATGGAGGGGTGAAGGGATGGGATGAGTGGTACTACTTGGTGTAATAGGGTCTTAAAGGATAATTGAGGGGGCAGGAAATTTCTGTTAAAGGAAATGAAACACAATCTCTAATGCCCTTAAGTCATGGTCTTCTTCTTTCCTAGTTTCTTTCTTTCTATCTTCCTTCCTTTCTCTCTTCCTCTTTTTTCCCTTCCTTCCTTCCTTCCTTCCTTCCTTTCTTTCTTTCTTCCTTTCTTTTTTTTTTTGAGATGGTCTCTCTATTATATTTAGCTTCTGCTGTCCTGGAACATGCTATGTAGACCAGGCTGGCCTCAAACTCACAAAGATCCACCTGCCTCTGCCTTCCCAGTGAGGGATCAGTGGTGTGCACCACTATGCAGATTGCTTTATTTCCTAAGTTAAAGATAGTAACCTTTAGGGTTGGTAGGATCTCCTAACCTACATAAAGGTATCTGGTTTGTAGCAAATGCTCAGAGACATTCAGCTTGCTGTGGTCTCTATGTGTTTATTTTTGTTGTTATTTTTAATTTTGTGTGTGCATGAAAAAAAGAGAGAATATAAAAATTTGAGATTGTGTTGGATATGTATGTGCCACAATGTGCATGTGGCATACAGAGGACAGCTTTCCAGAGTCATTCTTTTCTTCCAATGTGGGCTCCAGGTATCACTCAGGTACTCAGACTTACAGAATGAGCGATTTTACCTGCTGTGCTGGTTAGCTCCTTATTAACTCAACACAAGCTAGGATTGCCTGGGAAGAGGGAACCTTAATTTAAAAAATGCTTCACGTCAATAGTGCATTTTCTTGATATATGATTGATGTAGTAGGGCCCAGTCCTCTGTGGATGGTGCCAACCCTGGGCAGGAAGTCCTGAGTTGTATAAGATAGCAGGCTCTGAACAAGCTATGGAGAGCAAGCCAGTTAGCAGTATTCCTCCATGATCTTCTGTTTCAGTTCTTGCCTTCAGGTTCCTACCTTGACTTCCTTACCTGATTTGCTTTTAAGCTATAAGCTCAATAAGTAGTTTTCTCCCTAAATTGATTTTGGTTATGGCATTTTATCACAGCAATAGAAACCTGCAAAGCCGTCTTGGTTGTACAGGTGTTTTTCTTTTTTAGGTGAGAGAAAATATAATTTATATACCACTTTTAACATGGATATTTCAGTGGTTTTAGATATGAGAAGGTGGCTCAATGTAGCAGCTCTCTCTCTCTCTCTCTCTTTCTCTCTCTCTCTCTCTCTCTCTCTCTCTCTCTCTCTCTCTCTCTCTCTCCCCGAATATTTAACCTGGTGTGTTTTTACACTACAGTGAGAATCCTTTATCTGAAACACTCTGACCAGAGTTTCAAATTTCACTTTCATTCTCCTGGATTTTGGAATATTTCCATATGTATAAGACTTGGGCTCATGTTTAACAAATTTGATGTTTCATATGCATCATTCCTATAGACTGAAGGTAATTCTACCTGATATTTTTAATGCACCAGTACTTTGATAGATCTGTCACAAGTCAGGCATGGAATTTTTCACTTGTGGCTTCATGTTGATGTCCAGTTTTCGATTTTGGAGCACTTTAGAGTTCAGGTTTTGGATAGGATGCCCAAGTTGTACTGGGTGCAGTTGCAGCCCTAAACATTTGTGTGTGTGGTTCCATTTCTGCCTTTTAGGAGAGGAGAACAGGGAAACTTCCATTTTGTTTTCTGTTGTGCCACTGCCTACTCCAGTGATTGACACATGGTTTGTGTTCAGTGAACATTTGTTGAATGAAGAAGTAATGATGTGCATAGTGTCGGATCTCATTGTGAGTGTATGTGGGTGTGTGCCTGTGAGAGCAGAGTTTGTAAGTGCAGCAGTGCAGCAGTGCAGTCAGATTTCTGTGGTAGAAGGATTCATTCTACACTCGATCTTAGTCAAAGGACTGGGCAACTATAGAGGAGTAAATCTGGAGCCAGTGGAGGGTAGTAGATATGTGAAGAAAGAGAGAAAAAGAAAGAGACAAAGTGCCAAATGAGAGGGCTCAGAGGGTAAAGCACTTGCCACCAAGACTGAAGACCTGAGTTTGATCTCCAAGACCCACGTGGTGGAAGGGGAGAACCAACTTCTGAAACTTGACTTCCAAAGTTGCACTGTGGCACTCAAAACCCCTCTCCCATCAACTGCCACAAAAATAAATAAAATGTAATAATTGACATTTTTTAAAAGTACCCTGAGAAAAAAATAATAAGGTCAGTTAAGAGACCATTTGATTCAGACATGCTTTGAGGACCAGAAGGAGTTCCAGTTAATAGTAAAACAGACTATGAGTCTGAGTGCTTGTGTGAGTGTGTGTGAGAAAGGAAGGAAGTACAGTGACTGGAGTTGAGGATAACAGGCCTATTGCTTCAGCAGCTGGATTCGTCTTTCCTTTAAGATAGAGAATAATCAAAGCAGTAGTGTAAAGGGGCTGTGAGGAGGGAGAGTTTTGCTTTGGCTGTTTGAGATGCTGGTTAGCCTAGAAAGATGTTACTCTTAAATCTGAAGGTCAAATAAACATATCAGGCAAACAAGTCTCTCCCTGTAGATTAAATAGCTTTTCATGCTGTGTATTGGCATAAAGAGTTGCTGCCTGGGCATTTCTACTGCACTGTATACCTTGCCTTGTACTTCCTAGTTTACACGATCGGTTTCTTGAGATGACTATCCCAAGTTTCCCAGAGCATGCTTGGACTGGGGTTCTTTCATTTTGGTGTTGAAGTACCTAACTGTCTAACTGTTCCGTTCACTTTTTTTTTTTAAAGACAGGGTATCGCTAGTTTGGAACTTTAGGGGTGTGTGTGTGTGTGTGTGTGTGTGTGTGTGTGTGTACTGGCTGAATCCTTCTACCTCAGAGTCTGTTTGGAGAAATACTAATATAAAGCCACACAGCATTGTAGTTATCAGCTAGACTTCAGAGCCACGGTGGCTTCTGATTCTGGCTTTGCTACTCACTTTTTCGAGGCCTTGGATAGATTGTGTAATGTCTTTGTGCCTTATCTTCCTCCTCTTTAGAATGGATTTAATGGCATCATGTTTCCTAAGGTGGCTGTGAGGCTTATCGGGCGCTGGAGTATCAATATTCATTATAAACACTTAGTAAACGTTTGCTCTTATGTTTTCTGCTGCAACCAGGAACCATTGTGGAGATACGACACAGTTGAGATTCCACTCACAATATGTGTCTGCTCCTTGTGCTGAGGGAAGCTAGAACGAGATTATAAAATCTACCTGATTTGGTAGAACAGAGAGAGCATAGTTTCCTTTTGTTAAAGTTTGTCTTCCTTGTCTAGTATTTCTGTTAGTCAGACACAACACAGATTCAGAGTAGTGCACTTCACCAGGGTTCTGATAGAAGCTGGTAGATGGCACCTCCCAGACCACCCTGCAGGAAATGACCCTCCCTCACTGTGCTTTTTACTTCCTTTAGTACAGTGCCTGTGTGGTGTTTATCTCTGGACACTCCAGGAAAGCCACGATCTGTTTTCCTTTCCCATTGCAGTGTCCTTAGTGCTGAGGATATTGTGGGCCTCCTGTGGCGTTCAGTAAGTTCTTGTTTACCGAATGAGCTCAACAGCATTTGGGATGTATTAATTATATGCTGGGTCTGGCCCTGCTTGAAGTGAGCTCATCTTGTAGGATGTAAACAAAAAATGCCATTTGAAAGATTTAAGCCTTCAAGCGGCAACAACTATCTCTGCGAGTCTGCGACCTTTCATGTTGGCATGGAAAGTTCAGAGTTCTACAAGGATGAGGAAAGAAGGTGGAGGTGATGGAGCAGGGTTGTCAGGTAGAAAGATTACAAGTCAGAGAGAGGACTAATATCAGAATTGAAATGTGTAATGAAGGAAAGTACCTGGAATATGAGGACAGAGGAGGTAGGCAAGGAGGGGTGGAGAAAACTAGGTGGAGCTGTCTGAGAAGTATGACCTATATAAGAGGTCTTTTTGTTGGTTATTGTTTTGTTTGGTAGGTTGGTTGGTTTTTCAAAACAAGGTTTCTCTTTGTAACAGCCCTGACTGTCCTAGAACTTGATTTGTAAGACCAGGTTGGCCTCAAACTCAGAGATCTGCCTCTTGAGTGCTGGGATTGCAGGTGTACACCAACACCACCTGGCTTGCATAAGAGTTTGAATTGGGATTGGGTTGTGGCAGTGCACGCCTTCAATCCCAGCATTGGGGAAACAGAGGCATGCTGATCTCTGTGAGTTTGAGGCCAGCCTGGAACAGAGCTAGTTCTGGACAGCTAGGGCTGTTAATGCAGAGAAACTCTGTCTCGAAAAAGAAAAAATAAATTCAATTGGATCCTGAGGAAAACATGAAACCAGTAAAGGATCATTCATATATATATAAAATTGTAGTAAAATACATGTTACCATTTGTTGGTCCAGTTCAGTGGCTGTAAATGTGTTCATTGTTGAACAGGTATCATCACTGCCCTTTCACAAAACCTTATGTTTTCAAACTAAAACTACTGTTGAAGGGCTTTTAAGCTGAACTGAGGGTTTTCCAATTAAAGCTAGTATGATTGGAGTTGGGAAAGGAGTCTTCCATCAGTGTGGTTGTCAGAGTCCCTCAAGCCCTCATAGGATCGTCATTCTTTTGTGTCACACTACTCCAGTTTACATAGCTTCTCAGGCTGGAGCGCTGCAGCAAGGGAGCCGAAGACAGACACTTGCAGGGGTCCATCTCAGCCTGGAAGTTGTACGATGACATGGCTTCAGCACGCTGGGAGACTGTAATCTGAGGTCTAAGGGGCACCCTGACTTGTTAGTACCTGAGGCATGATTACAGATCACACAGGGTATAGTTAAAGCTCCTTATGATGCCTGAGTCATCAGAAAAGAGTAAACTTTGTCAGTGATGTCTACCGCTGGTGCGTTTTAGATTACTGTGTGCAGTAGAACATGAAGCTGCAAGTATGATTTTACAGTAATCAGGACTGAACAGAAAACTAAGAAGATTCAGTGTAACTAACCCATTATATCCAAAGCATTTCAACATATAGTATTAAAGTATTAGTGATATATTACATTCTTAGGCTGAGTCTCAAATTCCAGAACATTTTTTTACACATAAAACCCATCTCAATTCAGGTTGACCACATTTTTAAGTTCCCAGTGGACATATGTGGTTAGTGACTATCAGATGGTCAGTGTGGCTTTAGATTGTGGTTCAGGTAAAGGGCCAAAGCCCTAACTGTACAGAGAATGCTACTAGTCCTATCACTGAATTCCTTATTTGCTGGGAAGGCTTTTGCTTGTTTGTTTTAAGACAGGGTCTCTTTATATAGCCTTGGCTGACCTAGGACTTGCATTGTAGACTAGGCTAGCCTTGAACTCACAGAGCTCCACCTGCCTCTGTTTCCTGAGTACTGGGGTTAAAGGTATATACAACCATGATGGGTCTGGAAGGGCTTTTATTTATAGTTGTTTTCAGTTGCTAGCATCTGGTTTGATATAATCAGGATAGTACAACACATATTTGGGGGAAGACTCTCATTTCCTAGGAGTGTGGTCGTGGGTCACAATTTCCTTGTGTCAGTTTCCTCCTTTGTAGAGTGAACACCATAACACTAACCTTGTGTGTGTGGAGTTAAGTGAGCTGCTGTTGTTTAAACCCACACGATCTGGCGTATGGCAAGCGCTACAGGCGTGCTCCAAAATGCTTGATGGTTCTGAGTCAGTTAATTTCAGAGACATTTTTGCTTTGGAGATTGCTTTAGATAAGGACTTAGACAAGTTTTCACAGGTGAAGAAAATGTTACCTTAACCTTTTATAAGGATTCTTTTTAATTGGTGTCTTTGGATAACTAATTTTCTTGTTTGCTACAACATTTTTGTATATCCAACAACTGTAGGAATAGTATAATTAATGATTAAATGATTTAGGATCTAATTAAGGTATAGGAAAAATTTGAAGGGATGATTTAATCAACATTTTAATTGTTAGCACTATTATAATTAAGCCACTCTTTCTCTCCGAAATACTTTATTAGTACTACTGTGTCTGAAGAGACTTCCTTGTTCTAATTTTCCTCAATTAGTGTATTCTAACACATTGATTTACTTTGACTTTTATTTTCTATTCTTTGTAAATCAAATATGAGAGAATAGTAGAAATAAAACCAGAGTGTAAAAGGGTGACCATTTAACAGGAAGGTAGGAGAGGAGGTCTTGAATTATTGTGCAGAGTGAGACAGGCAAAATGGATAACCATGTCATGGTGTGACTGCTGGTCTGGTCAGTTTGTCCAGACTGCTGTGCCTAATAGGGCCATCTTGGCAGACTCCTTGCTGCCTGACGCTGCTGTTTGCTCTCTTCTCTGTCAACTGGAGCACTGCCTGTCCAGTTCCCCATTCCTGTTCACGACTAACTCCTTTCCTGCCCAGCCTACTTGTTGCTTCCTTTGGGAAGTCCTTCCTGATCCTGAGTCTGGAGCAGGGCTCCTTCCCATGGGATGTTGCAGCACTTGGCAGCTCGCGTTATAGTTCTGTTTTCTTAGATCTCAGATTTAGTGAGGAACTAAGACTAGGGCTAGCCTTATTGACCTTATATGTCTAGAATCTGGCTCAGGGCCAAGTTTGGCTCAATAAAATTTTCCTAAATGAATAGAGAGTGATCCTGGAAATGTACCCAATTTATATTATAAACAAAGTAGCAGTTTGTTTTGTGTGCATTTTGGTGTTTCCTGCCTATTGTACTGCAGGCCTTGCCATGAAGTGAAAAGAAAACAAACTTGAGGACTGAATTTTAATCTTTTTATATGGATGTTTGCTTGTAGAATTGAACACAATTCAGATATCCTTGATATTAGTGAAAAGCTTATGGTCCAATTAGTTTCCTGTCCTTCTGGAGAATTGCCAGTAATAGATACCTATGCCTATGTGAGTTAACTTGGAGGGGAGATTAGGAAATTTAAAAATAACGATAGGGGCTGGAGAGATAGTTCAGTGATGAAGTCCATTTCCTGGGGATCTAATGCCTTCTTTTGGCTTCTTTGGGCACTGGGAATGCACATTGATGCTCACACATATATTCAGGCAAAACACTCATAATATATGTTATATATAAATTAACGTATATATTACTATATATATAAATAAAGTAGTAGTAGTAGTAGCTAAGTGTGGTGCTGTACACCTTTAATCCTAGTACTCAGGAGGCAGACGCAGAGGGATCTTTGTGAGTTCAAGGCCACCATCATCTACATAGTGAGTTTCATACCAGCCAGAGCTACAAGTGAGACCTTGTCTTTAAAAATATATAAAGTAGTAATAGAAGCTGTTCGTGTTTTATTTTAAAATTACTTTTTAAAATATTTATTTGTGTATATCAGGGTGAGAATGATTTGTTATGGTGCCCATGCAGTCTAAAAGAGAGCATTGGATACCCTGGAATTGGAATTACAGGTGATAGTGAGCTGCCCAACAGGGGTGCTAAGAATTGAACTCAGGTCTTCTGTAAGAGCAGCAAATACTCTTTATTTGCTGAGCCTTCTCTCCAGCCCCTTACTCATGTTTTTAATGTTAAAGTAAAAAAATTACATTTTATGACTAAATTGAGTAGAAAAATGATATTTTCTGTATCTCTTTTTTTAATGTAACAACTAATTGTTAATTTCAAGAATTTGTTCTGCTGAGAGGTAGTGGTGCATGCCTTTAACTCCGACACTTGGGAGGCAGAGGCAGGTGAATCTCTGAGTTTGAAGCCATCCTGGTCTACAGAGTGAGTTCCAGGACAGCCAGTACTACAGTGAGACTCTGTATCAAAACAAAACAAAAAAATATGTAAGAACATTTGCTGATGAGGCTTCTCTTGAGGTGGGAGTCTCATTGGTCCTGAGATCTAGGAAGGCCAACCAACTTTCCCTGGCTATGTGCAAGGCAGTTCTGGGCTAGGTGCTGGATCTGTATTTTCCAGACATATGTTTGTGTTTCCAGTGTTTCACAGGGCATGGAGAAGGGTGTGAATGGACCAGTAGGGAAGGTGAATATAGTAACCCCAAAAGGGCATGCACAATTTTACTGTGTACTCACACAAAGTAGGTACTAGTACTTAAAGACACTATTGTCTTAACGTGTTTTCAGTCTTGTAGTAGAATCATGCAAAACACATGCATGGCTGGTTAGGAGTGTTTGAGAATGCAGTCTTGAGAATCGGGTAATCCTGGTTCCAGACTTGGCTATGTCACTTACTAGTCATGTGACCTTTACTAGTTATATAACCTTCTGGAACCTATTTCTCATTTGTAAAAATAAAGTAATAGTGCCTGTCTCAATAAATTATGGCATGGTCTATAGAGAAAAAAATAGATATAGTTGTGTGTATTCCCATGGTAGCATGCCCAAAGAGTATCATTAGCTAAATACTAAACATTTTACTTACTGTGCCCTTGTTATTAAAATACAAAGAACCTTCTGTAGTACAAAAAAAAGGTATGAAAAAAGTATGTACTGGCTGTGAAGTGTAAGTTAAAAGGAATTTCATTTCCTCTGTCACTTTCAAAAATTATTTGTTGTCATTTAAAATTAGTATGCTTTTCATTATTGATAGATCATTTACATACTTATTTGTATATCTGGAGATTAACACAGGATCTTGTACATGCTAGGTAACTACTCTACCACTGAGCTAAACCCCAGCCTTCATTTTGAGACATTGTCTCAATATATAGCTCAGGTTGGCCTCAAATCCATGATCTTTTATCTCAATCTCTGGAGTGTTGGAATTATAAGCATGTACTACCACAGCTGGCTAATTGAAAAGAAAAGAAAATCTTTTACCTTGGACTTCTGACAGGGCTGAAACATTCTATGTAAACAGAGCTCAGCATTGGATCTGACTCCCAGGATCAGTGCTAGTACAGGTTATTGTTGGAGATGGCAGCTGGAGTGGAAGGCTCCTTGACTATTTGGTCCTTGACAACAGAAATGGGTATTGGTGATGAATTTCTTAGGTCAGTTGCTTTCCCAAGTGTAGGATCTTGGTTATCATGTGTGAACTAAGAGTCTATGATCTTAGCTGTCTTCATGTGAAGTAGGCCAGATGCAGACCTGAGCTCAGCTGAGTGTGCCAGCACACAAGAACCCTCCCTTCTTTCTTTTTTTTTTTTCTCATGGTTTATTTTTTTTTATATTTAAAAATTTCCATCTCCTTCCCTCCTCCTCCCCCTCCCTCCCCTCCCCTTCTTTCTCTCTCTGTCCCTCCTACCCTGTTCTCCTTGGAGAACAACAGTGCTCGTTTTACCTTAGAGAGATATGTAAAGTTGTGCCTATCTTAAAAGATTCTTCTGGGGCTAGGAAGGACTGGCAGGGGAATGTTCAACTATTTTAGTACCCAGAGTTACTGTTAGGTATAGAAACTAAAAGGGGGATGGTTTGAGGGAATATTGTGGGAGGAGCATGGAGTTAGGGTCTTGGCTTTGTGGCCCAAGGTTGCCTTTAACCTTTTTTTTTTTTCCCTGAGAAGGGTTTCTCTGTATATTCCTGGCTGTCCTGGAACTCACTCTGTTGACCAGGCTGGCCTCAAACTCATAGAGATCCACCTGCCTCTGCCTCCCAAGTGCTGAGTTTTAAGGTGTGCACCACCACTGCCCAGCAGCCTTTAGCTTTTTAAAAATTATTTTTATGTGTATGGGTATTTTGCCTGCATATATGTCTGTGTACAACAGGCATGCAATGACTGGAGGCCAGAAAAGGGTGCCAGATTCTTCAGAACTGGAAAAAAGATAGTTGTGAGCTGCCATATGGGTGCTGGAAGTCAAACCAGGTCTTCTGGAGAAGCAGGCAGTGTTCTTAACTTCTGAGCCACTTGTCCCCTTTTTTTTCTTACTTTTTTTAATTTTTAATTAATTTTTAATTGTAGCCCTGGGTGGCTTGGAACTCTGAGAAACCACCCTAGTGCAGAGATTACAGGTGTGTGCCACCAGGCCCCTCCTGACAGGATATTATCTGTCAGGCTTTGTGCTAGCCATTTCCTAGACTTTGGTATTTAAGAACTAAGCAATTAAAGTCTCTAAATGTGGAAAGGCAACAGCTTGCTGTGCTGAGAATCAAGGCACCTAGACTACAGTCTTGTTGGCTCATCTTCAACTGAGGAAAGGGTGTTAGATTGTTGCTAGTCTGACTGTGAGATTTGAAGACTGATTTAAGTATTCTCCAAGTATTTCTTTGTTGAATTGAACACCTTTAAAAGGATTAAGAAGGAAATAATCACTTACATGATTACTAACTCAAATTAGCAACACAAAAAAGTTTCTTCTTTCATATACATGTAAACATTAGTTTAAAAAAAACTGAAGCATAGGGGAGGCAGAGGCAGGCGGATCTCTGTGAGTTTGAGATAAGTCTGGTCTACAGAGGGAGTTCCAGGACAGCCAGGGCTACACAGAGAAACTCTTTTCTCCAAAAAAAAAAAAAAAAAAAAAAAAAAAAAAAAAAAAAAGGTGGGGGAGAAAACAACAACAACAAAAAAAACGAAAAGAAAGCATAGTATAGTCTCAAATTTGCTGCCTAAAATGTGTGATTTTCCTTTAGTGGACTAGTATGAAGGCTACCTTTTACTTTTGTGTTGGAATATGGATCCTCACAAGAGCATCTGAGTGCTGAACCAATAATAGCTTGTGAACTATTTTTGAGCTCAGAAGAGACAGAAAACTATTCTGTCGTGTAGCAAAGGCTAAGACAAAGATAAAGGTGGTCTGCCGTCAGTCTGTTTCCCTCTATAGAAACAGCAGAGGCTTTTACAGTGGGCAGCAGCACTTCCCTGTGTTTATTGAACTGAGGAGTGACTTGACCTTGGTCTGGTGGGAACGGAAGGGCGTTTTACAGTTTCTGTGCTTGCTTCTTTGGCCTTCCCCTTAGTGGAATGATGCAGGGTTTGCTGCCCTTTCTCACTCCCTTCCCTAGTTGTTAAACTCTATACTGCTAGCAGTTATAAGAGCTACTCAGAGCCTGGAAGCAGTGGTTTCAATGGAGCAAGTGCAGCCTTTCTGAACTGTTACAATTAGTTGTGCCTGGAATGAGCATTGATCGTTCATTCATTTAGTCATTTATTTATTATTCATATATACCCTAGCAATGCATGGGCAGCCGTTTATGGGAGTTTTCCAGTTGTTCCTATCCTGGGCAGTCCTAGATGCTTACGTTATTGTCATACCCAAGGTTCCACAGACTTCCTTTATGCTGTCTACCCAATGTTTTTTTGGGCCTTCCTCTTCACCTTATCCTGTGCACTCCAGTGAGCATTAAACCTTCATAAAACGTTCTCAGATTTCTCTTTGTAAGGTAATAATAATTTTAGTTATTCTCTTTTAGTGTGACACACATGCACGTGTGTATTTTCACATGCTACAGCATATATGTGTAGGTCAAAGGACAACTTGAAGGTATCAGTTCTCTCTTACCATCTGGGTCCTGGAGATAGAGCCCAGGCCCTCAGTCTTGGTGGCAAGCACCTTCACCTGCTGAGAAGAAAAATTGCTCTGTGGATAAATCGTTTGTTATAACTCCACAGAGTTGTACACACATACAAATACACACACAGTGTCTTCTCGCTTGAGGGCACATTTGTGTACATGGCACTTGAGTGCCACCTCACATGCATTATATATACAACAATAATAAGTAAATTGTTTTTAATAGGAGAGTTCCTGGAAGGGCATTGGATGGAAAGCCAAGCAGCATGGAGTTCAGTTGAAAGGGACAGCTCTGGGGACCTTGGCAGTAGCGGTATTAAGGCTCTTTTTCTATAGGGTGTCCCTCCCTTTTTTTATAAACCACATCTACACCAGTTAGCAAGATTGTCAGAACTTCATCACAGCCTCCCCAAGCTTCTTTCTCTTGCAGCATCTCTGGCACTCTGTCTTAGATTCTTACACTAGTTTATTCCTAAGAGTTATCTGTGCTTGTTCCGAATAGGCCTCTTCTTAGCAAAACAGCCAGAATGAGCAGGTAAATGTATGTCAAAATGTGGGCTGCTCTTAGAATCCTTCTGGACTTCCCATTAACCTCTTAGGAAAACCTGACACGTGTCTTACTATTCATCTCCTTCTCTCTTTTTCTTTCTTTTTTTTTTTAAGACTTATTTATTATGTATACAACATTCTGCCTCCATGTATGCCTGCACGCCAGAAGAGGGCGCTAGATCTCATTACAGATGGTTGTGAGCTACCATGTGGTTGCTGGGAATTGAACTCGGAACCTCTGGAAGAGCAGCCAGTGCTCTTTAATCTCTGAGCCATCTTTCTAGCCCCTCTTTTTGTTTTTTGTTTGTTTGGTTTTTTTTTGTTGTTGTTTTGTTTTAGACAGGGTTTCTCTGTATAACAGCCCTGGCTGTCCTGGAACTCACTTAGTAGACCAGGCTGGCCTCAAACTCATAGAGATTCACCTGCCTCTGCCTCTTGAGTGCTGGGATTACTTGCCTGGCTTTCATCTCCTTTCATCTCTTTATTTTCTGCTCCATCAAAGCTGGACTCGTTAGGGAGTCTCTTGCCTGGCCTTCATTTCTTCTCAGGGCCTTTACACTTTTTCTTTTGCATACTGTCCTTTCAGACTGTTGTCAAGGCTTACTCTGTCACTCACCTTCAGCGAGGCATTTCATTTTGGTGGGGGGACCGGGACTTGTGTAGCTCAGGGTAGCTTTGAACTCTTTTTCCTCCTGCCTGGCTGCCTATCTCTTTCACTTGGTCTATGTTTCCCCATAGTGAATGGCATCATCTGCTATACTGTATGTTTTACTGTGTCTTTCCCTCATCATAAAACAACTGCACAGGGCCAGAGCTTTGTTTAATTCATCAGTGCAGTCCTCAGCACATTGTAGGTACTCAGAATATTTGTGGTACAAAGAACAGGTTGTTTTTTGTTTTGTTTTTTTTTTTTTTTTTTTTTGGTTTGTTGTTGTTGAATGAGCAATGGCAAGAGGGATGTGCCACATAAAATAAGCGTGATCTCTGGCAGTTGAGTCCTGAGCAGAGAGGATGAATTGACTGTGAAGGCATCTCAGTTGATGTCACCAGGATTTCTTTTCTTTTTTTTTTTTTTTTGGTATTTCGAGACAGGGTTTCTCTGTGGCTTTGGTGCCTGTCCTGGAACTAGCTCTTGTAGACCAGGCTGGCCTCGAACTCACAGAGATCCGCCTGCCTCTGCCTCCCGAGTGCTGGGATTAAAGGCGTGCGCCACCACCGCCCGGCGTCACCAGGATTTCTGTGAGGACCAAATGCATGTGTGTTTTATAGACACTGAGAAAAACGCTTAGTTTTCTCCTTTGTGAAGAAGTAGGGCTGCTTGACTACCAACATCCAGCAGTTTACCATTCATGATCAGCTTTTTTGGAAGAACAGTAATTATAGCTATGTAATAATATGAAAACTCATGTGGCTATATGTTTTTTTCATATAAGTTGGAATATAGAATTTTCTCCTTAAAAGGAATGGGAATAAATTTCTGCAAATTGTTCATGGATTTTTCTTGAACTCGTAGCGATCCGTTTACCCCAGCTTCCTTTAGTGTGGGATTAAAAGCATCTATCACCATGCCCAGTAGTACATGGGATTTATGAGGACCTCTGTTACCTTAGCAGACCCAGACCTCAGGACTCGGGCCAGGTCCGTGCATCAGCTTTGATGGTCACAGGCCTGTATTCCCAGTAACTTGGGAGCCTGAGGCAGGAGTTCAAGCTCAGGGCCTACTGGGCTGTGAGCATGTTCAAGGCCAGTCTGGGCCACTTAGTGAGACATTGACTTAAAATTTTAAAAGAGGAAACAGGTAGAGGGCTTGCCTGCCTAGCGTATGTAAGGTCCACGGTTTAGTTCTCAGAACTAAAGCAAAGTGCATTCCCAGAGTAGGAAGGCATCAGTGGCTTTCTCTCATTTCTGTTTTTCAGTGGGAAGTTTCTCTGAAGCAGTGAGGGCTGTTGACTGTTTATAGTCATACTTAAAATGCTTTTTATTCAAAGCAATATGCACGTGATGCCTGTGAAGTGAGTTCTTTCATTTAAAGAAGTTTGGCTTTATGTTCCAAGCTGATAACTTTTGTATGAAACTTACTGTACAGTTTCATGGAAACACTGAGCTTGTTCAGTTTGGCTTTGAAGTGATCGTGAGTTGAGAACTACTCAAGCATGTGCTCTGAAGCCAGCTCTGGGTTAGCTCCTAGTCCCTGGTTCTTCCTCTTGTGACTTTGGACAGTTTGGCCTGCCATTAGGATGGATCTCCCCAGAAATGGCCCACAGATTGTCGGGAGGGTTAAATGATGTAGCACAATTAGAAAAAGAGGGTCTGCCCTCTTCAGTAAGCACTAAAATGATAATAATAGCTTTGTAATACTAATAAATGGCAGAATTCCTTTGGTCTTTGCTGTTGTTTGTTTTGGTTATTTATTTATTTATTTGTTTGTTTTGGTTTTTCAAGGCTGGGTTTCCCTGTGTAGTCCTTGCTGTCTTGGAACAAGCTCTATAGACCAGTCTGGTCTCTAACTCAGAGATCTGCCTGCCTCTGTCTCCCTCTGCCTCTGCTGGGATTAAAGGAGTGTGCCGCCATATCCGGTAGCAAAAGACCTTTGATGTTAGATATCTTGTTACAAATTTCATTCTGATTGTAAATACTTTATATAGAATGTCTTGTCAGTATTATTAATATTTGGGAAAAATTACAATTCTGTTATACCCTACTCTAAACATAAAAATAATTTTCTTGAGTATAAAATATTAATTTTGAAATTTTATTTTGAAGCTTCTGGGTCTTACTTTGTAAAGTTGATAACCAGGCTTAAGTAAGGGTGCCCCTCCTCCTGCTACTCCTCTTTTTCCTCTTTTTAACTTCCTCCAGATAGGGCCTCTCTGGTAGCCTTAGCTGTCCTGGAACTCACTCTGTAGACCAGACTGACCTTGAACCCACAGAGATCTACCTGTCTCTGCCTCCTAAGTGCTAGGACTAAAGGCATGTCTTTTTTTAAATTTTATTTTTTTACTCTTGTTTATATGGGTTGCTTTGCTTGTGTATAAGTTGGTGTACCTTGGCATGCCTGAGGAAGCCAGTAGAGGGCATCCATCTCCTGAGGTTGCTGTTACCATTAGGTGTTGGGAATCCAACCACAATCCTCTAGAAGAAGCAGCGAGTGTTCTTAAACTTTACAAATGAACCTGTTAAATTAGTATTTAGTCTTTATTTTCACAGTATATTCTTACTCCTATTGACAGTTGCTATCGAAAGTTGCTAACACTGACTGCCCCTCATGGAACACACCTAATTAGGTTAAGCTTTACCCTGTCACTCGGTGGCAACCGTAGTAGCATCTGTCTTGTTTCATGAGGTGTCTTATCACAGTTCTGTCATCAGTGCCCAGCGTAGTTTATCAAGGCCTCCAGGTCATCTGCTTTGGCGTTTTCCCTGTGTCAACAGTCTACAGGCACTGGCGTGTGCTCCACACTGCACTCTTGACTAGTTTCTTAAGATGAGAAATAGTTAAAAAAAAATAGCTCGCACACTTATAAGCAGATTCAAAGTGTTACGATTTTCAAGAGCCAGTGTACACCTAAAAGACAGTTAACAGTCTGTTGTAAAAATAAGAAGGAGGGATTTGGGTTTTACTGTTTCCTTTGGAAATTGTGCTTTGGTTGTGTTGTGGGTATACACCTAATTCTGTAAAAAATACTCTTTAAAAGTACTGTTTTGGTAAATTTTTTTTCTCATGCTAGGCCTTCATGCCTGCCAAGCATGCATTCTGTCTCTGAGCTGTATATCCTTAGCTTAATTGTCTTTATTTTAAGCCCTGTTTTTCAACTAGGGAAAGGATTAAGAATGAGTTTTTATGTTTGCAGACATGACAAAACAGGATTTGTGTTAACTGTAAATGCATGTTACAGAAAGGAAGAAATATATATACAAAGAAATAATATAATTTGTTATTGTTAGAGAAAAAGTCTAGCTATGTAGCAAAGACTGGCTTCAAGTTCAGGATTCTCCTGTCTTAGTCCCCTGATCATTGGGATCATGGGCCTGTTGTGCCATGCCCTACTAGAATAGTTTAAGCTGCTTCTGTGAGGAAAAAAAAATACTGATAGGTTGGATTGATATAACTACATACATATTGATAATGATAACACCATACAATTCATTCTTTCAATATATTCGAAGCTGTACAATTATTACCACTATTTATAATTGCTTAATGTCTTCATCTCATCTCCCAAAGAAACCATGTTTTTTTAATCCAGTGTCACTTGCTATTTCTCATTCCCTGCAGCTCCTGGCAAGCAATATTCTGTTTCCTGTCTTTGTGGGTTGGTTTGTTCCAGGCATTTCATATGAATAGAATCATTCATTTAGTGACTTTTTTCATCTGGCTTTATTTGCTCTCTTTCCAAGGGTTGTCTGTGTTGTAACCTTCACTCCATTTCTTTTTCTGGTCAAATAATGTTCTGAGTTCTGAGCATATCAGTTATTCAACCATTTATAGGTTTGAGCTGTTGGGACTAGAGAAATAACTCAGCAGCTAAGAGCATTTGCTGTGCTTTTTGAAGACAGCACCCACATCTGGTGTTCTCAACTGCCCCTAACTCCAGCTCCCGGGGATCTGTCTGTCTTTCTCTTCTTGCTTCTATAGGCATGGACACACAGGTAGCAGACACAGCAATAGAAGTAAATTTTTTAAAAGTATTTTTGTAAGTTTGGGCTATTTCTATTTTTGGCTATTACAAATGATACTGTGAGTTTGGGTTTATATGTAATTCGCTTGGGTATTTGTGTATATAGATAAAATTACATATGAGGCAGGAATATAGTAAAATGATAGCATACTTGCCAGCTTGAGCCTTTGGTTTCATCCCCTGTACCACCAGAATAATCACAGGCTGGACATGGGGGTACTTGCCTGTGGTTCCTGCCTCTTGGAATGCCAAGGCAAGAGGACTACTTGTATCAGCAAGAAGGAGACCAGCCTGGACAACAGAGAGACCCAGTCTTAGCACCAACAAAAACCACTCAGGGGTGTATTTTCCAGAGTTTTATCCAACAGTGTGTAAAAAGAGGAAGTCTTAGTCTGAGATTTGTTAGTATACCTAATGTAAATTCTTGAAAAATCAAGAACATTAGTTAGAACATTTGTATGGTTTAGGTCAAATAATTTTTCTGTTTCATTGTTGTGGTTAATTAGGGAAAATGCCATGGTTCTTTGTTCTTATTCCCACACTGTATTACATGGGGAAAAGCTCACGGTTTACACTTGATAATTTTAAATAAAAATACTAGGTAAAAACCTGGCTAATTGAAATGTAAAAAAATAATGGATGATTATACAATCAAGAGAATAATTATTAAAACTTTCAGTGATTTTCTTTCTTTTTTAAATTTTAAAAGTTATTTTTATTTTATGTATGAGTACTCTGCGTGTATGCCTGCAGGCCAGAAGAGGGCATCAGATCCTATTATAGATGGTTGTGAGTCGCCATGTGGATGCTGGGAAATGAACTCAGGAAGAGCAGCCAGTGCTCTTAACCACCTAGCCATCCCTCTAGCCCTTTCTGGTTTTGATTTTGAAGCACTGGAGAAGTGATTTGGAGAACTGGTTCAGAGTGTCTTAACTTTGGAGTCAGGCAGTGAGTTAAGTTCTCTCTCTAGTATTTGTTGGCTCCATGACTTGGTCATATTATTTAACCTCTCCAGGCCCCTTTTCCTAATGTGTAAACTGAAGAGTAGTAGCTGAAGGCAGAGGAAGCACAGAAGCTGAGGATGTGACAAACCCACAGCACCATACTCAGAAGACTGAAAACAAGTGGAAGCAGTGATTTTCCTAATGCAGCGACTCTTCCTTTAGTTTTGTGCAAGTTCTGTTGTGTTGTTTAAGATATCCTAGCACTTTTGTCAAGCTATTGGGCTATGGTGTACACCAAAAAACACTTTACAGGGCGACTTAGTTCTCACACATGTACCCCCCATACACTTCTACATGTGGTCAAAATATTTGCATGTATTCTAGCCAGATTTATATACTGTTGTTTTTATTTTAAGTTAAAGACTGTTTTACAGCAATTTTAGGAATGCAAAAAATGAAACAAACTAATTTTTCCTCCCCTGCTTCCTGGTCCTCCCCCCTCAGACCTCCTCTTTTACTTATTACCAATAAAGTGTATTACTATGATCCATCTGTTATAATGATGGACCAGTGCTGATCGGTTTTGGTTGCCTGAGGTTCTTAGGTTATGCCAGGCTTTACTCTTGGTGGTGTACAGTTTTCTGTGATGAGCCCACACTTCTAGTGTCACTCAGAACAACTTTGTTGCCCTAAAAGCCCCTGCAGTCTTGCTCAGGTCTTGCTTTCCCAGCCATAGCCAGTCCTGACTCTATTGTTTTGCTTTCCTAGAATCTCATGTAGTTGGAATCCCACAGTATCTGAGTAGTCTTTCTGACCAGTCACACCCAGCAGCTTATAGTTAGGGGTCTTCCTTGTCATTTCGTGGTTTGATGGCACATACCCTTTTATTGCTTAATAATACTCCATTATCTGAATATATCACAATTTGTTAATCCAGTCATCTACTTAAGGATGAATGATTATTTCCATCTTGGTTATTTCCAAATTTTGGCAATTTTGAGAACTGTTTCAGGCATTTGTGTGGAAATAAATTTTCAGTTTGTTTGAGTGAATGCCACGAATGTTCATGCTCGCTAAATCATATGGGAAAAGTGCTTTTGAGGAGAAGTTTTGGGACACTGTATCTAGACAGGCCTGGAACTTAACTTTGTAGTCCAGGCTCGTCTTGAACTTGTAGCACAATCTTTCTGCATCATCAGCCTCCCAAGTGCTAGAGTTGCAGGTGTGATCTCTGTTTTGTTTTATAGAAAATTATTACTGTCTTTTTCCAAAGTGGCTATAGCATAATCTACTACAGAGTTTCTTTTGCCCATTGCCTTAATTGGTGACATGAGCAGATTTGATAGGACTGTCTTAGTTTGTGTTTTACTGCTGTGAAGAGACACCATGACCACAACAACTTTTATAAGAAAACATTTAATTTAGGGGATTTACTTACAGTTTCAGAGGTTCAGTCAGTCCATTATCATCATGGCAGGCAGGGAACATGGTGTATGCAGGCAGATGTGGTGCTGGAGAAAGAAATGAAAATCCTACATCTCGCAGGGAACCCGAAGTCAACTGACACAGTGGGCAGTATAGGAAACCTCAAAGCCCACCCCCATAGTGACACACTTCCTCCAACAAGAACAAAGCCACTCCCTGTGAAATTATGGGGACCAGTTACTTTCAAACTACCACAAGGACTATTGAGGATTTAATGTTAGGGTCGTTTAACAGACTGGTATTTGTATGCGAGTGTTTTGCCTTTGGCCATTTTGATAGGTGAGCAGTGTCTCATTGTTTGGATAACAGTTCCCTTATGACCTGTGATGATGAACATCTTTATATATCATATATGGCATGTCTGTGTTGTTTTTGCTCAGATGTCTGTTTATATCATTTGTTTCTTTGGAAAAGTATGTGGTTTCTATATTGAATTTTAAGAAATTTCTGTGTTTATGATGTAAGTCCTTTAGCACCTGTACACTTTATCACCTGTACATCTTCTCAGTCTGAGACCTGTCTTTTCATTTTCTTTTTAAGATTTTTGTTTGTTTGTTTGTTTGTCTGCTGGTTTTTTGAGATAGGTTACTCTGTGTAACAGCCTTGACTGTCTTGGAACTGACTTTGTAGATCAGGCTGGCCTTGAAATCGGAGATCTGCCTTCCTCTGACTCCGGAGTACACCATCACTGCCTAGAAAGATTTATTTTTTTATTTATATATATGTTCATGTGATATGTGCCACATGAGTGCAGGTGTCCATAGAAACCAGTAAAGGGGGCTTTGGGTCCCTTGAAACTAGAGTTATAGGGGGCTGTGAACCACCTTCTGTGGGTACTGGGAATTGAACCTGGGTCTTCTATAAGAGCGACAAGTGCCCTTAACCACTGAGCCATCTCTTGAGACCTCTTCATTTTCTTTTTTGTTTGTTTGTTTTTGTTTTTGTTTTTTGAGACAGGGTTTCTCTGTAGCTGTGGAGCCTGTCCTGGAACTAGCTCTTGTAGACCAGGCTGGTCTCGAACTCACAGATATCCACCTGCCTCTGCCTCTGCCTCCTAAGTGTGGGATTAAAGGCGTCCGCCACCACTGCCGGGCTCCATTTTCTTCTTCTTTTTTTTAATGATTTATTTTTATTTTATGTGTATCGATGTTTTGCCTTGTATGTATGTCTGCGTGAGGATGTCAGATTCTCTGGAACTGGAGCTACAGGCAGCTGTTAATTGCCATGTAGGTGCTTGGAATTGAACCTGGGTCCTCTGGAAGAACAGCCAGTACTCTTAACTGCTGAGCCATCTCTCCAGTCCCTCTCTTCATTTTTTCAATGCTGCTTTATATTGTTTTGTTAAAAAGGAAATTGCAGTCAGAGGGGAATAAAAGAGGAGAATTGGGAAGATAATGGTAAATTTTTTCATGGAGAATCTAAATTTATTTGTACACTGTGTGTGAGAGGGAGAGAGGGAAGAAGAGAGATGGAAGCCGGGCAGTTTGGGGAGGGGGTCAGCAGAAGGTCAGAAGGACAGAAGAGGATAATGGGGCGAATATGAATAAACCACAATATACATGAATGTAAATATTACAGTGAAACCCATTATTTTGTACATTAACAAAAAAAGTAAATTGTTCCTGATTGGCTGATTTCCCAGCTCATTGACAGTCTATCCTACAGTGTAATGCTTAGCCCAAGTTTGGCTTCTGTAATAGTCATAGGGAAGGATGATGCCTATAAAGTGATTGTCATTTCTCAACACTGGTGAGAAAGAGTGCCAAAATATGTATACATACCCCTTTATAGTCTAAACTATCACTAAGTTTTGGTTCCTTGTTGTGGACTATCTAGGCTTTATGGAAAGTTGTATACTCAAGTTTCGCATTCCTAGTAGGTTTCAGGTGATTCTCAAATGGTGTAATTTTTAAATACAAAAGGAACTGAGTGAATGAGGTAAAGGGGCAGGTAAAGGTAAAGGGAGTAAAGGTAAATGTGGTATTCTTGGGAATAATGTATACCAGATTTTGCCAGTTCAGATTGGTAAAGTGAAATTTTTATAGGATAGAATGTGTGTGTACGTAAATGATGTGTATTAAAAAAAAATGTAACCTGGCCTGCCTTCAGATTCACTAAGTAGCCAGGGATGAGCTTTGCCTTCCTACACCGACACCCAAGTGCTGGGATCACAGGTGTGCACCACCATATCTGGTATAGAACATATTTTTAGTGTTCAATACTTAAATAAAAACAGTGATATTACCTTAGTGATAGGGCTAGTGAGAACCTAATATTAGAACCCTTTAATGGATTAGATGCTATGTAAGTGTTTAAACACATCTGTTTCTAAAGAAGTGAAATGCACCTTTCAGACTTTAAGCTTACTTATTTTGAAGTTGTTCAACATTTTATGAAGGCCCATTCTTTCTTTGAAATGTGATCAATTTCCAGTCATAATTACATCTTTTTTAAAAGTTGAAATGGGTCTCATGTAGGCTAGACTGTACTCAAATTCTCTATGTAGCTGGGGCCAGCCCTGAACTGATCTTCCTGCTTTCACTTGCTAAATGCATCACCACACCTGACTTACCTCTTGTTTAGTTATTCCAAATGTGGAATTGCTCCCTCTTGCCGTGCAGCGCCACCTTGTGGGAAGATGGAATTTGACTAGAGGCCTCCAGATGTCTAGGTATGAGGGAATCTGCCAAGAACTGTGTTCTTGTGTTAATCATGTCTTCCGACTTTCACCCTGATAACTTTCCTTCTGTTGTGTGGAGTAAACAGTAGGTAAAGGGCTAAAGATTCTCTTGTCCTTTGTGAAGAAGCCTTGAAGATGAAAAGGCAGACAAGCACACATCCTTCAGACTTGGCAGTCCTATAAAAAAAATCATACAATTGGGACTTGCGTGTTCATACTTTGTGCCTGGTCCTGATTCCAGTACTAATGACACAGCTGAAGACTGACCAGGATCCCTGCTTTCCGGAAGCAGGGAATAAGCAATTGAACTGCTCCCTGTGTCATGTAAGAGACAGGTAAGAGAGTGGAGCTCCTTTAGGTAGGTCGGTTAGGGAAAGCTTCTCTGTTAAGTGCTGAAAGAAGAGGCTGTTCCAGCTGTGAGTAGCTGAGTGGAGTGCCCTGACCGAACAGCAGATGACCTGCCGGGTGAAAGACTGACAAGGCCAGTGTGGCTGGAATAGGGGAAGGAAGAGCACGATTGGGTATCAGAGCAGTGTGTGTGTAGACAAAGTTATGTGTGGACAAGGAAGAGTGCACAAAGATCCAAGCCTGAGCACAGGTGCTGCCTTAGGCTTCAGTAGTAACTGTGATATGTCCAGAGACAGAGTGTGGTTTTTGTTTGTCTTTTTATTTTTTTAAAAAAAAATATTTATGTGTATGATGAGTGTTTGCCTTCGTGTGTGTGTGTGTGTGTGTGTGTGTGTGTGCTCGCGCGCACTGTATATGCAGGAAACTTCAGAGACCAGAAGAGGGTATCAGATATCCTGGAACTGGAGTTAAACGCTTGTTAAATGCCATGTGGATGCTAGGAATTCAATCTAGATCTTCTGTGAGAGCAGCAAGTTCCCTTAACTGCTGAATCATCTCTCCAGTCTACATTTCTGAGGTTTTAAATCAGTACATAGAGTCATAGCATGTCAGACCCAGAAGGAGCTTAGAGTCAGCCCTTTGGCACATGGAAAAGCTAAGGGTCTTTCTGATGGCTGTGTTATCATTGATAGCCATGCGACCCTGGTAGATGAGAGACAGATATGCCATGTGGAGAGAGCTTGAGCATAGAGTTTATTTAGTGGGTGTTGAGAATGGCATAAGAATGAGGGATTATGGAGGGGAGGGGGAGAAGAGAATAGGGGATAGAAAAAGAGGAACGAGAAGGGAGAAAAGAAAGAAGTGGGGAAAAGGAGAAGGGAGTGAGGCAGTAGTTAACCTCTTCAGTAGAGGGAGAGATAGACAGAAAGGAAGAGAGAAAGAGGAAGGGAGGGAGTAGGAATGTGGGCTGGAGGTGGGGAGAGAAGTGGGGGGATTGGGAGTAGGCAGGGCTTGTCTCTTAAAGGGACAGGGTACCCAGGTGACAGGCCAGGCCAGAAGATTTATTTTTACAACAGGCTGTCTATCCCCAACTTGGTAGATCCTTTCCATGACTTCTATAAGCTCCTTACTTATTACCTACCCAGTAAGCTACTAAATTTTATTTTATTTTATTTTGTCTTCTTCATATCAGTTATCTGTGCTATTCCACAATTCCTTTTCCACTAGGAAGTGGAAATAGGAGGAGTCTAATGCTTTGCCTGAACAGAGTCAGAGCCCTTGCCTTAAAAGGATATTCCCAGAGTTCCTGCTGAGAATTGAGAATGAGAAATAAAGCCTTTTCCAGCAGTGGCAGCAAAATCAGCACACAGCAAAGGAGAGAGCTTGAGTGTCTCATTTGAGGGTTTGTGCTACATAAGAATTGATTGCCTTTTCTTAAAGTTGTGTAGAGCCCACTTTGTAAAACAGCTTTCTGAGGTACAGTTTGTATGCTGTAAATTTAGCCTATTTTAGGCCAGATAGTGTAGCCTTTAATCTTAACAGAAGCAGGTGGATCTCTGGGAGTTTGAAGTCAACCTGGTCTACACAATGAGAACCTATCTCAAAAACAAACAAATAAATAAATAAATAAATAAACAGATAAGTAAATAATGCCTATTTTAAGTGAACAATTCCACAATCGTCAGCAAATACACAAAGCTGTGGAACCATTGCCACAATCTAATCATTTTAGAACTTTTCTGTCACTATTGATTGAGTCCCTCAATAGGTTTGACTGTTGTGGACATAAACAGAATCATATACTATGTGTGGTTTTGTTTTGTCTTTTGTTTCTGGCCTCTTCCATTTATATAATGTGTTCAGAATTCATCCATGATAGTCTGTTGTGTGGTAGGCCACATTTTCTTGTTGGTGGTCAGTTGGCAGACATTTGAGTTATTTCTTCTTTGGTTATTGTGAATGAACAAAGCTGCCGTGAGATTTCTATGGAATGCTTTGTGCGGACAGACATCACTCCTCTCAATGATACTCAGAAGTGGTGTTGCTGGGCCATGTCATTAATCTGTGCTTTGTATTGTAAGGAACTGCTGCTGCATTGTTATTCAGAATGGCTGTACATTTCCACCACGAGTGTACAGGTTTCCTGTTTCTTCACATTTTTGTTAACATTTGTTAGTACTTGTCTCTTGATTATAGATATGCTCCTATTTTTATGTCTTCGTACATGTGCATATGTGTGGGTTCAAGCGCCTATGTATTTTTTTGTTTGTTTGATTTTTGTTTTTTTTGTTTGTTTGTTTTGGTTTTTTGAGACAGGGTTTCTCTGTAGGTTTGGAGCCTGTCCTGGAACTAGCTCTTGTAGACCAGGCTGGCCTCAAACTCACAGAGATCCGCCTGCCTCTGCCTCCCAAGTGCTAGTATTAAAGGCATGCACCACCACCACCTGGCCTGTGCATGTTTATGTTGAGTATGTTCATATGTATGGGTGCATGGTGCCTTTGTATGTGTGTATGAAATATGTTCATGTGTGGGATTGCGTGTGTGTGTGTGTGTGTATGTGTACACACGTGTGCGCGCCATGTGTACATATGGAGGTTAGAGGACAATTTTGGGGAATCTGTTCTTCCACCATGTAGTCCTCCGTGTTAAACACGGGATTGAACTCAGGTCATTGAACTTGGCAGAAAGTGCCTTTATCACTGAGTCATCTCAACAGTCTGGAATGTGATTTTTTAAAGAGTTTTAATTTTATTTTATGTGTGAGAGTGAGTATATGAGTGTTCTGCTTATATGCATGTCTGTGTACTGCACACATGCCTGGTGCCCACAGAGATCAGAAGAAGGTATTGAATCCCCTGGGTCTGGAGTTGTGAACAGATGTATGCTTACATGTGTGTGCTGGAAATCAAATCTAGGTCCTCTGCAAGATAATCAAGTGTACTTAACTGCTAAGCCATCCCTCAGTTCTGCAACTGTGTTTGCTAATATAAACAGTTAAAAATAATGAGCTCTTTATATGAGGAATCTAAACTGTGATTCTAATCTTCTCTCTCACAGATGATATTAACCGTGTTCTTGAGCAACAATGAACAGATTTTAACAGAAGTTCCTATAACACCAGAAACCACCTGTCGAGATGTTGTAGAATTCTGCAAGGAACCTGGAGAGGGCAGTTGCCACCTCGCCGAAGTGTGGAGGGGAAGTGGTATGTTAAACTATCCAATGGTGGCTACATACAACTCAGTATGCTCAAATGAAAACATTGCTGTGGCTCCCAGTTATCTGTAGTAGGAAGGAGCTGAGTAATGAAAAGAAAAACAACTGTAGAATGGGGGTAAGGTTCTGTAACCTGTGACTAGTGGTGTGTGTGGCCTTGTGTGCCACAACATGCTTGTGAGGTCAGAGGACAACTTTCAGGGGTGAGTTTTATCATTTTATAATGTGGGTTCTGTGAACTAAAGTCAAATCAGGCTTGGTAGCAAGCACCTTTACCAGCTGAGCTACCTTGTTGACTCATCAGCAACTCTTCCTTAATATTTTTATTTTTATGTGCATTATGTTGTGTTTTATGGTTCTGGGGATGGAACCCAGGACCTTACAAGTGCTCAGTACACACTCTGCCACTGAACTATATACCTCAACTTCTATCCAGCAACTCTTTTCCCTTCTAATAATGTCAGGAAGACAGCATGTAGTGTAAATAGTAAGTCCTCTGTGAATAGTATTAAACTGAGACTAGTAAGACCCTGTCCCTTATATTGAAAGACTTGTTAGCAAGCAGACAGAGAAAATTCTCAAATATAATGATTGCAGAATGCAGGGAATTCTTCAAAGCTGGGCATGTTGGTGCATGCCTGTATCCTATAATTCTAGCACTCAAGGTGAAGGATCAGGCGTTGAAGGTTATGCTCTTCTACATAGTGAGTTTGCAGCCAGGCTAGGCTACATGAAACAGCATCTTTTTTTAAAAAAAAAAAAAGTAAAAATTAAAATAAAGAAGTGATTGAATTTAGAAAGAAGGTCTCAGACCCCCTCATGTGAGGCCCCAGTACCTAGAGAGCTGAGAAGTACAGATTTTTAAATAGGGAAGGGCATTATGAAAACAATGCTCAAAGGGGGAAAGTGCTTGATGACTGAGGAGTGGATACTAAGAGAATGATCAATTGGACCATATTGGGTTTAGGATGATAGAAAGCTAAATGTCCAAATCGAAATGTTTAAAGAATCCTTAGAGACAATCAAGTATTGTTTGGGGGAGGGTGGTTGAGACGGTTTCTCTGTATAACAACTCTGGCTGTCCTGGAACTCGCTCTGTAGACCAGACTGGCCTTGAACTCAACAGAGTTCCCTCTGTTTCTGCCTCCCAAGCACATATTAAAGGGATTAAAGGTGTGTGCTACCACTGCCCAGCCAGGGCAAATATTTTTAAAACTCTGTTTATGGACCTATAAAAATGCCACTTTTGAAACTAAAAGTATGGTATGAAATTTACTTTTTAAATGTTTAACTTGTACTTGTTTTTTTAATATACTCAATTCTGAGTTAAGCTTGGACTAATAAGCACACATAGATTTCATTTCATCCAAGATAGGACCGTAGCTATCTATACCCTGGGTATTGGCTAAGTAAGGCAGAGCTTTCCTACTTAACCTACTTAAGTTACTCACTTAAGTTGTTGAGACAACAACTTCTGTCAGATGGTTCAAAAAATAAATTATCATGTGCAGTGTGCTGGAGCACATAGGGTTAGAGTAATTTTATTTTAAAAATAATCAATTCTGGGCTAGAGTGATGGCCCAATAAAGCGTGTAACTTCTTTTAAGTACAGAGGACACAGGTTTGGTTCCCAGCACACACACAGTGGCTCACAGCCTCTATCATTCAGGTTTCAGTGGATCCACTGCCCTCTTTTGGCCTCCAAGGATACCAGGTACATAAGTAGCAGTATACATACATATAGGCAAAGATTCATACACATCAAATAAATACATATTTTCAAAAATAAATAAAAATAAGCAGTTTAAAGTAAACCGAAGAGTGGTGTTACCATCTGTAAGCTGAGCACTGAGAAGACTGAAGCAGGAGGATCATGGGGTTAAAGGCAGTCTGAACTACAAAGTGACACACTGTCTCAACAACCAAAACAGTTAGGATGATAGTAAGAAGAAATAATAATAACAATGACTATAATATTAAAACAAACTAAAGTACCCAACTTAGGAAGCTAGGAAAAGAAAATCTGAGGAGTTAGATGGGCAAGAATGAAGAAATGTGGGAATCAGTAAAAGTAGAAGTTTTATTTCTCTGATAATAATATAGACAAATAGATGAAGGTTTGAGATTAAGTATGTGAACAGTGAAAAGGCATAGATGATATGAAAGGAAACACACCCACAACACAGAAGAGGTTTAAGACACCAGTGCAGTCTATGAACTGGGCGGTGAAGTTTATGTTAGATGAACTATCATCCCACAGAATTTTAGTAAGCACCTGATGCATACTGGGTACAGCCTTTATTCTTTGAAGGGGACTATTAGTCAGTCAGAGCCAAGATTCACATTCCCATGGAACCTATATTCTAGCAGGAGCCAGGTAATAAATTAACTGCTGGTGAGTATATACACTTTGAAAAGAAAATAATGGATTGTGATACTGCTTTTGCTCAAAATGAGTAAAGCAAAAGGAAACATGAACATATATGATTGAGTTTAGATTGTTCTTACCCTCCAAAGATGTTGTGTTAAGGGTGATCAGGTTGAGGGACAGTAGCTCCACACTGTTACTTTACAGTCTTGGGGGGGGTCCCATATCTTTTTAAGGAATTGGATAAAATTGAATCCTTGGCATCAACACAGAAAAGAATTTCTGTATCAAACCAAGATGAAATTTATACTTTAGTACAGATTTTAAGCACTAGGGTTAAGAGAAAGAACAGTGCTCAGAAGGAAGGCATCCCCTGGAGGTGTAAGTGTGGTCTTCTCTGAGAATCATATTTCGTTGTCTTTACAGTAGTCACTTATACGCTTTGTGTGGGTTTTGAATCTATTATCTTGTTTTGTTGCCATTTTGACACAGGGTCTTGTGCTTTGTAACCCTCCTTGGCCTGGAACTCATATAACTCTTCCTGCCTCTACCTCCTGAGTTCTGGGATTAAAGACATGTGCCACCACACACTGCCAGATGCTATTATCTTAAAAGGGTTGCTAGGAAACCTAAGTGAGCTCACTGGCTAGTTCCTGAGGGGCTCCTGACAGGATTACAGTTGATATGGTTAAGCTCTTGGTCACTGCAAGCAGGAAGATAGGCCATTTTTAAATGTACCAATGTTAGTAATCTTGAGATTCCCAGAAAATGTCCAAAGAGAAATAAGACCCTTCCCAGAGTCGTTTACATTCAGGTCATAAGCCTGATTGGTTGGCATTTTAATGTAAAGTGTATGAAAAACACCATCTCTGTGTGGACCTTTCATAGCCGATGTTCATTTGCTGTGATTCTTCCCTCTTAGCTGGTGAGGGACTTCAGCTAGACTCTGAGGTGGGAAGCTCCTTTCCCTTCCCATGTCCCTGTAATTTTCCCCGACTTTCATACTTTCAGAGAACTAATCATCCCCATTTGATAATAAGAAAAGTCAAATAGGAAGAGATGACCACTTAATTTATTTTGAGACAAGTATAAATTCTACACCAAAACTGAACAGGAGTGCAAGGGGAGTGCAAGCTAATCTTAGCTTGAGTGTATTGAGGCAGTGTCTCACAAGGCTTCAGACTCCTTGTGTAGCAGAGACTGACCTTGAACTTTGTCTCTTCTGGCTGTCCTTTACTCTGCAAACCAGGCTGACCTCACACTCAGAGGTCTTCCTGCCTCTGCCTTCCAAGTGCAGGGATTAAAGACATGCACCACCATGCCTAGCTATGGGGCTATTCAAACCACCACAGACAGAAAAGTCAGTACACAAGGGTATGAGGTTTCCAAAACTCTGTGTGTGTGTGTGTGTGTGTGTGTGTGTGTGTGTGTGTGTGTGTGTGTGTGTGCGCGTGTGTGTATGGAAGTAAGGCTTTAGGCAAAAATCTTACTTTTGAAAAAATATCTTAACAAATTGCTGATAAAATACATGTGGGAGCAAAGGGTCAAGAAATGTAAGATGGTTTTTTTTTTTTTTTTTTAAAGATCTTCACTTTTTTTTTATTCTTATGTACAAAGACTGGCATTGATCTTTTCCACTGGGTAGAGTCTTGAATCCATTCAAGGTCGCTTAGTCCAACTTAATGAAGCCGATGTCCTTCGCGTACTGCCGGAAACACTGGCGGCACATGTTCAGCCCATATTTGCAGATCAGACCGTGGCGGTTTGAGCAGACACAGCAGGAGCCGGATCCCTGGCGGAACTTCCGCGGGTGACTCCAGTAGAGCTGCTGGTGACCCATGTTGCCTCACTGACGGCCGACGAGCCAAAAGGAAGATGGTTTTTTTTTGAAACTCAGCTTTGTGATGAGAATTGAATTACTAGGTTTGCTGTCCTACTATATAGTAATAATAATAGTTGAATAGTTGAATGACCCTGGGACGATTGATTATTCAAGTAGGAAAAAAAATAAAGCCAGATCTTTATTCCATATATAGAAATAAATCCACTAAGATCAATACTTTAAAATGCTTTAAAATTTTTAGAAAGAACATAAGAGAATCTTTTTTTATCTTGTAAAATAGAATGAATTATTGTATACAAACCTCAAAACTAGCCAGACACAGTGGTACATACTTATAGCCCTAGTTTACTCAGGCCAAGGCAGGGGATCGGGGATGGGGGCCTCTCTTTAGCCTGTAAATTCAAGACCAGTTTGGCCAACATGGGGAGATTCTATCTCAAAAAAAGAAAACAAAACAAAAAAAGTATGACCTAAAATTGGAAAACACTTATAGGTACTTATATGTTTTTAAAAAAATGGTTTTTTGTTTTCATTTTTCAAGGCAAGGTTTTTCTGTGTAACCTTATTCTGGAACTCACTCTGTAGACCAGGCTGGCCTCAAACTTAGAGATCCACCTGTCTCTGCCTCCCAAATTTTGGGATAAGTCATGCACCACTACACCCAGCTGTTTTTTTTATTCTTAATTCTATGTACTTGTATGTCTGTATATGGGTTTGTATACATAAGTGCAGTACCCAGTGAGGCCAGAAGATGGCTCGTGACTCTCTGGAGCTGGAATTAGACGCAGTTGTGAGCAACCCAACTGGGAACCAAACTCTAGTTAAAAAAAGATACCAACAAAATTAAGAGTCGGTTGTCAGTACACATAATCATCCTAGAACTAGTGACCTGAATATCAAGAACTTCAGAGCCAGTCATGGTGGTGCATACCTATAATCCCAGCCCTAGAAGTGCAGAGATGGCAGGAAGGCAGATGTAGGAAGATTGATGTAGGTTTAAGACCATCCTGATCTACACAGTGGTGGGCCATCTAGGACTGTTTGTTCCAATAGAAAGAAAACAATAAGACCCTGTTTCAAACAGACAAAAACAAAACAAAACAAAGAAAAACTGGACAAATCCTGGTATAATAGTTTGTGTTTGTGCTCATGGTGGTGGACACAGGTCCCTGACTCGCTGACTTATTAACCTAGCCTATTGGGCAAGCTCCAGGCCAGGGAGAGACCTTATCTCATCATCATCATCATCATAGAGACCCTATCTCATAACAACAATAACAACAAGCAAAAATAATACATCCAGTGCACAGAGAATGATGTTCAAGGCTGTGCTCTGGGCTACGCACATGTACGCACACAGGCACAGTAGTAGTCTAGCATATGTGAGTCTCTGGGTTCAGTTTCCAGCAGAAATAATAATCTAAGCACTTAGACGGCAGAGGCATGTGGATTTTTGGGGGGCCAAGGGGTTGGTATTTTGAGACAGGGTTTTGCTGTATAGCTTTGGCTGTCCTGGAACTTGATCTATAGACCAGGCTGGTCTTGAACTTATAGAGATCAACCTGCCTCCTGCCTCCTGAGTGCTGTCATTAAAGTGTGCACTGCCATCACCACCACAACCACTCAAGTTGAGGCAGGCTGATTTACATAGTGAATTTTAGGCCAGCCAAAGCCACATGGTGAGATTTGTCTCTAAGTAAATAAACAAATAAATAAAAATTTAAATACAAAGATTCAAAAATGTATAATCAGTCTTTGTTTTTTAGGAAGTAAGTGTTCATTGCTTCTATTATTGTTTGCTTTTTAGTTGTCTCAGAAGTACCTGAAATAGCACTTCTATTACTATTATAGAATTCTAATACTATTATAGAGGAGGGAAGTAGAACATATTATAAACAGGAAACTGCAACAGCCATGTTAGTGTTCTTTATCAGTCAAGGGATTAATAAAAGAACATTCTGTTAATAAGATTTGCTTCTTTAAAAAGTATTTGAGTGGCTGGAAAGATGGCTTAGCAGTTAAAAGTACTTACTGGCTGCTCTTCAAGAGGAGCCAGTTCAATTCCCAGCACCCACATGGTGTGTCACAACTGCCAGTAAATTCAGTTCCAGGTCTGATGCCCTCTTCTGGCCTCTGAGGGCATGCACATATGTGGTACACAGACATACATGCAGGCAAAACACTTACAATAAAATAAATCAATCTAATATTCTAAAAAAATATTTGAAACAGAATTTAAACTGCCAACACTTGCAGAGATCAACACTTACCAGGTTAATAATCTGGCTGCCTCTGCAGGAAGTACTCTAGTGGACCTTTGGACATCTATTGCCATGTGTAGTATTTTAGTAAATAAAATAATATAGCTAGTTTGCTTCATTTCTTTAAAGGATGCAAGGTATACTGCTTTGTAATAAGTAACTAAATTTAAAGATGTGTTTTCATTGTTCCTTGTTGGACACTGGAAATTTACTTTGACATGTAGTATTGTGTTTGTATTTTGCCTTATTGTTTTTGATTTCTCATTCATTTTACTTTTGTTCATTGACATAAAATATGGTGCTTGTAATGTTCTTGGATTCTAGTATGTGTGTTTGTGCATTCGTGCTTTAACTAGTGTCCTTGTATTGTTTCTGGAGTAAACTGTAGTCTTTCTCCTAGAACGCCCCATCCCCTATGACCATATGATGTACGAGCACCTGCAGAAGTGGGGACCTCGCAGGGAAGAAGTGAAATTTTTTCTTCGACATGAGGACTCTCCAGCTGAGAGCAGTGAACAAGGTAGATAAATGTTCTCTTCATTCGCGTAATAACTTTTATCATACTAGTTAATTTTATAAAAATTATTCACACATTTTCTTCCTTCACTCAAAATTGCTGGGAGAGAGAATGTATTTCATGTGCCTTTGACCTCTGCAATTGCAGATTTGAGTGTGTTACAACTCATAGGCACAGGCTTTCTTTCAGGACACCAAGTTGGTAAGATATGATAATGTGTAAACATGCAATGTGTGAAGAGATAATTCTAGTAAATACCACATAGGTCAAACATCAAGAATTTAAAATAAAACCTTGAAATATTAAAGGAAAAGGCTATGAGAAAAATTCTGATTTTAGAGTGGAACAAGCTTTTCTCAGTGTAACATCATACTACCAAAGACAAGACCAGTAAGTATACTATTTGAAACAAAAACAAAGTCAGGCATGATGGTACACACCTTTAATCTCAGCATTCAGGAGGTGGAGACAGATAGATCTCTGAGCTCCAAGCCAGTCAATGCTACATAATGAGTTCCATTTTTAAAAACAAACAAGAAAAAAGAAAGAAAACTGATGGCCTGTACGCATCCTGACTACATGGATAACTCATATGGCTGGGTATATTTTTTTTTTTTGGTTTTTTTTTCGAGACAGGGTTTCTCTGCAGCTTTAGAGCCTGTCCTGGAGCTAGCTCTTGTAGACCAGGCTGGTCTCGAACTCACAGAGATCCGCCTGCCTCTGCCTCCCGAGTGCTGGGATTAAAGGCGTGCGCCACCACCGCCCGACTGGCTGGGTATATTTTTATTTCCATGTAAGAAGTCTTAGAATTTTATAAGAAAAAAAGTGTTTGGTAGAAAAGCAAGAGATCCTGTCTCAAAATAAATATATATGTACATATATACAACATATACATAAATGCATACAAACATATATACATAAATAAAAGCATAAAACTGGGCCAGAAATAAATAATAATAATGATAATAATAAAGTTTTTTAAAAACTGGAAATAATTAAGTTCAGTACTCATGTATGAAAACTATAAAAAAATCTAGGAAAAAAATAGCTGGCAAAGTTTCCTTTGGTTTACAGTTTAAATAGACATGGTAGGAAGACTGCTCTGCCTGGCTGTGATGGCAGGACACAGAGAATGAACTCTCTACCTCTTTTTATTCAGTTCAGAACCCAAGCCCATGGTCCAGTGGTACACGCATTTAGGGTGGGCCTTCCCACCTTTCTGGAAGCTCCCTTCATAGGCACATATGGGTATTTTCAAGGTGTTCCTAAATCCAGTTAAGAGTTTGGATGAGCTATCTCAGTAAGCTTGATCTTCTCGTCTATTTAGGTGGCCGTCAGACTCAAGAGCAGAGAACTCAAAGAAATGTAATAAATGTACCTGGAGAAAAACGCACAGAAAATGGGGTAAGTCATATGAACTAAATTTGTTGCCTGAGATTTCTGTCTTGTCTGGTCCCACAGTTCAGTCCCAAAGAAACACAGAGGTCTACATTAATTATAAACTGGTTGCCCTATTAGCTTAGGCTTATTATTAACTAATTCTTACATCTTAAATTAGCCCATTATTATTGTCTATTTTAGCCACGTGGCTTGGTACCTTTTATCAGCAATGCATTCTCATCTTGCTTCTTCTGCGTCTGGGTCACAAATGCAGACAGTGCCTTCCTCTTCCCAGAATTCTTCTGTTCTCATCGTCCCGCCTCTACTTCCTGCCTGGCTACTGGCCAATCGGCGTTTTATTAAAATACAACTAATAAGTCTTTACAGGGTACAAGATCATTGTCCCACAGCATAAATTGATTTTTTTTTGGTATGATAGAATACTTGTCACATACAGGTATACTTGTATTAGTGAGCATGTGTAAGCATGTGTACCTGAGTCTGTGAGTCTGCAGAGCAGTGGTTCTCAACCTGTGGGTTTCAAATAGATTCTTACATTATGATTCATAACAGTAGCAAAATTATAGTTATGTTGGGGGTCACCACAACATGAGGAACTGTATTAAAGGTCTCAGCATTAAGAAGGTTGAGAACCCCTGTTGTAGAGGCCAGAGAACAACTGCAGTATTGTCTCTCAGGACCTGTCCACCTTGTTGTTTTAACCTGGGATCTAACTGGCCTGTAACTTTCCAGGTATGCTGGGTTATCTGGTCAGTAAGCACAGAAGTTCACTTCCCAGCACTGAAACAAAGAATTGACCAGACAGGCTGGTTTTATTTCTTCAGTGTTGATGTTCTGACCATTCTATCAGGATTGAATAACAAAGTTGTTGGAAGGTGTGCATGTCTGAGCAGTTGCCGTAAGAGAAATTCCTTCAGCACTCTGTGTAGCATTGGAGTTAGGTTACATGCTATGGTCAAGGAAACATGGAAGGCTTCCGCTTTAGGAATGCTGGCATACTGGAAAGGACAAGTAGATAGGAAAATTTTTAACCTGGTCTTTTTTTCCTTTTGAAATTTTAGTAATGACTTTTCCAAATAATTATAAGACTAGCAGATTAGTTTAGTTCTTTCCTGCTCTGCAACTAACTAGACATTTAACCTTGGGCAAGTGTTTGGCCTAGTTAGGTGCTGGTAAGAGTGTGGGGTCTGGAGGTAGAGGCTGTATACTGGCTGCATGACTTGCACACTGGCTACATCTGCCTCTCAAATTCACAGCTTATTTATGATCTACTGCTTTTGTTTTACTTCTGTGAATGTACAGGTTAAGGATCGCTTATTCAAAGTTTTTCAAATTTCATAGTTTTTCAGATTGGAAATACTACACAAATGTCATTGGTTGACTATCTCTAATTCAAAAGTAAGGTTAGAACTCAAAAAATGTTGGATTTTGAACTTTTGGATAAGGGAGACCTAATATGAATTGCCATTGCCACCTCCTCCTCTTCTGAAGACTTACTTTTATCTTATGTATGCAAGTGATTTGTCTGCATGTAGGCATGTATGTACACCATGTCTGTGACTAATGCCCATGGAGGCCAAAAGAGGGCTTTGGATCCCCTAAAACTAAAGTTTTAGACAATTGATAGCTGTTCTGCTGGGATGTAAACCCAAGTCCTGTGAAAGAGCTACAAGTGCTTTTAATTGATGAGTCATCTCTCCAGCCCCAAATCTCTGCTTCTTTGAACTTCTTTGAATCACATGACCTCCATCTTTGTAAAAGATGCTAAGCTCCTACCCCTTCTTTTATCTTCCCTCTTTTTAAATATTAAGCAGCATATACCTTATTTTGTCAAGGTTGATGAAATTCGTATACTATACTTTTATCTAGTTCTAATTACTGTTTTATACTTTGTAGTGCTCAGTACTGTAATTCAGTTGTTACAGGGATTTCCCAGCATGTATGAGGTTCTGGATTCCATGTCCGCTGTCTCACGAACCAAGAATAGTGGTATATGCCTGTACCTTCAGCACTGGGGAGGTGAAGACAGGAGGATCATTAGTTCAGGGTCATCCTTGACTATATAAAAAGTTCATGGCCATCTAGGGTAGACAACACTGTCTTCAGAGAGAGAGAGAGAGGGGTGGGGGAGGGAAGGAGGGGGAGGGGGAAAGAGGGAGGGAGAGAGAGAGAGAGAGAGAGAGAGAGAGAGAGAGAGAGAGAGAGAGCGTGCGAGGGGGGGGGGGCCCATGCCTTTAATCCCAGAACTTGGGAGGCAGAGGCAGATGGATCTCTGTTAGTTTAAGGTCACCCTGATCTACAGAGTGAGTCCAGGACAAGCCAGGACTGTTACATAGAGAAACTCTGTCTTGAAAAACTAAAGAGATATAGATAGATAGAATAGATAGATAGATAGATAGATAGAGATCGATCAGATATATGACATAGAAGAAAAAGAAAGAGGAAGAACGAAAGGAAAGGAAGGAAGGAAAGGAAAGACGAAGGAAGGGGAAGGAAGGAAGGAAGGAAGGAAGGAAGAAAGAAAGAAAGAAAGAAAGAAAGAAAGAAAGAAAGAAAGAAGCCAGGCATGGTGGTACACAAGGCATTGAGAGGCAGAAAAGATGGATGTCTTTGAGTTTGAGGTTAGTATGGTCTGCATGTAGAGAACCTGCCTGAGACATAGGGGAGGGAGGGAAGGAAGGAGGGAGAAGGGATGGAGACAGAGTTAATAATAGTTAATAATAGTATTCATAAGTTTCATAGATAGTAACCATGGAGCCTGTCTTAGTTGCTTTTCTGTTGCTTTGAAGAGACACCATAATGAAAGCAACTTAGAAAGAAAGTATTTAAATTAAGGCTTGCTTATAGATTCAGATAAATCCATCACCACCACGGTAGGGAGCATGGCAGCAGGCAGACAACGCATGGCGCTAGAGCATTAGCTAAGAGCTTGCATCCTGATCCAAAATTGGAGACAGAGAAATCGAGACTGGGCCTGGCAATGACTTTTGAAACCTCAAAGCCCACCTCCAGTGACATGCCTTCACTAATAAGGCCACACCTCCTCCAACAAGACCATACCTAATCCATCCCAAAGTATTTACCAGGGATCAAGAATTCAAGTAATTCATATTACAAAAGCATCTGTTCAACTATGTTTATAGCAGCATTATTTGTAATAGCCAGAACCTGGAAACAACCTAGATGCCCTTTAGTGGAAGAATGGATGAAGAAAGTGTGGAATATATACATATTAGGGTGGCAAGTGTTCTTATCTATTGAGATATCTGAATAGCCCCAAAAATCCTTTTGAGTTCTAAGATTTACCATTACCTGAACTTCAGGCGTGGTGACATAAATATGTTGAGTAGAGGTATAGTAAAGCTGAGGAAGATGAACCATAGATGGGTGCTCAGCAATATTCTTATGTATTATAAAGGAAGAAGGCTAGTTTTGATAGGTCTTTGATCTTTTTTCTTCCTTGATAAAATTGTTAATGTTAAGAGCAACAAAATTTAGACCTGAGACTAAAATGTAAAGTGTGTTTATGGGGCTGGAGAGATGACTCAGTAGAGAAGAGCACAGTCTGTTCCTTCAGATGACCCGGATTCAGTTCCCAGCACCCATGTGGAGGGTTACAGCCAGCTGTAACTCCAGTTCCAGGGGATCTGACACCCTCTGAGGGAACTGCATTCATGTGGTACACAGACGTACAGGCAGACAAAACACTCAGACACATAAAATAAACCTTTTTTTAAAGTACCTTCTATAAGAGCTTATAATTAGAGGGAGCCTGAGATCCAATCTAGAGGACCAACTGCCAACAGCATCACATCAAAGATGTTTTAGTATATTTTATAGCATACACACCTGGCATTTAATCCTCTAATGCATTGCCTTGTAAAGCACTTTATTGTCTCCAAAACACTTTTACATGCATTTTAAAATTAACAAGATGTTAAAAATATTTTCCCTATTACTTCTGTCTGTCCTGGATAGAACAATTGCATAGTAAATGTTTTCTGCCTTGTAAGCTGGAACCAGAAAAGCATATCTAGCAGCAGCATGAGGGATACGACAGGATGCTGAACTGATGTGAGTCATGCCCATTAGCAGCTGCTCAAGCAAGGGCTGGGGAGGTTCTGCTCTCTACAAACTATGGGTCAACAAGACAGGCTGGTTTAGATGGTCGCTTGACTGCTGTAAAGACACTTGGCTGACTCTGTGTTGTGTATTCTGTGTGGAATTCCAAAGATCTTAGGTTCTTTGATTCAGTAGAAGTGCTCACAAAGATGTTTACTGTTTTGAAAGGACACAGTCCATCAAAAAAATGTTCTTTGGTAGAGTCCTAGAAGCCTTTGTCTTGTCTACTTAGCCAACCTTGTCAAGAACACCAGCTCCTGCTTTATTGATATATGTCTAGCATGCTGCCAAGGCCAGTAGATTCCACCTCATTTCTTCTAAATGTTACAGGTTTAGCTCATATTTAGGTCTATGATCTATTTTGAGTTGATTTTGTGTGTGTTATAAAGTAGAAATCCAAATTCATTTTTTTGCACACAGATACACACACAGACATAGACACACACACCTACACACCTACCTCCAGTTCTTCCAGCACCATTTGATAAAAACACTAGCCTTTCACAGCTAACTTGTCCTGATGCTTTTGATCACTTGAATACATATGTTAAGATTGACTTTTGGAAGTAACTACTAATGTGGTCTCTCAATCTCCACTTTTCATGTGATACCACGGACTCAGCTATGCTTGTCAGATAAACAGTTACCTAGAAAAAATTCTAGACTTTAGCTACTGTAGCAGAGATGTGGAGGGCAGGGGCAGGCCAGGATTTACCTGCTTCTAAAAAGCTTTTGTTTAGTCTGCTTTGTGTAGAAGCCTGTTATTTCATCCCCTTGCCAGCAGTTCATGTCACAAGTCCCTGTGACAACGCTGTGATGTGACTGGGATGCCCATCCAAGGTCACTTCTGTCTCAGGCTTGTCTCAGATGCCATATTGCCTTGCTGTTTCTGCACAGGTACTGTATGCTCCTCTTAGACCTGCTTTGTGTTGTGTGTTATAGGAAATCAGAAATCTCTTTCATTTAGTGGTATTTGGGATTTAAAGAATCTAGGAATAAATAATCCTCAATTTTTGAGTGATGCTGTATAAATTTATTTTGACTTTGTCAGACTCACTGATTCTGAGAATTAGCATCTATATATAATACTAGAAAGTTCTCTACGTATTTTATTATTCTCCTTTTTTCTTTTGGACCTAATGGGATACCTGTTGTGTTTTGTTCTCCTTTGCTGTGTGTTGTGTTCTGCATCCTTTAATGAGAGACATCTTTCAGCCAATGAATTTGGCTTCAGCCCTATGTATTTGATTGCTTAGTATATATCAAGTTGTCTTAATATTTATTAAGAAAAAAGGAGACAAAGTCTGGAAGGAAATACTTGAGAATCATATGCTTGATGAATAATTTGTCTACATAATATATAAAGAACTCTGAAAACTGAATAAAAAATAACCCATTTTCTTTTTTTATTTAAAATTTTCATACAATATTTTGATTATGTTTTCCTCCTCCCCCAACTCCTTCTAGATCATACCCACCTAGCTTTGTTCTTTCTCCCTCTCTCTCTTTCTCAAAACACCCACAAAACAAACAAAAAACAGTAAGACAAAAATTCCACAAGAAAACCATGGCATTTATTTTGTGTTTTCCAACTGCTCCTGGGCATACCTTCCCTGGAGTGTTGTTGATATACAAGTGAGACTTCATTGGAGAAAACTGGTTTTCCCTTTGCTACTAGTGGGTATAAATTACAAATAGCTTCTAAGTTAGGGGGAAAATAACTCCTGTTTTTAAAAATTGGACATACTTCACCAAAGGAGATATATGAATGTCCTGTTAAGTACATGGAATTGTGTTCAGCATCATTAATGTTCAGGAGAATACAAACTAAAGTCATTGGAAAACCTGATGCTAAAAGATTGATATAGCAACTTCTGTCAGGGAGAGGAGAGGCAGGAACTCTGCATTGATGGGTGGGAGTGTAAACTCTAATCTGCAAAGGAGTTTGGCAGCTTGGAACTTAAATGTCAGTCTGCCGTATAAACACCACCAGAGAAAGAAGCAGATCTCTGTGTAGAGACTTGTATGTGAATGGCACAGCAGCTGCTAGAGAGCTACATCCAAAATGGGCAGCGCCTGAGGGCAGATGGTAGCTTTGGTGTCTTTCATTGCCAAGGTTTCTGTCTTCTGCTGATTGCTCTCTTTGCTCAGTGAAGCTTTTAAGAATGGCAAAGCATCCATATACATAAAATGAATTAACAACATTTTAAAATAAATGTTTTATCTTGCATTTAGATGGTTACCTTGAGCCTTGAGTCCTGTCAGTCATGCTCTTGGAAACAGTCACTCACCCTGGTACTCTGCTTATGGTTCTCCTTAGAATCAACACAAACTAGTTTTTTAAGGCAGGGTCTGTCTAGACCTAGAATTTGCTTTGTAGTCCTGACTGGCTTAAGACTCATAGAGATCTGCCTGATGGGATTAAAGGTGTATGTCACCATTGCTTGACTCGGACTCTCTCTCTCTCTCTCTCTCTCTCTCTCTCTCTCTCTCTCTCTCTCTCTCTCTCGCTCTTGCTCTCACTCTCTCCCACTCTCTTGCTGTTTATTTTATGCAAATGAATGCTTTGCATGCATGTATGTCTGTACAACTCATGTGTGCCTGGTGCCCGTGGATTCCAGAAGAGGGCATCTGGAACCAGAGTTACAGACAGTTGTGAGCTACTGTGTGGGTGTCGGGAACTGAATCCAGGTTTTCTGCAAGAAGAAGTGCTCCCAACTTCTGAGCCATCTCTTCAGCCCCTCTTTTATTTCTTTTTTTATTGTGAGCTATCCATACAGAAAAATGTATAAAATGTGCAGTTTAAAGAATTACTCCAGAGTCTTTTGAGATCACCTGTCAAGGTTAGAATTTCTTGCTTTATTTTTTGGGGGGGATTTTGTTTGTTTCTTTGGTTGGTTTTTTTGTTTGTTTTTGAGACAAGGTTTCTCTGTAGCTTTGTAGCTTGTTCTGGAGCTCACTCTTTAAGACCATGCTGGTCTTGAACTCAGAGATCCACCCATCTCTGCCTCCCAAGTACTGGTATTAAAGGCTGAGCCACCACTGCCTGGCCTTTGCTTCATTATTCTTTTTTTTTTAATTTATTTTTATTTATTAATTATGTATACAGTATTCTATCTGTGTGTATGCCTGCAGGCCAGAAGAGGGCACCAAACCTCATTTCAGATGGTTGTCAGCCACCATGTGGTTGCTGGGAATTGAACTCAGGACCTTTGGAAGAGCAGGCAATGCTCTTAACCGCTGAGCCATCTCTCCAGCCCCCTGCTTCATTATTCTTAAACCAATCCTGTGTCGTTTGTTTATCTTTACAGACACTAAATCAAGATGTTTGGTAAAGGTAATTCCTAAACTTCTGATCGGATTTCACAAGTTGTTTTTAGAGACAGAAATATAAACAAATCATAGTTGTGTAAAAAATACAGTCAAACATAGAACAAGGAACCAAAGTAAGGTGTGGTTCACTTAACTGCATCAAAGACATTTCAGAGATCACCAAAGAGAGCAACCAGAGGCTGCTGCAGAGATGTGGAGTAAGAATCAATAGACTTGGTAGTGGCAGAATTAGAAACTAAACTGCAGGTACATCAAGTGTGGGGACAACTAGAGCTTACTGCACTAAAAGCTTAGATTAAATCCTGTTTTGAGACAGGTTTCTGTTATTCTAGAGCTCTTGATTGGGTTTGTCTTCTCTGCCAGGTAAAGATTAAAAGACAGGGAAAATCCTAAATGCAACAGATCGCAGACACAGCAGACAGCAGGAGCTGCTAAAGAAAGTAAAGAGCACAGAGAAAAGCAGAGGGGGACTTGGGAAGCTGAAGCCCAGTCTCTCCTTGAGACCTGGGGGTTTTCAGGGTCTCTGAGGGAAGCTGGTAGTTCCACAATTTCGTGGTAAAAATGTCCTGGTCTGGCCTCAAACTTGTAGGACCAATCCATAGGCAGAGTCTACGGAAGTTCACTATCTCGATTATCTAGACTTGACCACTCTCCCTATCTGTCTGCCTATCAGGGAATCTGTTTTAACTCCTAGTCCATCAGTACAGTTTTCATACATATAAAATGCCATGGAAAACATGTTTCTGTAAGGAGCGGTGTATATATACAGTTGGCACACCAAATATCATGTTGTGCAAGCTGCTGTACTTGCCAGAGAGGAAGCAGCACCTCAGAGGGGGTGGCTGGTGGATGTGGGATGCAGGGGACTCGGAACGACATTCTTCTCTACCCTGGCAGGTTCATCTTGTGGGTAGATGTGTGGCTTAAAGGACAAGAAAGGGTCTTCAGGATTGCAGACGACAGTAAAAGAGTAGTCGAAGAAGGGGTTAGAAGATGTGTGCAGTAAAGCAGAAGTTCTGAAGACCCACACTCTGTAGTGAGGGGCGAGCAGGTCTGCTTTACATCCCACCCAGCTCCCGCATAGCTAGCTTAGCCCCAGAAATAACAACACACAAACTGTATTCATTTAAACACTGCTTGGCCCATTAGCTCTAGCCTCTTAATGGCTAACTCTCACATTTTGATTAACCCATATTTAGTAATCTATGTAGCACCACGAGGGGTGGCATACCAGGAAGATTCTAGCCTGTATCCATCTTGGAGAGGAGAGACATGACGATTGCCTGAGGCGTCTGCCTCACTCCCAGCATTCTGTTCTGTCTACTCCACCCACCTAAATCCTGCCCTATCAAAAAGCCAAGGCAGTTTCTTTATTAACCAATGAGAGTCCTCCATCAACACTCTGCCAGAGGCCACTCTGAATTGTCCCAGGTTGAAGGAACGATTGAGTTGAGTAAACTGATGTGTTTTTCCTGCCTGAAATTCTGATACCAGAATATCACCTTTTTTTTTTTTTTTAGTGGAACTTGTTAGTGTAATGAGGTGATGCTTTGAGGACCTGTATTAGTTACCTCTGTTGCTGTGGAAGAATGCCCTGGCAAAAAGCAACTCAAAAGGAGAAAAAGTTTCCTTTTGGATAGAGTTTATCATTATGGGGGAGACAGGACAACAGGCAGGGAAGGTATGGTGGCAGAAGCAGGAGGCTGGCTGATCATATTTCATCACGCACAGGAAGCAGAGAGAAAAGCAGAAAGTGGGTCCAAGCTATAAAACCTCAAAGCCTGTATTGTACTTCTTCAAGTGATGTCCCATAACACTTCAAGCAGCACCACAGTCTGGAAACCAAGTGTTCAAATACAGGAACCTATGGAGACATGCCTCATTTGAGTCACCACAGGGGAGCTTGGGGATGTTTCACCTGACAGTGGGGGTGTGTGGAGACTGGAGAGGAGCTGAGGTCAGCAGAAGTATGCTACTGGTCTACTTTTAGTACATTAATACCGACGGAGAACAGCTAAACACATGATAGAAACTAAAGCCAGAATATTTTTAGACAAGGTGTTCTTCCCACACTCCCTCTCTCTGTGGTGCAGTCATGACTTGGTGCTTATAAAGCAAGCATTCTACCAATTGGACTATTCCTCAGCCCCAGAAACAGGATCTTTTTGTTTAGGTTTGGTTTGTTTGTTTTTCAAGACAGGGTTTCTCTGTAGCTTTGGAGCCTGACTTGGAACTCCCTCTATAGACCAGGCTGACCTCAAACTCACAGAGATCCACCTGTCTCTGCCTCTGAAGTGCTGGAATTAAAGATGTGTGCCACCACTGCCTGGCACGGGATCTTGTTCTAAAACTCTCCTCTCTCCTTCCTCTGTCTCTTGTCTTTTTTGTTTGTTTTTGTTTTTCTTTGTAGTCCTGGCTGTCCTATAACTTGCTCTGGCACAACTCACGGCGATCTGCCTGCCTCTGCCTCCCAAGTGTTGGGATTCAAGTCATGCACCATCATCACCACTTGGCCAGAAACAGGATTTTAACAGCCCAAACTAGGCCTGAACCGATATTGATCTTCCTGTCTTGGCTTCCCAAGCATGTGCACCACCATGCTTGACAGAGCAACACGTTTTTTTCTTCCTTGTTTTGTTTGAAAAAAGATCACACAGTGTAGCCCTGACTAGCCTGAAAATCACTATGTAGACCCAGCTAGCCTCATAGTCACAGAGGTCCACCACACACACACACACACACACACACACACACACACACACACACACACCCCTCCCAAGTGCTGAAGTTAAAGGTGTGAGCCACCCTGTCTGGCTTTGCTCATTCTTGTCATATCCCCAGTCGATTGACTCACTTCCTTTTTCAAACCAGTTTCTCTTTTACTTTTGTGTTTGTTTTGATGACCTAGTGAATTTAATTAAGTTTGGTTACATGAGCACTAATGAGGAATTATTTCAGGAGTATGGGCAATTTACCAGTGGTTACTGCCTCAGTCACCATTAACTGTCAGTAACTCTTCAGGAAGGCATGTAGTCTGGTGAACCCTTCCCATCCGTGACAGGATGCTGACAGGCCCAATTATATGCAGTACTTGTACAAGGAATCACAGCTGCTGTGAGGTCACCAGCACAGCAGCGTGTCATGTCCCAGGTCAGTGTTCCATACAGATCCTCCCTATCCTCCAGCCCTTACAGTCTTTATTCCTCATTCTTCTTCCAGGATGTTCCCTGAGCCTTGAAAGGGGTGAAACAGATATCCCGTTTATAGCCAAGCATTCAGCCGTCACTTATTCTCAGCATTTGGGCCAGTCACAAGTCTCCACAATAACCATTTACCACTGCAAAACTAAGCTTCTCTAACTGATCTCTGGACAGTGTAATGGTCACAGCACGTCCAGTTAGCAAGACAACCGTATTAGCTTACCCCCAGGGCCTATGACCAAGCTTAAAATACCATGCATGAACTCCCTCAACTTCTGTCAGAAAGCCGTTGGTGACCCTACTTATGTGGCTTAGAGGGCAAAGGTGCTTACTGCCAAACCTGAGGACCTGAAATCGATATGGTGGAAGGAGGGAGCTGCCTCTTTAAGTCACCCTCTGACTGCCACCATGGCATGTGTACTAATTAAATAATTAACTAATTATTGCAAAATATCTAACTTTAAAAAGAGGCCCAGCTCTGTGTTGCTCCTTCAGGATCTTTAGGTAAAAGAAAAAATGTTTAGATAAGACTATTGAACAAATCTTGGTTCATCTCTTTTGCTGTAATGTAGAGTGTGCTTAATAATCGTAAGAGTTGAGGAAGAAGCAGGGCTGGTAAAGCATGGGCTGCAGCTAGAGAGATGGCATGGCAATTAAGAGCTTGCTTTTCTAGAGGACCCAGATCCAATTCCAGCACCATATGGTGGCTCACAACTGTCTGTAACTCTTCTTGCCTCTGTGGGCACCAGGTATGCCTGGGATGCAGGCATGCATGCAGGCAAAACACCCATATACATAAAATTAAATTCAAAAGTTGGGAAAATAATTGTAAGAAGTTAAAGGGTGCCAGAACTTAAAGGGATCCTAACTGTATGTGTAAAAGTAGAAGTAGGAAGTAGATAGTGGGGATCTGAGAGGGTGCCCAGTTAGAACTGAAGGGATCAGAGGAAGACAAGTCCATTAGAACGGAGCTCTGAAACTATTATGAGCTACCTCCTTCAGCTTGTTCCTTATCGCTCCTATGACTCTTCTCCCAGTGTCCTCACATACCCGCATATAGACTTGAAGACTGCAGAGTGCATGAGCACATCTGACAGAGTACAGCGTGTACATGCTGGGGCTTAGTGAGTCCTGTTCTGTGTTCACGGTTAAGAGCACAGGCTGTCTGCTTCTGCTCACTTTCTCATCTGCCAGTTGGAGTGCCCTGGCACCTGCCTGATTCTGAGACTTGTGTGGAAAGGGTACATGACCAGACATTTTGCTCTAGTTCTTTCTTCTTATATTCAAGTCATATGCACCATTATCTGTTGGGTAATAGATGGGCCACGCAGAGGGTTTTTAATGAACATTTGCATTTTAGATTCTATTTATATTTCTCCTCTAGAGCAGATGACAGTGAAATGTTTTTTTCTTGCTTCTTTCTACTTATTTACTTTCCTCCCTCCCTCCCTCCCTCCCTCCCTCCCTCCCTCCCTTCTTCCCTCCTCCCTCCTCCCTCCCCCTTACCCCCTCCCTCCTCCTCCTCCTTTCTTTTTTTTTTTTTTTTGGTTGTTTGTCCTTAAACATTTGGCAGCCCCATTTGGTCAAATACACCTGTTAAACCCCTATTGAAAACAGAAGAATTTAAGTTATGCAGTCCACAAATGGTCACATAATGTTTATTAAATATACTATTTATGCACTAGAAAAATGGTATTTAGAGAAAATTAGACCTGTTGTTTACCTTTAATAAAAGTGGTCTGTTGTAAGGAGAGTCACTTGTTCATCCTGGCCACCCAGAACCAAAATAACCACACAAAAACTTTATTACTTAAATCACTATTTGGCCCATTAGCTCTAGCTTCTTATTGGCTAACTCTTATATTAATTTAACCTATTTCTATTCACCTGTATATTGCCACGTGGCAGTGGCTTACCGGCAAAGTTTCAGCATGTCTAACTCTGGTGGCTCCATGGTGTTTCTGACTCTGCCTTCTTCCTCTCAGCATTCCATTTAGGTTTTCCTGCCTAGCTCTGTTCCTTACAGCTCTGCTATAGGCCCAAAGCAGTTCCTTTATTAACCAATGAAAGCAACACATAGACAGAAGGACCTCCTATACCAGTGGTCACCAGATAGAAGTTCTTCTGAAGAAAAACTAAGTTTTATTCTCCTAGGGAACCTACCTAGAATCGAGCTTCACGTGAATTCTGACACTAGAGAAAGGTAATTGCAGAGGTAAGTACAGACTGATGAGTACTTTTGTCCTCTATAGGTTGGGAATCCACGCGTTGAACTTACCCTGTCAGAACTTCAAGATATGGCAGCCAGGCAACAGCAGCAAATTGAAAATCAGCAGCAAATGTTGGTTGCCAAGGTACATTCAAAAAGAAACAGCATTCAGAATGTGTATTTTTCAACTGGCCTTTCAGGTTGAGGTTGCCTTTGTGGGTGGTGACATGGGGCTGTGCCAGGAAAGCATTGAGCAGTGTTTATGTGTTGCATGCTGTGTAATGGCACAGGTGCCTGAATCTGTATAGTGTTGGAGTTGCATCAAAGCAAGAACCTTTGGTCCTTGGTACACATGCCATCACAGAATAGGAAATGGTTGGTTCTAACCAAATGACAGATGTGGAAAGAAAAGATACTTCCCATTGTTACTTCCAGGTTCCCTAGGTGAGATCTCTGCCATATAGTTGATTTACTGTCCTAGAGAAGACTGGCAATCTGATGAAAGCTCAGGCAGAGCCCTGGAAGTTAACAAACGGACTTCAAAATAGCTACTCCACGTTGAGTGTGTTAGGGTTATTACAGTGTGGGACATGGTTAGGACTCCTTATACATCCCAAGTCCTGCTTTTGTATGTAAAACCCCATAAAGTAGGTTTGGGAATTTTTCTAAATCATGGTTTAAGTTATACTTGATAATCAACTAGAAAAGATCAGAGCCACTACCCACCCCTTATAGGGGTTATTCATGATGTGAAATGTCTTAAAGTATTCTGAATCTACTTTCAAGAGAGCCTCTGAACATTCTAGCTTGGCTTGTTCTCTTTTTGTGATTTTTCTTCTACTTGTGTACGTTTGGGTGTATATGTGTGGGGACATGTATGCCATGGCACAGGTGTGAGGAAGAGGACAACTTCTTAGAGTTGGTTTTCTTGTTCCACCATGTGGGTCCCAGGAGATGAGCTCAGGTTCAGGCTTGGTGGCAAATGCCTTTGTTGACCGAGGTTTCTGTCCTCCCCGGTTCCCGCAGTCATTAAGTCCCAAAGAAATACACAGAGATCTACATTAATTGTATACTTATTGGCCTATTAGCTCAGGCTTCTTATTAACTCTTATAACTTATATTAGCCCATAATTCTTGAGTATGTTAGCCATGTGGCTTAGTACCTTTTTCAGCAAGGCAGTCATATCCTGCTTCCTCTGCAGCTGGGTCACGACTGTGGGCTGAGCTTCCCTCTTCCCAGCATTCTCATTGCCACGCCTCTACTTCCTGCCTGGTTGCTGTCACCCCGCCTAAACTTCCTGCCTGGCTACTGGCCAATCAGCATTTTATTAAAAAACAATACAAATGACAGGATAAAAGACCATTGTTCCACAGCACACATACACACCCACCCTTTTTTTTAAAAACAAGAACTCTGAATCTAATATCCTTTGTTTAGCTTTTCTCCTGGCCATTATCCAACTTGTAACCAACATTCTAAACAAAGGAAAATATCTACAGTCTATGTTTTGGGGAATGTGGGTGTAGTTTCCCAGGCTACTTCCTTCTGATTGGGGGCGCTGATAATCTTATGGGTACCTAAAGAAAATTTAGAATTATGATCATGTCCTGACTGGCATCAGTCTTGAATCTGTTCTGGATGTAGAACTCAGACATATGGGCCATCAGAGATTTCTCAGGGGGTCTTCCATGATAAATAAAAATAATAATTGCTTTATCCTTAGCTAGCCTGGATATTTCAACATGTCTTTACCCATCTGGCTGGCCAGATTGGCCAATCTGTAGAGAGAGTTATTCAGTTACCAAGTGACCAGTCTTGTAGTATTCATTTACTGTGTAGTTCACTGTTCTGACCGCTTATGTGTAAAGTAGAATTTTTTGGACTTGTCTTGAAAAGTTGTCTCATTAGGCCACCAGAATGGCTCCTTCTGATGGCGTGAGTTCCCTGCCAGGGATTCACATGGTGGGAAGAGAAGAAGCAATTCCTGTGGGTTATCCTCTGACCTTCCCATGCACACATGTACCCATCCACCCACTTCTACTCACACATTAAAAAAAGTTGTCTCAAAGTTTATTGTACCTCAAGAATAAAAACAAATAGTATTGTAGAGCTGGAGAGAGAACTCAGCAGTTAAGAGTATTGCTCAGTTCCCAGTACCTGTGTCAAGCAGCTCACACCTACCTGTAACTCTAGCTCCAGGGACCTGACACCCCTGTGTTCTCTGTAGGCTCTTACATACAGCACACACACATACGCACACACGCATGCATGCTCGCTTGCTCATTCGCTCATGCACTCACTCTAAAATGTGAGGACGAGAACTTTGTAGATACTTTCCACAGTGTAAATCACAAGTTAATGTTCAATCTGAAATATTTGCGCATGGATTTCTGTACCTTATTGTAGTGTGTAAAGCCTAGGAATCACGCACAAGCCTCTTCTCATTTTGGAACAGTTCATGCACACAGATGGGACCACAGATACTTACTGTTGTTGACTTACCTCTAAAGTATGTTCTCACGTGAGTAGGAGGAAAACTGTTGAGAAGCGTTTTATTTTAGAATTGTCCTATTATGAAATGTTTCACCATTTAAAGACACTAATCATGAGGAAAGCAAAGAGTCCCTTGCTGACCTAGTATGAATTACAGATTGGAGGTTCATCTAGTGATCCCCATGTAGAACACTGCTGTCCAGGAAGTGGAGTGAGGAGTGAGGAATCCTTGGAAGCACTGTGCAGCATCAGGAGCCCTGCATAGCCAGCAGGAAGCATGGCTGGTGGGACTTGACAGATATGATGGCACACAGGAAAATATAGGACAGACACAGTCCTTACTATGACCTTCTTCAGAGGCACCAGCGTGAGCTAAATGTACAGACCAGTGCGTGTAGTCTGGTCTGCCATAAGAATCTACAGACTCATATTGTAATATATAAAGGTGGTCAAAAGTTTCTATTTGCAAAGTTTAGATTTTTTTTTCATTCTTTATTAGGAACAGCGTTTACATTTTCTAAAGCAACAGGAGCGCCGCCAGCAGCAGTCTATTTCTGAAAACGAAAAACTTCAGAAATTGAAAGAACGAGTTGAAGCCCAAGAAAACAAGTTGAAGAAGATTCGTGCCATGAGAGGACAAGTTGACTACAGCAAAATTATGAACGGCAATCTGTGTATGTGCCTGCAGCCCACGTGCCCACACACCCAGGCTAAGTCTAGTCAGACAGGCCAGTTGCCTGGCAATCCCAGTCACAAACCCATAGCAGTTTGCATGTTCTAACACTACTGTCACCTGCAGTAAAGAGGATAGAGTTCATTGGGTTAATTGACTTTTTTCAAATTATGTAAATCCTCTGCAAAAAAAAAAAACTAATGAAATCTGAATAAGGTTGTGTTCTAGTATGGTATTGTTTAAAATTAATTTTCTGTTTTTTTAATATAAATTTAATTGTGTATTTTATAGGGCACACTATAATAATTTGAATAATATAATATGTATTGGTTAATCAGGAGGTTCACATTTCTGTCTCCTTGAACTTAAAAAGTTTTTGAAAAGTCTATGATGATTTTTGCATATTTATGACATTCAGTTTGTTTCAGAATAACTCTGGCCCCTTCTGTTATGGTGATGACATCAGCCCTTTGGATTGGTGTCAGGCAGCTCCAGGGGCTATAATGAGTTAGTCTGTTTTTGTTCAATTACTTAAATTTTATTCATGCATTAAGATGACCATACAGCCAGGTATGGGGGCACATGCCTGTAATCCCAGCCCGTGAGAGTCAGAGGCCGGAGGAGAAGACTGGAGTAAGGCCTGTGTCCACAAATGATAAGTTACATCATGCAGGTGTTTCTTTTACTTCTCTGTGAATTCTGGTGTTTTTTGTTTTGTTTTGTTTTTTTGTTTTCAAGACAGGGTTTCCTCTGTGTAACAGTCCTAACTGTCCTAGAACTTACTTTATAGACCAGGCTGGCCTCGAACTCACAGAGATCTGCCTGCCTCTGCCTCCCGAGTGCTGGTATTAAAGTGTGCACCGCCACCACCCACTGTTGTTTGTCAGTTTAACAAATGCCTATTTAATGTTACAATGATGGATAAGGCCTTAATAACAAAGCTCTCTGAGATTCTTAAGTACCTTGACCAAACTAGCTTTTGTATTATGCCCCTAAAGAATATTTATTAACTAATACAAGCATAATTATTTGTGAATAGTAGTCACATCATGGATTTCAAAATCTGTTGGTGTGTTCTGGAGCTGGACACTTGCCTGGCAAATGTGAGATGCAGGGTTTCTCCAGCCATAGCTCTTGAGAGAAAAAAAAAACATATTTGGGGTTATGCATAAACTATCTTTTATTTTTACGCATACACTTCAATCCAAATCTAGCACTAAATAAAACCAGAATTGAGTGTACTGTATGACCGTTTTCCTTTTTGGGTAATTACAGCTGCTGAGATAGAAAGGTTCAGTGCCATGTTTCAGGAAAAGAAGCAGGAAGTTCAGACTGCAATCTTACGCGTTGATCAGCTAAGTCAGCAACTAGAAGATTTGAAGAAAGGAAAACTAAATGGGTTCCAGTCATACAATGGCAAGTTAACAGGACCAGCAGCGGTGGAGTTAAAACGACTATATCAAGAACTACAGGTAATCGCCTGGGTCTGGGGCTTTGGCCTTATTCAGTGGGGACAGAACATTTAAATTTCAGTCTTCAACATCTCCATTTCTCTGGCTTGGAGAGATGGCTCAGAGCTCTTAAGCACTTAGTTTTTGCAGAAGACCCAAGTTCAGACCACATGGTGGCTCACAAACGTCTGTAACTCCACTTCCAGGGGATCTGATGGCCTCTTCTGTTTTGCAGGCATTGCAAACACATGATTCACATACATACATGAAAGCAAAAATACTCAGACATAAAATATATAAACCTAAAAAAAGATTCCCACTCTCAAAAGTTGCCTGCCATTCAACAGGTTTGTGATTTTTTTTTTAATTAGCTCTTGCTAAAACAGGTACTGGATCATTTTATGAGAACATTCCACTACAGACAGGATCACTGAGCCACTGTTGCTATTCTCTTTACCTTACCATTCTTTTTTTTTTTTTTTAAAGATTTTATGTATACAGTGTTCTGCCTGCATGTGCACCTGCGGGCCAGAAGAGGGCACCAGATCTCATAGATGGTTGTGAGTCACCATGTGGTTGCTGGGACTTGAACTCAGGACCTCTGGAAGAACAGTCAATGCTCTTAACCTCTGCACCATGTCTCCAGCCCACCTTACCATTCTTTTACATTTTTAAGCAACCACTAAGTGTGTGGGTTTTGAAAGGATGTTTTTGGTAAGATATGTTGTAAAACTATTTTGGTGAGGTAGCTTTTTGGTCTGCAGTTAGTTTTTTAGTATGTTTTGTCTCCTGTCTTGTTTACATACACAAATAGGAATGTGTGAGTGTGCAAATATGTGTGCTAGTGTTACAGCCTCATGAAGAGTTTATTACCAAGATAACTGCCTAGTCTTCTATAAGGGATACATCCTAATGGTGTCTAGTCTCACCTATTTCGTTTTTAAAAAAATATTAGTTATAGAGGATGGGGAAATGGCTCGGTAGTTAAGAGCACTTGCTGCTCTTCCAGAAGAGCAGAGTTCGATTCTCAGTACCCAGGTCAGGTGACTCACAACAGCCTGTTGTTACAGCTCCAGGGATCCAACACTCCCTCTTTTGGCTTCAGCAAGAACCCACACAAACATGGCATAAACTTGCACAGACACACATATAAATAAACAAATAATAATAAAATATATATCAGTTATAGCGCAGTGAAGTGAGTGCTGTACTTTGAATTTAGGGCTATCTTTGTAACCTTGCTTTCACTTCCATAGTTAAAGTTCCTCACTCAGTGGTCTGGGGTTTGCATCCTGGATTCTGAGAACTGCTGCGAGGACTGCCTCCCTAGGACTCCAGGCTTGGTGTCACAGCGTGCTGTTGGCCCTGGTCCTGCATGTGCTATGAAGAGATGAACAGTTGAAGATGTATATCCTATCTTTGGTCCATAAGCACTTTATTGAGCATGAACTCAGGACTAACCTGTGTCCATAGCAAGATCCTATCTCAAAAAAAGAGAGGAAAAAAAAAAGGAACTGGGGATGATGGTCAGTGGCAGAGTTCTTGCCTGCCATTATGTAAAGGCCCTGGGTGTAGTCCCCTGCACTAAAACTCAGAAGCTACTTGTGTACTGGTTTCCCTGTGCTGTACCTGTCCACAGGTGGCAGGTCATCTATGCAAACACATCCAGACGCAGAGCAGCATTTTCGTTTCTCCCTTCCATTCCCTCTTTTCTTTCTTTCATCTCTCTGGAAATGAGAATTTGATTTTTTTCTTTTTTTGTTTGTTTTGTTTTGAGGGTTTTTGTTTTTTGAGACGGGTTTTTCTGTGTAGCCCTGGCTGTCCTAAAACTCCCTCTGTAGACAGGCTGGCCTTGAACTCAAAGATCCTCTTGCTTCTTCCTCTAGTGCTAGAACTAAAGGCCTGCACCACCACACCTGGCTAAAAATTTGACCTTTTAATATAAATATATTTTTTACTTTAGAAATAGTTCTACTTTATTAAAATAAAGGACAAACATCCTGCCCATAAATTCTATTTTCCAAAATACCTTATAGGGGTGGGGTCTTGTTATTAAGAAAACACATTATTATTAAAAGGCATAGAATCTTCTGCTTCTAGATCATTGCTAGGTTGTGGGGAGCTTGCTCTGCCAGAAATCAGAACTTAGAATTAAGTATTCACTAAAGCAGAAATAACAAATTGTCATTTCAAGCAACTCTCTTCTATAACATCCACAGCTGCTGATCAGAACAACTAAACTAAGTGAGAACAGCCCAACAAGAAACAGAAAATATAAGTCAAGAGGCCTGAGGTTGTCATATAAACTCTTAGTTCCTTGCTGTCCTTCTTACTCTAATGTAGTTGGTTTTTTTACTCTTTGCTCTCTTGGGGGCCCACCACACTGAGACTTATTCTTACTCTTTCATGACTGGTCTTGGCTTGTTTGTAGCCAGCCTTGCTAACTTAAATTATCTCATCTACTTTTTGCCTCTTTATTCTATATCTCTCTTTCCTTCTTTCTCTGTGGCCGGCTGCATTGCTGGGTGGCTGGCCCCTGGTGTCCTCCTCTGCTTCTCCTTTTCTCGCTCCTCCTCTTCTGTTTATTCTCTCTGCCTGCCAGCCCCATCTATCCTTTCTCCTTCCTTGCTATTGGCCATTCAGCTCTTTATTAGACCAATCAAGTGTTTTAGGAAGGCAAAGTAACACAGCTTAATAGAGTTAAACAAATGCAATAGAAAAGAATGCAACACATCTTTGCATCATTAAACATATTCCATTGCATAAACAAATGTAACACATCTTAAAATAACATTTCATAACATTCTATGACCCTATTAAAGGGTCTACTTTACTGAAATATATATGTGTGTGTGTATCTCTTTCTCCCGATAGATAGATAGATAGATAGATAGATAGATAGATAGATAGATAGATAGATAGATCTCACCATGAGTTTTGGAATTAGTTACTATGTATTTGTAACATAGAGCCATTATAGAAATGGACTGGCAATCACGTCCACAATTCACTTCTGCATTTACAAATAGAACTTTCATGATCTGCATAAGCACACCCGGCAGTGAAGACCTGACACTGAGATGCACCCTAATATCCAGGATCTGGTATTTGGCAGACAGCAATGTAAGAGAGAGAAGTATTATGGTCATTTTTATTTGAGTGATCTTATAACAAAATCAACCCAAAGGAGACTTTTAAATGTATATCCAAAAATGGTTAGACAGTAAGGGTTTTTTTTTTTTCTTGAGACTGGGTTTTATATGCCCCAAGTGGGCCTTGAACTTGGTATGCATATAGCCAAGGCTAACCTGAAATTCCAGATCTTCCTGCTTCCTCCTCCCAAGTATTAGGATTGTAGGCATGAACTACCTTTCCGAGTATATCCATTATTAGTTTAACTTGGTTCTTCGATTTTATTGCATTTGCATGGTTCACAGATCTGTTTATAAGTTTTTGAAAAGCAAATGATTTGTCTGCTAGGAGCTCTTTGTTGTTGTTGTTGTTGTTGTTGCAGGAGGTCTCACTTGTTTGTCCTGGCCGCCCGGCTAGCTTAGCCCTGAAATAACCACACAGAAACTATTAATTAAGTCACTGCTTTGCCCATTAGCTCTAGTTTCTTATTGGCTAATTCTTACATCTTAATTTAACCCATTTCTATTAATCTGTATATTGCCATGTGGCAGTGGCTTACTGGGTAAAATTCCCAGCATCTGTCTCTCTGACTCTGCTTTCTTCCTCCCAGAATTTAGTTCTGTCTTCTCCACCTACCTAAGTTCTGGCCTATCGGGTCAAGGCAGTTTCTTTATTCATTAACCAATACAAGCAACAAACACACAGAGGGGACTCCCACATCACCTCCCCTTTTCTGTTTAAATAAGAAGGAAGGTTTTAACTTTAACATAATAAGATTACACATAACAGGTATCAAGCAGGAATTACAGTTACAATATTTCTATTTACTTTATCTTTTATCATAACTAAGGAAAACTATAACTATTCTTTAACTCCATCAAAGACTCCAAAAGGATATATTACCTAAATAAATAGGAAGTACATTTATAAACAATTTCCAAAACTCTAGAATTGACAGAGACATTTTTGTTGGTTTTTGTTTGTTTGTTTGTTTTTGTAATCTGGAGACTATCTCACTGTGTAGCTCTTACTCACATGGAACTCAGAGATGTGCCTGCCTTTGCCTCCTGAGTGCTGGGGTTAAAGATGTGTGTCACCACACACAGCTACTGTGAGTTCTTAACTAACTGCTTTTTAGAATGCTTTAGTCCACTTTGTGGAGATTACACTTTAAGTGTTTGTCATTTGGATTTATGGAGTCTAAACTGAATAGATAATCATGCTGTGGCCAGAGCAGACTGGCCCTGAAAAGACATAATGTTTCTCAATTCATGTATGGAACCCATGTGGGACCCTGCCTACTAGAAACATAATAAGATGTAATTCACACAATTGTTAAGTTGTATTCTCTACTTTGCAGATTCGTAACCAACTTAACCAGGAACAGAATTCCAAGCTCCAGCAGCAGAAGGAGCTCTTGAACAAGCGCAACATGGAAGTGGCCATGATGGATAAGCGGATCAGTGAGCTGCGTGAACGCCTGTATGGCAAGAAAATCCAGGCATGTGAAAGAGTGGGTGGCTGTGAACTAAACTACTAATAGCATTTCATCTAAAAGTTGCCAGTTGTCGCTGGGTCTGCTAGTATATACTGAATCCCAATACTTAGGAGGTGGAGGCAGGAGATTTGTAAATTAGGGGCTAGCTTGGCCTGCATAGGGAACGTGTGTGTCAACAACTAAAATCGTGAACAAAACAGAGTTATATTTTCAAAAATATTTGCTATTCTAAATTTCTCAGATAGAAAATACTCTGAACGAAAGCTGAAATAGTATAGGAACATTCACCAGAGCTGATGATTGCTAATGGCTCTAGTCTTTTGCTTAATTCAGACACAAAGATATAGACAAGTGTAGGATTTCCAATGTAAATGGGATTGTGGCGATTTTGTTAATCGGTCTGTACCTTGCCTGAGATCACTCTCTTCAACATCTAATGCTGCACCGTGGTCCAGAGTCTGCCTGAGCTTAAGCACTCTGCTGCCGCTCAGTGCGGGAGTGGGAACCAGCACCACACCCTGTGTCTGACTGGATACCACATCCAACCCCTACACCATCAGCACCTTAGGCTGATGTCTTCCCTGCCCTGGGTTTCCAGCACATGCTTAGACGGTTTGGTGACAGAGGTATCCTCTTGTCGGCCTCAGTCACTCAGAGTGATGCTCTGAGGAGGCAGGGATGCGTGTCATAGGCTTTGCCCAGCTGAGGTGGATTTGAAGGATGATAGAGGATGGCAACTGGACTTCAGCGATCTGTTTCTCAGAGAGCTACCCTGTTTCTTAAACCTGAGTTTAAAGGTCAGCAATTTGAGAAGTTTCAGATGATGTTTTTCTCATCAAGATTAACAACACAGAGGCCATGAGAGACAAGATTATGTGGGCTTATTTATATAGAGTAGTGAAGAAAGTTCTGCAGAAAGAGGAGGAAGAGGGAGGGAGAGAGGAAAAGAAAGATCTTCAGGAATTGGTCTATATGGTTTTCTCTATTTTAGATTGTGTGTGTGTGTGTGTGTGTGTGTGTGTGTGTGTGCGCGCGCGCGCGCATGCATGTGTATCTGCACCACATGCACACAGTGCCCACAAAGGCTAGAAGAGAGTGTTAGAGCCTCTGGAACTAGAGTTATTAGCTCCACGTGGGTCCACTAGAAGAGCAGCCAGTGTTCTTAGCTGCTAAAGCAGCTCTCCAGTATGGCTTATGTGTTAATAAAGGCAAGCAAGTCTGAAAGCTGCAGCACGGAGACCCAGGAGCTTAAGTAAAGGCTGGCTGCTCTAGTCCCCTCTTTCCGGGTGACCTAGTTTTTATCAAGGCCTTGCACTGGTTGTGTGAGACCTACGCATCTGTTTTACTTAGAGTCCACTAAATTTTAATCTCATCTTTAAAAAAAAAAGGTCTTCTTGGCAAAACCTAGACTACTGTTTGAGCACCTATCTGGGTAACATGGCTTAGCCAAGAGCCACCCATTACAGGCCTGATGAGGTGGTTAGGCAACAACACGCTTGTTACCAAGCCTGACAACATGGGTTCAAGCCCAGGACCCACATGGTACAATAGAATGGAAGAACCAACTCCTATAACAAGTTGTCCCTGATCTCTGCACGTGTACACACACAAATAGCTAGATATGTTATGCTGTTTCAGGGATCTTGAAAAACTTATGCTTTTGCAGAGTTGTGGTTCTCCTGAAGATCTGGGTACTTCCGAGTATTTGGGAAAGTCTTGAGCCTTTCCCAGCATGCAGAATCATGCGGACAGTTTTAGGAATCCTTGGTTTCCCCATTTAAAACCTTCTTAGCAAGGAGCCATAAGGAGCCCGTGATCCTCTAGCTAGAATCCTGTTGTTCACCTTTGATCGTGGCCAGTGTCTTCTACCTGGTTGTTCTTTCATATAAAAGCAGAGCTGCGCTCAGAAATGCAGGGTCCCTGTCAGGACTGGAGGTCAACGGAGCACCTCGCCTTGCATTCTTATGATAATTCTCATCCCAACTGCACTTATAGACACAGACGCTCAACGAAACCCAAGCTACTGGCTTGAGAGTAGTGAGTAAGTACAGAGAAGGATCTGAAGCCATACTCAGAGAGCAAGCAGGCTTTGACCAGTACCTCCATCCACACAACAGGGGATAGCCCTCCCTGAGTGAGGGGGGCAGCTCATGGGTCATTGGAGCTTGGGCTGTCACCATGCCAACTCTTTGTTTTCATAGCTCACCAGTAGGTAGGTGTTTAGTATGAATCAAGTTCTCTCCTTCTACATGCTTGTCTTTCAGTGCAAGGGACTCCCAGGTTATAAGCTGAGTGATTTTTCCCTTTCCCAGCCTGACAGTCTCTCGTTGAGAATTTAAGAGAATCTTGACTCTGATTTCATCCTCATTGCAGCTGAACCGTGTGAATGGCACATCATCACCACAGTCACCCCTGAGTACATCTGGTCGGGTCGCTGCTGTGGGTCCTTACATCCAGGTTCCCAGTGCTGGGGGATTTCCTCTCCCAGGGGACCCTGTAAAGCCCCAGTCTCTCACCATTGCCTCAAGTGCCGCCCATGGAAGATCCAAATCTGGTAGGTCGCCCCAGTCCTCTCCTCTGGGGAGTACATGGAGAGAGTGGTGTGGAGGTGGTACCAGCCTCTACCTCTGTATTTAACAGACTCTGCCCCATCTCAAGTTCCTGGTCTCTACAGTAACAGTGACCCTAAAATAAGAACTAATTGTCTTTACTGATCTGAAGGTCTTGACTGTGCTTTTCAAACCACAAATGAAAATTTACAAGGTGCATATAGCACTCCCTAAGAGCTTTGACTCAGGAGTCTGCAGCTAGGTAAGAGCTGCCTTCTTGCAGACAGTGCTACAGCTGTTCTGTCTTCATCAGTCAGAAAATCCACAAACTTGGGTTGGGTTATGGGTGTGGCTGCAAAACCATGGGTTGGATATCCAGCACCAGAGGTCAGGTCCAGAAGAGGAAAAGAAAAAAACCATAACCCTTTCTTTGGTCTCTGCAGTTATACAGTGTGATGATTCAGGCCTCCAGCACTATGCTCTGAATACTCATTGCATGGTGTTCCAGCCAGGCATAGGGCTTTTATGCAGAGAGTGTGATTGTTTTTAAACCAGTAGATGTATAGTGACATGTACCTGTGATCCCAGTACTCAGGAGGCAGAGGTAAGAAGACGGCTGCGGGTCCAAGGCCAGCCTCGGCTACACAGGAGACCCTGTCTTAAAAAAAAAAATCAGTTTCCATACAGTAAGACTTTATGACTAGGGATGGCCTCTATACATAGACTCGAGAACTTGTGTTGTGTGTAGCATATTAAATTTGTGAAAATATTGTTCTCCTGATATAAAGCCCATATTTTGAGTCTCCCCCCCCCTCCGGGATTAGTAACAAGTTTGTGGTAGTCTTTTGTGCTGCTTGCTTGCCTTTGGTGGGGAGGGGTGATTATGTTTGAGACAGGATCTCTCTGTGTGGCCTTGACTGGCCTGGAACTCATTACGTAGACCAGGCTGGCCTCTCCTTTGCTGGGATAAAGTCATGTACCACCACACCAGGCATTTTTGCTTTCTATTGCTTGGCTACATCTGCCATTCTGGCTCCTTCTGACTATAGCCAGTGGGGCTTCCCTGACCCTCATGGGCTAGAACCCTACTCAGACCTTTTTATGACCAGGTCTTAGCAGTCTGTATTTGGCTTGACCCCTCACTGGTATTCATTGGTAGGCAGTTGTGTGAGTTCCCTATCCATGGTGTTTGTGAAATGTTTCACTGACAGATGAGCTATGTCCTCCTTCGCTGACTTGGTAGTTAAAAGTTCCAAGCTGAGAATGTCACGTGTTTCCCACTCCCTACTTAAGTGCTATGTAGCCTCATACGGTTGCCAGAAGATGCCTTTAACCTCATTCCTTCCACTGTAGCTGAAAACAGCTTGTACAGGTTTCCAGTGTGAACCCAGGCTGGGACCAGGATCTCAGCCGTGGAGCTAGGCTGAGGAATTCTCCCTAGGGGGACTCTGATCCCTGGTTGGCTATCCTGGTTCTGTCACACAGATGGCTACAGTAGATGTAGAGTAATCAGCACGTGGACAGTATCAGACCTGGACGTTGGGCCTGACGGCAGCTCTTCGCAGCACTCTGCAAGCCTACTTGCAAACTGTATGTCATCTGATAGCCTCATTGGGGCACTTTTGATCTATAACACAGACTGAATCAACCATAATTTGTTTTTTCCAAACTGACAAAGGACTGTTAATCACCCTTGCACTTGAAAGCAATACTGTGCTAACACCTGCCCTTTCTAATCCAGTTGTGGATTTGAGGGAAGGGCCCATACATAGTCATCCGCAGACAGGGTTAGACACCAAGTAACGGACGCTTGCACAGGAAGGGTTATGTTGTGGATGTGTGTGGACTGCTGGGCATAGTGGCACACACTAGGAGGCTGAAGCAGAAGGACTGAAAGTTCTAGGCTTGGCTGGGCTACATAGTGAAACGCTGTCTCAGAGAAAGAGTGGAGGAGATTTTCTGAGTTACTTCTGAGACTTGTTTCTTTTTTTTTTTTTTTTTTTTTTTTTTTTTTGTCCTTTTCTTTGCAGTACAAAATATTAAGTGGCTACCTGTGATACCTGAAGAAAAAAGTTGTTTCTCGGTCCTCTCATGACTGCTTCCAATAAAACTCCCCATTGCTGTGGGATTTCTGAGGCTGCTGGGCAGCCATGACCCTGAGAACAGAAAATACCATCTCGGCCCACCTACTCACACCATGGGCCTCCAGTTGGTCTTGCTTTTCCAGTAAGCTGAGTTTTCACCCAGGTGCTTCTAGTGAGTTTTGTACAGCCCTACTCCCAGTAGGGAGTGAAAGTTCACACACTTGTCAGGAAGAGGCTGACAGACTTGAGCAAAGGCTCTGAAATGTCTCACCCTCTCCCTGGTGAGCTAGCACTGTCTTGGAGCCCTGCAACTTAGCACTGTAGTCACCAAAGGGCGCAAACCAGCAGAGCATGCAGGTCCTGCAGAACATTCTGGAGCCACTCCCACTTAGGACTTGAAGCAGCTGTGACAGGTGCCTTCTTGCTGCTCTCTTATCCCTCATCCCTGGCTGATTCCTGCCCATGCCTAGGCTGCTGTGGGATTGGAAGCAGGCAGCCAAAGCGGCCCACACCTGTGCCTGTCAAAGAGCAGCAGAGGCCTAAGTAAGGGTACACAGTTGACCCGCAGTTTCAGTCCCCTTATGTGCACCTCTTTTCAGTTTGGAAAATGTTCTGTAATAAACATCTTTTCTGAATTTCCTGGAAACTTGGGGTTAATGACTGGCTTCCTAATCATTACAACAAATGTTAGCTGCTGCTCCTGCTGCTATCCAATCAGAAAGAACTTGGACTGGCCTCTTGTGGCCACAGATTGTTTTAGAAGGAAAAAATTCCTCACATAAAAGAAGAAATTTTATTCTAATAATGGAAATCATACAAATCAAATCTATTACAAAGTTAATGATAAATCTTTTCCTACTGCTGTATGTGATTGTGTGTTTAAGTAATGCCTGATGGGTAAGTGCTGCTGTGTTCTGTGCTGGGAAGTGGGACGTAGCCTGTTCCAGTGTGATGCAGCCCTCGCTGCGGTGTTGGTGAGTGCTGCTCACAGTGGCCAGATGACAGCCAAGGTCCCTCCTTGGGCTTATGCAAAGGTCTGTGGTGTTGGTTGACGACGCAGGTAATGGAAGCCCCAATGGTGTGTTTGTTTCTGGCTCAACTAATTTCAACACTTTCTTTTTCCTTATTCTGTGCTCTTCTCAAGCTAATGATGGAAACTGGCCGACATTAAAGCAGAATTCTGCTTCAGTGAAGCCAACTCAGATGGCTGGTGGAGACTGGAAGGACTCGGGCATGGAGGGGGCCCTAAAGCAAGGTGCCATCTCCAGCCAGCCTTTGCCTTTGTCAGCACTGGGAGCTACAGAAAAGCTGGTAGGTCTCAGCGAGTTTCCCTGTTGTGCTGATCTTCATTCAGCTCAAGGGTATGAGGTAGCATGAAGACAAGTCAGCTTTGTTACTGTCCACCTTATGTGCTGAGTCCTAAACAGCCCCTGGCCCTGAGAGGCCTGAGCATACTCAGCTGCAGAGTAACGAGCCTAGTAGTGTGTCTTACGTCCTGAAGGCTCATAAACCCTACTGTGTGCTGTTGTAAATGGAGAGAAATATGTTCAACCTTCCAAAGAGTAACTTGGTGTTTTCTTCTTATAAATTTAGGGCATTGAGATTGGCAAAGGGCCACCTCCCATCCCTGGTGTAGGCAAGCCACTGCCCCCAAGTTATGGGACATATCCAAGTCCTGCGCCCCTGGGCCCAGGATCAACAAGCTCCCTGGAGAGGAGGAAAGAAGGCAGCTTGCCCAGACCTGGTGCAGGCCCAAGTCGACAGAAACCTGCCCCACTGCCCCCTGCAGGCAACGCTCCCCAGCCTGGCTCCTCGCAGCAGATTCAGCAGAGGATCTCAGTGCCACCAAGTCCCACATACCCTCCAGCAGGGCCACCTGCCTTTCCAACTGGAGACGGAAAACCTGAGCTTCCACTGACAGTGGCCATTAGGCCTTTTCTGGCTGATAAAGGGTCAAGGCCACAGTCTCCCAGGAAGGGACCTCAGACAGTAAATTCAAGTTCTATATACTCCATGTACCTCCAGCAAGCCACACCACCGAAGAATTACCAGCCACCAGTGCATGGCACCTTAAATAAGTCAGTTAAAGCAGGTATGCTGGCTGAATACTTTCTCTGAAATGGTAGTTATCCCTTAATTAAGATCTGTGTTCTTGCATGCTACTTGCGATAAAACAATTCTTACATAAAGTATAGGGTGTCAGTTTGGGATGGAAATAAGAGACAAAATGCAGAGTAATTTTGCAGACAATCACACTCTGACTTCCTGCCTGGGTATCCGCATATCACTCAGTAGTAAATCCGGAAGGTAAGACTTGTGGAATTTCATTTTTCTCCTGCTTCAGGGTAACTTGTGTAATTAGTTATCCAGTAGTTACGGGGTGAACCTGCTGGCCATTGCTAAGTCAGCATTCTGGGCATGGGCAGTGTGAGGAGCTTCCGTGAGGGACAGTCTGGAGTGGGTGATTGAACAGGGACCTTCTAGAAAGGCAAATGAAAAGAGACAGCACAGCTCTACATACCTCATGGAGGTCGAAGAGTTTCCCATCCTAGCTGGAAGGTTCTGTGGGCCAGGTCAATACTGCAGCATCCAGACTTGTAGTTCGATCCCTGGGTGTCTTTAGCCATCACCTGCTAAGGACCTCCCAAGTAGTGTGATCTGTGGGCACAGTTCTGGCCATGGGAGAAATATTTGAACCACAGGTCAGATGCGTCCTGCTACAAAAAGGTAAGCATCTTCATGTTGCCTGAGTCAGCCCCAGGCTCAGATACAGATTTAGTGGATTTGGCATTTTTCCTTGGTCAGAAAACTAAGCAGACTTTTGTTGGAGTGGGGAAACTCAGGTTTTTGAAAAAGCCCAGTCTTGGAACCATATATAAAACCCAGTTTAAAGGGAGTGACTGGACGGTCTTGGAAAATGTTTGCTGAGGATTCAAAAATCAGGACCCACCAGCAATAGCAGCTTATGTCATCAAGTGAGGGCCAGGGAAAAGATCCTGCCATAGTAGCCAGCATGAAATTGTTCTGTCCTTTGTTTCTCCTCCAGTATATGGCAAGCCTGTCCTACCATCAGGGTCAGCATCTCCGTCACCCTTGCCGTTTCTTCATGGGTCACTGGGCCCAGGCACAACACAGCCTCAACCTCCTTCAGAATGTGCTGAAAAAGAGCCAGAACAGGAGGGGCCCCCTGTACCTGGAGAAGGCAGCACGGTGGAAAGCCTGCCACGGCCACTCAGTCCCACCAAACTGACACCCATTGTGCACTCACCACTTCGTTATCAGAGTGATGCGGACTTGGAGGCTCTCCGTAGGAAGCTGGCCAATGCACCCCGACCCCTGAAGAAGCGTAGCTCTATCACAGAGCCGGAGGGCCCTGGAGGGCCCAACATCCAGAAACTGCTGTATCAGCGCTTCAATACCCTGGCTGGTGGCATGGAGGGTACCCCTTTCTACCAGCCCAGCCCTTCACAGGACTTTGTGGGCACCTTGGCTGATGTGGACAATGGAAATACTAATGCCAATGGCAACCTGGATGAGTCTCTCCCTCCCCGGCCCACAGCCCCACTTCCCGAAGAGCTTGCCCCATCCTCAGATGCCAACGATAATGAGTTACCTTCCCCTGAGCAAGAGGAGCTCATTTGCCCCAAAACGACTCATCAAACTGCTGAGCCTGCTGAGGACAATAACAACAATGTGGCTACAGTACCCTCCACAGAACAGATTCCAAGTCCTGTGGCTGAGGCTCCTTTGGAGGAGGAACAAGTCCCGCCAGCACCCCTTTCCCCTGTCATCCATCCCTCAGCAACATCTGCGGTGGGTATCCCTGCTAAACCAAAGCCATGCATGCCCTTGCATGCAGAATTAGATGTGGGGACGGGATAGTCAGATGATCACAGACCAGACAGTTCAAAGCATGGCACATGGTACCCTGGTAAGCTTGTTGGCACTGACATCTGAATGACAGACAGGAAAAGAAGCAATGAGCCTCCCTGAGGAGGTCAGTATTGACATAGCAGAAAGGGTTTGGGATCATGTCAGGGAATCCACACAAGGTTTGCGTTCTTGGTTTTTCAAGACAGGGTTTCACTGTGTAACAGCCCTGACTGTCCTGGAACTCCCTCTGTAAACCAGACTGGCCATGAACTCGGAGATCCACCTGCCTCTGCCTCCTGAGTGCTAGGATTAAAGGCGTGCGCCACCACTGCCCAGCTCACAAAAGGCTTTCTTAATGGAATCTCTTTCTTAATGGCATCAGTGGGGATGAGCTGACTCCCTTGGGGCAGACTTCTGGCTCAGCAGTACAGCTGTCACTCCTCCCCTCTGACCTCCCTAGGAGCGGCTGGCAGCCTCCCTGGCCATCTACTCCACAGATGGCCAGGCCCTTGTAGGGCAGTCGCCGGGGATGCTCCAGGAGAGCTGCTGCCTTAGTTCCTGCCACCCCTTCCCACAGCAAAGTCTTGGATTGGTGCTTGCCTTGGGTAGGTCACCTGACACTGAAACACTTGTTTGCCCACACAGAGCAAACGGACCAACCTGAAGAAGCCTAACTCTGAACGAACTGGGCATGGGCTGAGAGTCCGCTTCAACCCCCTAGCGCTGCTTCTAGATGCTTCCCTGGAAGGAGAGTTTGATCTGGTGCAGAGGATCATCTACGAGGTGAGCCATACTCCCATATATGCTGCTGGAAGTTTGAAGGGCTGGCTTTCACTTGCTCTGTGTCCTAGGTGGAAGACCCTAGCAAACCCAATGATGAAGGGATCACGCCCCTGCACAATGCTGTCTGTGCCGGCCACCATCACATTGTGAAGTTTCTGCTGGACTTTGGTGTCAACGTGAATGCTGCTGACAGTGATGGATGGTGAGAACCCTGGGGGGTGGGGAGTGGAAGGGCTCAGAGACTCACTTTCCCCTAGCTTACAAAAAGAAATGATACACGTTTTAAAAAGTTGAGTCAGGAGGTGCTGATGCACACCTTTAATCCCAGCACTTGGGAGGCAGAGGCAGGTGGATCTGAGTTGAAGGCTAGCCTGGTCTACAAAGCAAGATTCAAGAGGTCTACATAGAGAAACCCTGTCTCAAAAAACAAACAAAAACAAAACAAAACAAAAAAACAAGTAGAAACTTGGGACTCCAGAGATGCTTCAGTGGTTAAAGAGCACTGGATGCTCTTCCAAAAGACCCAGGTTTGCTTCTCGACACCTATAGGACAACTCTAGCTCCAGTCCCAGATCAACTGACACCCTCTTCTGGCCTCTGCATGCACATGATGCACACACATGCAGGCAGAACACCCATACACATAAAATTAACAAAAACCTATAAACCTGCTTCACTCAAAGGTATGGTACCTTCATCAAAATTCTTGGAGGTTTGTGTCACACAGGAGCCAAAATAGCCCTGGGTGGTGCCAGACTCGACATTTCCCCTCTGGTTCTAGGACACCGCTGCATTGTGCTGCCTCTTGCAACAGTGTCCACCTCTGCAAGCAACTGGTGGAAAGTGGAGCCGCTGTCTTTGCTTCCACCATCAGTGACATTGAGACCGCTGCAGATAAGTGTGAAGAGATGGAAGAGGGGTACATCCAGTGCTCTCAGTTTCTGTATGGTACGTAGGGAAGCTCGTGTGCCTCAGCTGCTTCCCCGGCTAATCGGCACTGCATCCCATATGCTCAGTGAGCAGATCATGCTTAAGTGGTCACCTTTACACTCGCCCCTAAACATCTGAAAATCCCATTTGTATCTGGGTGGTACAAACCTAAATCTTCCACTTGGAAAGCTTTAGGAAGACCACAAGTTGCAGGACAGCCTGGCCTTAAACAAAAATCACATTAGGAGGATTTGAGTAAGCATGCCCTGGATTCAGAGGGAGTATGGGTATGGTGGTGGTGCATGCCTTTAATTCCAGCACTCAGGAGGCAGAGGCAGGATGATCTCTGAGTTCGAGGCCAGCCTGGTCTACAGAGTGAGTTCCAGGACAACCAGGGCTACACCGAGAAATTTTTTTTTTGGGGGGGGGGCAATCTACACAACGCAAGTGTCTGGCAAGTGAAGGGCATGTCTCAACTAAGTTGCTGTAGCCAGTGTCAGGAATATAGGAGCTCAACCATGTCCTCTGCTAAGCAGTTACAAGTCACTGGTTCCATATAACCCTTAGAACGTACTGTGTTTGGCTTGGTGATACAAGCGATAACAGCCAAACTGCAGTGGGTACTGAACTCCTACAGCAAAGGCAGGCAACCAAGTGTTAGGCATTAATGAAGCTGAGCAGGCCCAAGGGCCCTGGGAAACCCAGCCCATGTGAGGAAGAGGCTGCTGTCACATAGACTCCTGCTAAGAGAAGGTTTCTCAGCAATGATGGATGGCATAGGCCTGAAAGTAGACCCTGGGTGATGTTATGCTTACAACAAGCAAACCACCATGTGCAGCTGGCTTGTTGGTACTCAATGCAGTCACGCTCCTACCTGATGACTGCCCAACATTCATTCTTGACATAAGTTTTGTTTCACCTTTACCTACCTCTGCTGGCCTCTCTGCTAAAATCTATCTCTTTTTGGCTCAGGGGTACAAGAGAAGCTGGGAGTGATGAACAAAGGCACTGTGTATGCTTTGTGGGACTACGAGGCCCAGAACAGCGATGAGCTGTCCTTCCATGAAGGGGATGCCATCACCATCCTGAGGCGCAAAGATGAAAATGAGACTGAATGGTGGTGGGCTCGTCTCGGGGACCGGGAGGGCTACGTGCCCAAAAACTTGCTGGGGGTAAGCACTCGGCACACTCAAAGCTTAGACACTGGAAGTCAGCTGGCCTCATACCTGTACAAGTCACCAAGATATCCAGATGGGTTCAGTTGTGCTGACATCAGGACAGAACAAAACACTATTCACGAAGCCCTAGCAGCCTGCTCTCTATACGGGCGAGCCTGAGTCCCTAGAGTCTGGCTTTCCCCATGGAGAGCATGTGGATGTTAGAGACCATCAAGGTCGCCTCACTCTGCTTTGCTCATGGTAAACTCTGGCATGACCTGGAGTTCTCCAGAGCAGGTATAGTGGCACACTATAATGTAATCCTAGCGGTTGGTTGTTTTTGAATTTTTTGTTGTTTAGATTTTGTAACTCCTTCTCTCTCCTGACACCTGAACCCAGGGTCCGAGCAAGCATTCTACCACTGAGCTAAATCCACATGTCTGTAATCCTAACACCTGGAAGGCTGAGTTAAGTGCCAGCCTGGGATAGAGACCTGATTGCTCAAAAGCCTGTGAAGTCAGTGTGGGTTGTCAGCTAGACTGCACTCGTAACGGTGTCAGTCTGTTCTCTAACAGAAAGGCTGCCTGTGCTCTCTCGAGTGCTGTGATAAGCCTGGCAGATGCTTCTTGTTCACTTGGCAAACCTTTCCAGATGCCGAGGCATGAACCAAGTACAGGTGCTTGTACCCGAGGAGCTCACATTGTCAGGAGCCTAGCAGAAAGCAGCAGGTTTTCAGGAGCAATAAAAAGGGACAGAGCCAGGCATTGGTGGTGCACGCCTTTAATCCCAGCATTCAGGAGGCAGGCGATCTCTGTGCGTTCAAGGCCAGCCTAGTCTATAAGAGCTAGTTCCAGGACAGGCTCCAAAGCTAGAGAGAAATCCAGTTTGACGACGACAGCTGAGGTTAGGTCTGAACAAGCACATTCTGGGGAGAATGCTGAGGTGACAGGAGAGAAACCTGTAGGCCAATTCCTCTCAGTCATCTCTCTACCCTAACCCTTGTCTGCTGTTTCCCAGTTGTATCCACGGATCAAGCCCCGGCAGCGAACACTTGCCTGAACGTCCCCTTGAGTACCACAGTACCACAGTTTCATTGGCTCCCAGGAGCTACTGGAGAAGATTTCAGCTGCCCTGGAAAAACTGAAGCTAGGACGGTCTCATGGTGCTCACTTTAGCAGACAGTATCCACAATGTGAATCCCAGCTCCCGAAGTGAGGCCCTTCTCCAGTCTGCAGTAACTGGGAGAGGTAGTACTTTGGCCTTCAGAGGACTGCATTTTTGCCAATTACTGTAAAATCCAAATAAATACCCAGCTTCCAAGACATCCACCCCTGTTGCCAGTAAAAAGTCCTCAAACTATGAATCCTGACGGTTGCCAATGAAGACAGAGTTCTGATTGACTCGGCCCAAAGGCCTCTTCTCATGTTTGATGTCTCTGACCTTCAGCAAAAGCAAGCTGCTACCAGGTAGCTTTGGCTACAGCCCCGCCCTCCTTGGAAATTCTCAAACCCCATCATTCTTTCTCACATTCCCGCTCACAAAATTTTCTTTCCTTTCACTACCAAAGGAGACCATTTGGAAACTGTTGTGTTTAACTAACCTGATGACCTCAGGCTGTGGCCGGACTTGCACACCTCAGCACAGGGTCATCTGATTCCTACAACTTTTAGTGTCATCTTTAGCCTCCTCGTGGCATGAGTTCATTCTGTTCTTAGTTAGACACAGGAGTCTGGGAAAAGACGTGTCTAAGTAAGTTTGTGGCCGGCTGGGCAGTAAGGCCACCAGGCAAACTGGGATACGGTCAGTGTGGCCACATTCCAAGTGACGCAAGCTCTATATTCTGAAGTTTGAACTCTGTAGACAGACAGGCTTTTTATACACCAAGATTATTTTTCAATTAGACCATTGAAAACTACCAGAATTGTGTTGGAAATGTTTCTTCCTCATTGAAACACAAGCCCTTAGGCTTTATTTTTCATGTGAGTCTTGTGCATAACTACATGTGATCCTGTGTAGGCTCTGGGAGCGGTGCTGTGGTCAGCGGCCAAGTATTACTGTACAGCGTGTGGCACTGAGTGCAGCCTCTGCCATCCCAACCCCACTGATGCTGTGTGACGTGCACAATAAACTGCTGTCTCACATCTGGCTCTGAGTCTTGTGTTCTGGACGCAGGACAGCTGGACAAAGTGAGGCCAGAGCCTGCTGTGTACTTTCAAAATAAGTTTTAATCATACATTTTATATACAAATTACTGTACAGTCATTTTACTAAAGTGAAATAGTGCAAAGTAGAAAACACAGAAGCTTGTGATGACTCCCTTAAGTGACAAGGTAAGTGGAGTCATAAACAGGCTAAGGCTTTGTAAATGGAGATAGGCAGGGTCCAACGCTAAAGTAGGGGCCTGAGTGACCACCGCCTAGTTTGTTTCTGTGGGAACAGGGCCAAAAATCTCTTATAAACCTGGGAACTTATAAACATGGTACAGGTTATATTAAAACTGATTTAGTACTGTAGTGCAGTTTCTCCCAACCCTGATAAGTACCAGCAATACACTACAACATAAGCTCTTTAAAGCGTTAATCAACTGTGTACATATTGCACTAGGTGAGTGAACACTCTGCTTCCAGATACTTGAATTGCATTTCCAAGCACACACACAGCAGAGCCCTGAGTGCTCAAGCAGGGCAAGCAGCTTGGACTTTGTAACCTGTGCTGAGCTCAGTTCCCTTGCAGTTACTGGTCTCGTGATTCATAGAGGAGCTTGGTAGCCTGTAGAACATCATAAAGCATTATTGGTTCTGGGCCTGATCACAGATGAGCCTATGTGCTTTTCAGGGGAGTAACTAGAGGTGTCCCAGCTATGTGACAACCTTTTGGGAATTCCATGGGCTCAGCCTCCCCAACCCCGCTCTTGGTACCTTGTGCATGGCCGCCAGCCATGCTGCTGCCTGCCTCTTGCTGCCATTTGCATCCTCTCCAGCCATCAGCCGCAGCTGTGTTGCAGCCTCTGCCCCTGGCACTGTATACTGCAGGAACATGCCTGTGGCTCGAGTGCTGCCTGCTGGAAGAGGGAGATGGGGTGTCATGTGAGACCCAAGTGCCCTGTGTGCTCAAGAAGCAGCCTTGTTAGAAACATGCAGTGGTAAATGATACTAGCCCCTGCTTCTGCAAAGACCCCATGTGCACAGAAATGGGGTAAACTAATGGTACCATTTCACTGAGCTTTTACATAGTCCTGTTTTCCAGCAGTCTGGAAGCTGCTAAACCTTATATATCCATGGCATTCTCCTTCCAACCTTAAGAGAAACCACATGCATACATGCGTGTGTATACATATACACGTACACACATACACACACAACTGGAACAGAACTGCTCTACATATCTGTAGCAGTGAAGTACAGAACCTACTTTAGGAATAGCCTGGCCATCAGAAGATAAACCAAGCAGATAGTTACATCAGCCCTGGCTTCACTGGTGGAGACCATAGCTGAGCAGGCTGTTAATGCAGAAGCGATGCCACACTACCCTGTCAAGTGCCATTCTTCATGGCTCACAGGATCCCATGGAGAACGCTGCCAAGCCACAGCTCCATCTCTGGGCTATGACCAGCTGCTCTAAGCATAATGATTTGAATTTAAGCTCTGCCCTAGGCACAAGCCACTTGAAGCATAGATCAGTTCTGTCAGTCATGGTTTCTAGCCTTCTCATGGTGACCAGAAGGAAAACATTTTGAGAAATGACCCACCTCTAATCGGACATTAATTTACTAGCCTGTGGGGTGAGTTGAGTATACATACCATAGCCAGGAAAAGGCCTGACTTCCTTGCCTGCAAAAGCTCTGGCTGAGAGGGCTGGGTCCACCCAAAGGTTTTCTGAATTATGTTCCAATTCAAAAGCCTAGAAATGCCCTTGAAGGCCCCGGGCTGCCCTACCAAGCTGTTGCAGAACTTTCTATCTGGGCTGTCTACCATCAGCTTTCGTAAATAAAAATGTTCTGAAACGTGGCTATGGCAACTATTGGCTGTGGCTGGTTTGTGCTTTGCACGGCCATCAAAATTTTAGCCCCGCCATGGGGGCTAGAGAGATGGTTCTCCAGTTAAGAGTACGTTCTGCTCTTGCAGACGACCTGGGTTCAGTTCCCAGCACCTACAAATGGTGGCTCACAACCATCTGTAGCTCCAGTCCTAGGGATCCAACAGATTGCTCTGCTGTCTAAAGGCACTAGGCCTGTGCATGGGCATACACATGCAGACATTCTTGACCTTTAGACTTCCTGGTGACCCTGCCCTTGGCACTAGGGCATCTTCAACCAGTTTAACCCTTCGTGCGCCTCCTTGTTGCACTCCATTAGCTGGGGCCTTCTTACCACTGCCTTCAAGAGACTGAGATGGAGGAACTGAGAGCCAGGGATCCCTGGAGGCAAGCTACGGGGTGCAGTGATGAAAACTGCTGCCCATTGCATATGCCTGGTGCCTGCTCAGCAAAGACTACCTACACAGTGGCCACGCCCACTGCGGGCTGGCTTGTTGGCTCTTGAAAAACTTCTCCCCGGGAAAGAACCAAGCAAACACACTTGATGCTTCACGACATTTCCACATACGCTTTAGAGATTCATATATTGGACCCAGTGCTTCTCTTAAAAGAAATGAACCTAAATCTCAGAATCCACCCCAAGGGACAGAAGCAAAGGGGCTAGAGGAGGAACAAATACCACAGCATGCTGGGAGGAGTGACCCAGGGAGGGTGGAGGCTGACCTTCAGAGGCAGGCAGGCTCCCCAGGAGGCTGGTGTAAGTGTGAATGTCTTTTTCTACTTGAAGAAGGTAGGCAGGCAGCGCAAAGAAGAAACAACCGAGAGTCATTCAGAAAATGGAAAGCAAGGTGCATTAGGTCAAATCTGCAGGTTCAGAATGTGCGATGTGCAGTTCACCAGTGGGGTCGAGCTAAGACTGAAGCTCACCAAGGGCCTTGGCTGCACAGATGCCTGCAGGGGAGGCTCCGCATCAGCCCCCACCACAGACGGTGTCTGGAGTCTCAGATACTGCATTTGGAGTCCATCTACACCAAGTAAGGCGATCTCAGTGACAGGATGCCATGGGCACATCAGGCCAATCTCCTCTCATTACCCCTCCCCCCGCCCCGGTGGGTTCTAAAGTTAGACTTAACACAAGTCCCAGTGAAGAGCATGGAAGACCATCTTGGGACCAAGTGCAGTACCTCCTGTTGCCCATATCGGTACTAGAGACCCTCCTGCTCAGGAAAGGCATGTACCTCCAGGAGTGAAGCCTTCTGTGAGAATCTGCACAGTACAGACATGTGCAATCTCAATTTCGTGATGGTTGTCCCCGTCCAGAATCAGGCACCTATAACAAACAAGTGTCATGAGACTGAGGCCTGAAGCCTGGGACAGTATTGCCCAGTGCCAGTGGAACACTGCCTCTTACCTCTGGTTGTTGGAAAGACGGCAAACCATAGTCTCAGGCTTCTCTGAGTCCCCGAAAGTAACAAGGAAGGTAGCTCCTTGGAAGACAAAACCAAACTGGTTACACAGGACCTGCTGCTTTATCTCCTGGCCCCTATGCGCTCAGGCCAGAAAAGCCTTCTTCCTCCATTACCAGATGGGAGAGGACAGGCTGACACACACAACAGCTTTGTGTTAAGGGTCCCCTTCAGTCAGGCAAAAAAGCAATAATGAATTAAAGATCTCAAAAGCTTAAAAAACACCACTTGGGACTGGAGAATGGCTCAGTGGTTAAGAGCATTGTTCTCTCAATGGACTGAGATTCAATTCCCAGCACACACATGGTGGCTTAGAACTGCCTGTAACTCTAGTTCCAGGAGAACTGACGTCCTCTTCTGACCTCTCTAGGCATAAGGCAGACACATGGTGCACAGACATAATGTAGCCATCCACATAGAAATGCACTGCTAGGCACACCGAGCTGTGAATTTGTTACTTGTCACTGTCAAGTCCCAGATCAGACAACTCCGGAGCAGACTGGGCAAGACCAACTGGCAGGGAAGAGGCTGGCCCTTGGCTGTGGGATGCACACAGGCCTGCAGCTGTAAGAGGCTGTGCTGTTTACGGAGCTGTAGGAGGTAGGCCCCACCCCCAGAGAACTCCCTTCTCCCTCGTGCTCCTTGGATGTGCTTCCGAACCAGCACATGCACCTGTTGCGGCTTGTCTCCAAGCCTCTGAGGACCACGGCCACACAGACTCAACTACCAGTGACAGCCTTCCGTCTGCAGAAGATGCTGCTGAGCCAGGCTCCTTGTCCATCTGGTGGCACTGCCCAGTAAATCAGACCAACATCTTAGAACATTTCCATCTCTAGGTCCGAAAGAAAGTAGAGGAGGAGGGCAGGATGAAGGGGAAGCCTAGCCCAAAACCTTGTTTTGTAAGGCGTGTCCCCCTTGGTTTAAAGGCGTGTCCCCCTTGGTCTAAAGGCGTGTCCCTCTTAGGCGTGTCCCTCTTAGGCGTGTCCCCCTTAGGCTAATATTGACTTATAAAATCTTGCGGGCCTGCGGCCCGCTCTCTCTTTGTTTTCCTGCCCTCCTCGCTGGAACCTTGGATTTGTAAGTTCCCTTTCCTTTCCTTTATTAAAACTGAATTATATATATTAAAGCTTGTCTGGTGAATCATAACTGCCGATCAACCACGCACCTTCATTTGGCGTCCAACTCGGGCATTTGGGAGCCTTCAGCTCCAGTTCCCACACTGCGTGGCAAGGATTCGGCCTTGGGCTCTTGATTGCTTCAGAGCAGTTTCCCAGACTAGCCTGTCCCAGCCCCGCTTGTACGGAGCAAAGGACGTGTGTGTGACTCGGTTTGGCCGAGCGGTTATTGCCCTAGCGACCTACTGGCAGGGAACGGTCATTTCAGGTAAAATTTCTTTTGATTAAAAAAAAAAAAAAAAATGTCTGACCATATCACCGTTGAAAGCTTCTGCAGTCTATTTAATTGTACTATGGTAGAAATATTACAGGATACATATGATATTCCCATAACTTGGATGTTTATAGGGCTTGCAATTTTTCTCGTATTTGGTTTCTCCCTTACATGGTTTGAAAATAGAAAAATGATAAAGTCCTTACAGAATGAAACCAGGATTCTTAGGTCAGAGGTTGAATGCTTAAGAAAGGGCACAACTGTTTTGAGTAACAACTTTAAGTCGGTCGAGGTATTTGCAAAAACAATTCAGACGGACACCAAGAAAGAGTTTGAAGGTCTCAAGGAAGGGAATAAGGCTTTGTCTGATATGACTCGGTCAAATGAGCAAAATTTAGAAAAACTACAGTCTGATATTAAGGAGAGACTCATTGCTGCGGAGGAGAGAACAGCTGATTTGGATCGTAAACTTCAGTCCCTGTCTGAAACATTATCAGAGAGAATTAAAACTGCTGAATGTGAAAATCGGACTTTGTCTAAAGGATATGACAGATTGGCTGACAGATTGTCAATACAAGAAGGCACAATTCAGGCCATGAAAATTCTATCCAAGGATGAGACACTAACTCTACTGGACAAACTTCATGTTTTGGAATCCTCCATGAAGGCCTTGGAGCATAATTCTGGACAGGAGATCCAGGCCTTACAGAAGGCAATAGTAAGCAGATTAGAAAAGATTGAGGAAATTATAGAACAGGAGCAAACGGTACAAAGGCGAAATTTAACTCCGTCAATGAGTAAAACTCTCCGGGATAATTTCCGTAAAGTTCTACCTGCCTTTCCAATAGTAACGTCAGAAAAGGTGACTGGTTCCAAAAACCCTAAAGTCATCAAGGAATATACATGGGAACCCGTCCGTATGAATGATCTCAAAGAAATTAAACAAGCCATTATGAACTTTGGGCTACATTCGTCCTTTGTTAGAGAGATGCTCAAAACTTGGTCTATAAGCAATAAGGCAACGCCTCATGATTGGGTACAATTAGTATCAGCTGTTCTAGAGAGTGGGTCACAATTAAATTGGAAATGCATGTTCAGACAAGAGGCTAAACTTTTAGAACAGCAGGAAAGAGCAAAGGGAATTGAGATCTCCCTAGATCAAATTCTAGGTGAAGGACTTTTCTCCGATCCTCTGGAACAAGCGAATTATGATGAACACACCTTATCCATATGTACTACAGCAGCTTTAAAGGCTTGGGACAGGGTTCAAGACCCAGGACAGAGACTGGAATCATATATCAGAGTTAAACAGGGTCAGAGAGAACCCTTTAGTGATTTTTTACAAAGGCTAACTAAAGCTGTACAGATAGGGATATCTGACCCAGAAGCAAGACGTATAATAATTGAATCTTTGGCTTATGAGAATGCCAATGTGGAGTGTAAAAGGATCCTGGGGCCTTTAAAGATGAGATCAGCGCCCTTGGACGAATGGGTCTTACATACAATGAATGTTGAATCATTTGACTATGGCACTGAAGCATGGGTCGAAGAAGCAATTTCTAATGCAAAAAGGAGGCATCAAGTTACCAAATGTTTTAATTGTGGCAAGATGGGACATATTAAAAGGAATTGCAGACAACGGATTTTCAGAAATAATAATAATAATAATAACAACAACAACAACAACAACAACAACAACAACAATAATAATAATAATAATGCCTCTTCTAGAAATAACAGACGTAGGAGGACTCAGCCTTCAGGTATATGTAGGAGATGTGGAAAAGGCAGACACTGGACAAACGAGTGCAGGTCAACAAGAGATAGACAAGGCAACCTGTTGCCACTGGGAAACTCAATGGGGGGCCTCTCGCAGGCCCCCATGGCGAATGTGGTCCAGTCATTTCCGGTTACTGCCGAGAACATGCCTCATCAAGAAAATTAGAAAGCCCCATGCCTGCTGTTAAAAGCAAAAATGGCCTGAAAGATGAGTTACGTGTATTTTGGCAGACTTTTATAAATGAACAAAGACCAAAGTTAAGAGTATGTGTAAATGGCGTTTTTATTACTGGCCTACTGGACACAGGTGCGGATGTAAGTATCATTACTCCAGAATCTTGGCATCCGTATTGGCCTCTTCAGGATGTAAATGTTCAGTTCCTGGGAATTGGAACCCTATCTCAAGTAAAGCAGAGCACGAGATGGGTTGAATGCATAGGGCCAGAAGGACAAATAGGAAAATTAAGGCCATATGTAGCCAATATTGCAGTGAATTTATGGGGCCGTGACCTGTTGCAGCAATGGAATACCCAAATTAACATTCCTGCTGCTTCTAGAGCCTATATCACCGAGGGAAATATTAAAAGATATTACAGAAGGCGGAAACCGGCTGTTCGGGCTGTACAAGAATGCAAAGCAATTGATGGCCCTTCAGAGATACGAACAGCACTGCCTCTAAAATGGTTGACTGAGAAACCAATATGGACAAAGCAATGGCCTTTAGCTGAGGAAAAGTTGCAGGCTTTAGAACAGCTGGTACAAGAGCAATTAGATGCTCGACATATAGAAGAATCTACCAGCCCTTGGAATTCTCCTGTATTTGTTGTTAAGAAAAAATCTGGTAAGTGGAGAATGGTGACAGATCTCAGGGCTATCAATAAGGTTATTCAACCTATGGGCTCTCTGCAATCTGGAATTCCTCTGCCATCTTTATTACCAAAAGGATGGCCTCTCATAGTAATTGATTTAAAGGATTGTTTCTTCACTATACCTTTACAAGAAAAGGACAGAGAAAAGTTTGCCTTCACAGTGCCTACTTATAATAACTCTCAACCTACAAGGAGATACCAGTGGACCGTCCTCCCACAGGGCATGTTGAACTCTCCCACCCTGTGCCAATATTTTGTAAATCAACCATTGCAAATAATACGCAAGCAATTTCCCAAGTCGATAATTTATCATTACATGGATGATATTCTGTTATCTGATTCAAACATGGCTACTTTAGAAAGACTGTTTGAAGAAGTAAAAATACTTTTACCTAAATGGGGATTGCAGATTGCTCCTGAAAAAATTCAGAGAGGAGATTCTGTTAATTATCTAGGTTATAAAATAGGTTTACAAAAAATTAAGACACAAAAAGCACAAATTAGGAGAGATCGGTTACGGACTCTCAATGACTTTCAAAGGTTGTTAGGAGACATTTCAAGCTTACGACCAGCTGTTGGCATAACACCTGATATGATAATTCATTTAAATAAAACCTTGGATGGTGAAAAAGACTTAAACAGTCCCAGAGAATTAACAGCTGAAGCAGAAAAGGAGCTGAGAATGATTGAAGAGAAATTACAAGAGACACATGTGGACAGGGTGAATCCAGAGCTCAGTTGTATTCTCGTCATATTGCCTTCCAAAATTTCTCCTACAGGAATTTTAATGCAGAGAGATGATATTATCTTAGAATGGATCTTTTTACCACATAAACCAAGTAAGAAAATAAAAACTTATGTGGAAAAAGTCTCTGAATTAATTATAAAAGGCAAATTGAGACTTCGTCAACTAGCAGGCATAGACCCAGCAGAAATTATAGTTCCTTTCACTGCTGATGAACTAAAAAAATTGTGGGAAGATAACGAACCATGGCAAAGAGCTTGCGCTAATTTTTTGGGAGAAATCAATAACAACTATCCGAAAAGCAAGAGGCTTAACTTTATAAAGAGAACTTCTTGGATTCTCCCCCGAATCATCCGTGATGCTCCAATAACTGGAGCACGTACATTTTATACTGATGCTAATAAATCAGGGAAAGCAGGTTACAAATCAGAAGATTTGAGTAAGGTGGAACAAAGCCCTTATGATTCTGTCCAGAAGGCAGAATTATATGCCATTCTTATGGTGGTAAGGGATTTTAAAGAACCGCTTAATATAGTTACTGATTCACAATATGCAGAAAGAGTAATCTTACATATTGAAACTGCTGAATTTATACCTGATGATACAGAACTAACCTCATTGTTTATCCAGGTACAAGACATGATCAGGAACAGGCTTTGCCCTATGTATATAACACACATCAGATCCCATACGGGTCTGCCAGGTCCTCTAGCAAAAGGTAATGCAGAAATTGATCAATTGTTGATTGGTAGTGTGCTGCAGGCCTCTGAATTTCATAAAAAACATCATGTCAATAGCAAAGGCTTGAAGAAAGAGTTTTCTATTACATGGCAACAAGCTAAGGAAATTGTAAAGAAATGCCCTACTTGCTCTTTTTATAACCAAACACCACTGCCTGCAGGGGCTAATCCAAAGGGCACTCAAAGGAATGAAATCTGGCAGATGGATGTGTTTCACTTTGCAGAATTTGGCAAATTAAAATATGTACACCACACCATTGACACTTATTCAGGTTTTCAATGGGCAACTGCTTTAAGCTCAGAAAAAGCTGATTCAGTAATCACTCATTTATTAGAAGTTATGGCCATCATGGGTATACCTACACAAATAAAGACGGATAATGGTCCAGCTTATGTTTCTAGGAAAATGAAACAGTTTTTTGCTTATTACAATATTAAGCATGTTACAGGTATACCATACAATCCTACAGGTCAAGCAGTCATAGAAAGATCAAATAGAACTATAAAGGACATGTTAAACAAACAGAAAGGGGTGGAAAATACCCCTAGAAATAGGTTACATAGTGCTTTATTAACCTTGAATTTTCTCAACGCTAATGAGAAGGGGACAACGGCTGCAGAAAGACATTGGATAATGGAAAAGTCTGCTGAATTAAATCAACCAGTTTATTTCAAGGATGTGCTGACCTCGCAGTGGAAGCCAGGAGATGTGCTGCGTTGGGGAAGGGGTTTTGCTCTTGTCTCCACAGGAGAGGAAAAATTGTGGATACCGTCAAAATTAATAAAGGTTCGGTTTGAAGAGAAGAAGCCCCTTGGAAAAGAAAAATAATTCATTCACAAGGATGATGATCATACTGATGGTAAGAAAAGCATATAGGTTGGGGGCAGGGTTCTTTTCTTATCTCCACAGGAAACCACTCATCTTCAAAGAACTTAAGGGACCCTGGATATTTAAATACTGATGCATGGACACTAGTTACAACCTAATATGGATCAACACAGAACCCGAATATGTTTAGTAAGTATAAAACATTTTTTTTTACATATATACTGTGCCTTTATTTATATGTATATAGAGCTGGTTTTGGAGTTGGACTATGGCTCAGTCCTTCTTCAATTCCAAGCCTGTTTATAAGAGATATCTCAGAGTTTCTGTCTCAGGTCAGGAGCCATGAAATGGGACAGAATAATAATAATAATAATAATAATAATAATAATAATAATGATAATGATGATGATGATGATGATGATGATGATACTTGATAAACTTTCTTTGCCTTTCCTCATATCTGTCTTTATTATACCTTCCATCGAATATATATGTCTGTATATGTCTTTGTAGATAATGTTTACCTTTCCTGTAACAAACAACAAATTTTCCTTCAGTAATCTTTGAAGTTTCCAGGATGAAGATGGGGCCCCACAACATCAATTTCACCTGGTTACTATGACGTCATGTTTTTTAATAGCGCTAAAATTAGACCTTTTTTTGGTTTTTTTTTTTTTGGTACCAACTACACAAGACAGTTTCAAATGGTGTACAATTTTGACAACACTCTGGCCGGACCTCCTCAAAACACTCAGAGGCTAGTTACAATTTCCTCGACAAAATGTTATTCTGGGAATTTTACCATCATTTGCTTTCATGGAACCCCCTGAGAAGAACGTCGCCCCCATGTCAGCTAGAAGCAATCTTAGAGGACGACGCCCCCTCTCCCAACAGAGTTTGCCCTCTGGTTTAGGGACATCATTTAGTAGATGGTATAGGGTTGAGGGGATGGGGGAGGTATTATATGGACTCAGGGGTGTTTATGAAAAAAAAAGGGGGGGGGAATTACCTGGTTTGATGGGATGATTAGTATTTGTGAATTATTGTTATTAGAAAATTGCATTGGTGTTGATTCTTGTATATTGAACATTGTATTTGAGTATGCTTCTACCTCTATTGTATGAGAGTATGCTTCTACCTCTGTTTAAAACAATTGTTATATTGAGATATTTATCATATTGCAATGTACATTTCTACCTCTGATATTATTTGTATAATGACATTGTTTACGTTTGGGGATATTGTCCTCATTTATTGCACAGTTGTTTTTCAGGTTTTTTAGATACATAGAAATTATATTTAGTATAGATAGTATAATCTTCGACCTCTTTGAAGAGCTGTAGAACATGGCCTTTAATCTAACCTAGAGTTTGATACTTATGAGACACAATCACTCCTGGCAACACCACTCTACTCCCGAGAGAATGTTGAGCACCAAAGACACTCCACTGGGAGCTTGTCTTCTTGGCAGAAGTGGCCTTTAGGCAAAGAAAAAGCCCATACCTCGACCACTGACAGAGTTTCAGAGTATCCGTAAATGGATAAAAACAGGATTGTCTTATCTTGCCAAGACAGGGTTGGACAGTTCTACAAAAAGTTCCTTGCCTTTGAAAAATGTTATGTCAGTTGTGTTAGGCCTTAGCCAAAGTTGGTTGCCTCAACATTGCAAAACGAAACTTTGGGTGACTGCCCAGGTAGTTAGTTGTCTCTGTCATTTGTTGCACATTTTGGAAGTTTCTTGTTTGTACTTCCTGGTTGCTTAAGTAATATTACTTCCCTTCTCAGATCTTTGATGGGGTTGAAGATTAGATAATTGTAGTTACCCTCTACATTATTTAGACTCCTTGAAATAGAATGCTTAGTAAAACTTTTGTTATATGTTTCTTCTTAATATTGTTTGTAATTTTATATTTATTATTTGTTTCTATTGAATATAGTTGTATTTGGTTTGGTTCTGTCTTATTTAGACAAAAGGGGGAGATGAAGGGGAAGCCTAGCCCAAAACCTTGTTTTGTAAGGCGTGTCCCCCTTGGTTTAAAGGCGTGTCCCCCTTGGTCTAAAGGCGTGTCCCTCTTAGGCGTGTCCCTCTTAGGCGTGTCCCCCTTAGGCTAATATTGACTTATAAAATCTTGCGGGCCTGCGGCCCGCTCTCTCTTTGTTTTCCTGCCCTCCTCGCTGGAACCTTGGATTTGTAAGTTCCCTTTCCTTTCCTTTATTAAAACTGAATTATATATATTAAAGCTTGTCTGGTGAATCATAACTGCCGATCAACCACGCACCTTCAGCAGGACACACCATCTGGGAGCAGGCTACATTTTAAGCATGGCAAGTGGACATGCTGTCACTTACCACTTAGGAGCACCTTGAGCTGCTTGTCATAAAACTCAGCCTCACGGTGAGATACCAGGGCACACTCTGCACACTGGCGCACTGGGTCCACAAAGCACATGCGCCGAAGTGGCACCTTCTGGCTGCAGCACCTGTCGCAGAAGCATTTCCCACAGCGGCGGCAGTGGTGCTGACGAGAGAGAAGGTTGGACAGTGAGCAGTCAACACAGATGCACTAGCACCCCTGAATGCATCTGTAGCTGTGTGTACCCAGGATGAACACACCACAGTTCAGCCTCACTTGGGAAAAATGGACCAAAAGAGTCCCCCAACCCGACCCGTGTGTATGTGTGTTGCTAGGGTTTGAACCCAGGGCCTTGTACGTTCTAGATGAGCCGTTCAATCACTCAATGACAACCCAAGCCCTTAATTCCTCTGACTTCTTGCTGCCCAGCACAGGCTGTGTCTGAGCCTCCTTGGGAACTTAGTACTCATCTGGGGAGCTACACCAGTAACTGAAATAGGGTATTAAAATGACCTGTAAGATCCAGTTCCTCTGAGGAATTGGGCTTTCCCCAGAAAGAACTCAATCGTAGTGTTTCCCATCCTACACATACCTACACCTCCACCTCCACCACCACCTCCACCACCTCCTCCACCTCCACCTCCTCCACCTCCACCTCCACCACCACCACCACCTCCACCTCCACCACCACCACCTCCACCTCCACCACCTCCACCACCTCCACCTCCACCACCACCACCTCCACCACCACCTCCACCACCTCCACCACCACCACCACCACCGCCTCAGCTTACCTTTCTGGTGATAAAGTCAAATTTGGCATCACACTGCATACATCTTGGGCACTAGGAGAGAACATAACACAGTACTATAATCCAGCTGTGTCACTTGGCTCACTGCTGAGGCAGAGCCAAGAGGTGCCAGGTAAGGCTGCTAAGAAGGCCAACTTTCTGCCAGCAGAAGCAGCCTGCAGAGGCAGACTATGGAACAACAAGGAGGACAGCCCGAGTTCAGTGTCCAGCTCAGAAGATTAGTCAGGAGAGCAGCTTTAGGGATCAGGTGTCCCACACGGGGCCTGGCCTGAAGCCTGATAGCAAATACTTTGTGGAGTGCAAAGGCATACAGTTTGACTTTTGGAGCAGAGTTCAGATTCAGAAGGGCTTTGAATTCTTCAGACTCTGGGTGCAGGGGCCGCTCCTTCTGGCTGCTTCACCCTCATCCTGTGACAGGAGTCAAAGTTCAGTGCTGTAGATGAACATGACACTCCACGGCAGTCGATAACCTTCGCTGAGGAAAGGGTATGACAACCCTGCTTTACAGACAAAGGAAAGTGTGGAGAAGAAAAAGCCCTCAGGAAGTCGGGCTCTAGACAACTGACCACAAAGTTGATTCCGACCGAATGCACACCTGGCTAGGGCCTGGGAGAAGCAGCTAGAGCAGAGCAGGATGGGAGGCCCAGTGTAGCCTGGCGTGTCCTCACGAGGCTTACACACACAGGAGAGAAGCAGAAGGTTCTGAGACTGGGCTGTTGGGCACATGGAATTTGCACATACAGAGGTGGAAGAACGGTACAGACTAGGACGGCATGAAGGATCTGGGCTAAGGTAGTGGTTGCAATGCTCACTGCTCTCCCAGTGCCTGCCTGTCTTCCTCTGCTGCAGACGCAGACAGGGCACTCCACTGAATCTGTGCCATGCTGACGTTTCTCCACCCCCGAGTCCAATCACACTGTATAAATCCCGCTCAGAGGTGCTATTTCACAGCAAGATCCACAACAAAAAGTATCTTCTCCAGATAACCCAGTGCTGTCAGACCCAGGGGACACATACATCTTCAGATACTCTGGGGACCAGCTGATTATGCCAAGGGTCACCATGACTTTAAGAACATTCTCTCTACAAACTCACAGATCTGCCAGAGCAGCCTGAGCTGCTCACTCCACACTAGAACTCTGGAGCATACAGCAGGCAAGGACCACTGCCCTCTTTCTCAACTATGAAACAAGACATGCTAACCGGATACATGAAGCTCATAAGCCTAGGACACTAGTGAATTAACAGAACATTTGAAAACTTTAGAACAAAAAGAAGCAAACTAACCTAAGAGAACTAGACGGCAGGAAATAATCAAACTGAGAGCTGAAATCAAAATAGAAACAAAGAAAACAATACAAAGAATTAATAAGACAAAGAGTTTGTTCTTCCAGAAAATCAACAAAATAGACAAACCTTTATCCAAACTAACCAAAAGGCAGAGAAAGAATATCCAAATTAACAAAATCAGAAATGAAAAGGGGGACATAACAACAGACATGGAGGAAATACAGAAGATCATCAGGTCATATTTTGAAAAACTGTGCTTCACAAAATTGGAAAACTTAAAGGAAATGGACAATTTTCTGGATAAATATCACTTACCAAAATTAAATCAAGACCAGATAAGCAAAAGACTTATAACTGCTGAAGAAATAGACACAGTCATCAAAAGTCTCCCAACCAAAAAAAAAAAAAAAAAAAAGCCCAAGACCAGATGGTTTCAGCTCAAAAGCTCAAAATTCTACAAGACTTTCAAAGAGGAACTAATACCAATACTTCTCAAATTATTCCACACAATAGAAACAGAAGGAACATTGCCAACTCTTTTTATGAGGCTACAATTACCCTGATACCCAAATCACAGAAAGACATTACTAAGAAAGAGAATTACAGACCAATCTCATTCATGAACATTGATGCAAAAATACTAAATAAAATACTAGCAAATCAAATCCAAGAACACATCAGAACCATCATCCACCATGACCAAGTCAGCTTCATCCCACAGATGCAGGGATGGTTCAACATATGAAAATCTGTCAACGTGGGCTGGAGAGATGGCTCAGAGGTTAAGAGCATTGCCTGTTCTTCCAAAGGTCCTGAGTTCAGTTCCCAGCAACCACATGGTGGCTCACAACCATCTGTAATGGGGTCTGGTGCCCTCTTCTGACCTTCAATCATACACACAGACAGAATATTGTATACATAATAAATAAATATTTTTAAAAAAGAAAATCTGTCAACCTAATCCACTATATAAACAAGCTGAAAACTAAAAACCATATGATCATCTCATTAGATGCCAAAAAAAGCATTTGAAAAAATACAACATCCCTTCATGATAAATGTCTTGGAGAGAGCAGGGATACAAGGAACATACCTAAACATAATTAAGGCAATATACAGCAAGCCAACAGCCAACATCAAACTAAATGGAGAGAAACTCCCAGCGATTCCACTGAAATCAGGAACAAGACAAGGTTGTCCACTCTCTCCATATCTATTCAGTATAGTTCTTGAGGTCCTAGCTAGAGCAATAAGACACCAAAGGAGATCAAGGGGATACAAATTGGAAAAGAAGTCAAACTCTCACTGTTTGTTAATGATATGATAGTCTACATAAGTGATCCCAAAAATTCTACCAAGGAACTTCTACAACTCATAAACACTTTCAGCAATGTAGCAGGATACAAGATTAACTAAAAAACATCAGTAGCCCTCCTGTACACAGATGATAAATGGGCTGGGGAAGAAATCAGAGAATCAACACCCTTCACAATAGCCACAAACAGCATAAAATATCTCGGAGTAACTCTAACCAAACAAGTGGAAGACTTGTAGGACAAGAACTTTAAATCTACACAGAAAGACAATTATCACATGTACTCACTCATAGGTGGTTTTTTTTCAATATTTATTTATTTATTATGTATACAATATTCTATCTGTGTGTATGTCTGCAGGCCAGAAGAGGGCACCAGACCCCATTACAGATGGTTGTGAGCCACCATGTGGTTGCTGGGAACTGAACTCAGGACCTTTGGAAGAGCAGGCAATGCTCTTAACCGCTGAGCCATCTCTCCAGCCCCTCATAGGTGGTTTTTAAACATAAAGCAAAGAAAGCCAGTCTACAAAATACAATCCCAGAGAACTTAGACAACAATGAGGACACTAAGAGAGACTTACATAGCTCTAATCTACATGGGAAGTAGAAAGTAGAAAAAGACAAGATCTGAGTAAATTGGGAGCATGGGGACCTTGGGGGAGGATTGAAGGGGGGAGGAAAGAGGCAGGAAGGGGAGCAGAGAAAAATGTAGAGCTCAATAAATATCAATTAAAACAAAAAAGAACCAGCCTGGGACTAGAATCCTAGGATGGGCACAGCATTTCTGCCCAAGTATCCCAGGTGAGAATGCTGCCTCATGAGCCTCATGGACAGCACTGTTCAGTCACTGGAAATCTGTGACTCCAGCTGTGTCTGCGGTGCCCAGCTGGAATGACATCATGCTCACGTACAGGTGATTTTCCTGGAACAAAATGCCTGGTGACCATCGACGGCCAACTCTAAAAGCACATAACTCCCAGGTCAGGGGAAGGTTCTGACCTGAACTTGCCTCCTGCATGCTAGGGCTGGGGTGTGAGATGGTACCCGACAGCTTCCCTCAGAGTGTTCCCACTCACACTCAGGGGCTCTGGCCCAGGAGAATGAAGTCACTGATGTGATGAGCGATGACAGACTTGTCCTGAGCCCCATGTGCCACGACACCCACAGTCCTGGAACACAGGGGCTCCCCGAGCCTCTGAAGGTGCCAGTGAGGCTGGACCATGGCCCCTTTGTGTGCGAAGTGATGGGTACACCCCAAGCCAGGGAGCATCAGCCATGGTGGCAGGTAGTGACAAGTGACAAGCAGTGAAGTTTCCTGTAAGAGAGGAACTAAGAATGCTAATGTTGAGAACCCACAGATGGGCAGTGAGAAGAGATTCCCAGTGCGGAGAATTTCCTTTCCCTTCCAGCAAGAAGGAAGACAGAGAAGACCAAAAGAGATGGGATTAGAAATGGCGTTAATGGGCTGGCAGTGGTGGCGCACACCTTTAATCCCAGCACTCGGAGACAGAGGCAGGCAGATTTCTGTGAGTTAGAGGCCAGCGTGGTCTACAAGATGAGTTTTAGGACAGCCAGGACTACAACATAGGTGAGACCCTGTCAGAAAGAAAGAGAGCGAGAGAGAAAGAAAGAAAAAGAAAGAGAGAGAGAGAAGAGAGGGAGGGAGGGAAGGAGGGAAGGTGGGCATATTATGTGGTTGGAGAGATGGCTCACTGGCCTGCTCTTCTCAGGAAATCTTTTTAAAAATTCAAAAAAAATTAAAAACTGAGTGGGCCATATTTTGACCAAGACCTTTCCATCTAATGGTCATTCCAGATCTCAGCACTGACAGGGCTGTGCCATCTCACAAAGCTTGGCATGCTTGGCACGGGGTCAGGGCAGCTACTCATGAGTCTCTGGCTCTGCTGGTGAGCAGTGTGGTCAATTAGAGGCTTGCCATGTACGGCTGCAGCCTGGCCACCATGGGCTTGGCTGTCATGGCAACATGACAAGAGGCGGGGAGGGACACAGGAACCATGGCCCTAGGTACCTCCTGCCACACAGGCCATCAGGACTGGGTGAAGCTGGAACCACACAGAATAGAACCTCATCCTGAATGGCCAGTCACCCACCAATCCGAGGTCCTTACCACCTACATGTGCTAGAGACTGTTCTCTGAGGATTCCTCCTTGCCCCACTGAGAGCCTCACCTATCCCAGTTCTTGGCCTTGTCACAGGCAGACTCTGGATGGAAGATGCCCACACAGAGAAGGGGCACAGAACACGGAGCCATCACCTAAGAGTCTGCAGCTCTTCTCTTACACCTGGACCTACAGATCACGTGCCCAGCTAGGCTGACACGTGTGCTCCACAAAACACAGGTGAGTAGCTGCTTAGAGTAGATGACAATATGACTGAGGAGGCCTGCCCTCTCAGCTGGTCCACCAGAGGCCAACAGCACCACGCCTCTGCAGGTTCTGAGGAGTCCTTGGGGCCATGCTCAATGTCCTTTCACTGTGGGAGGGCAGAGACCCTTTGGGGGCATCACTGCAGCAAGGCCAGAGTTTCCAAGATTGCCTGAAGTTCTTCCAGTGAGCGCCATGGGACCACCACACAGAGCTTCTAGTTTCTGAGATCCCGTGGCCGGCAAGCATTTTGTTGCCTCGCTGCTCTTATGCCGGTTTCCTGCCTTGGAGGCCATGCCTGGCCCATCCCAGTCTCTGGAGCCGTCCAAAAGCCAGTCAGCAGTTGTCAGCTGGCGAGCACTCCACACGCTATGAAGACGACTCGCGTGCCCATTACAAGGACTACACCGTGGTCACAGTGCGACTGAACAAGGAAGCTGCAGCACCAGCAGTTCTGTTTACAGTAGCTCTATTTTATAGTCCCTGGCCACCCTGGCCTCAGGGAGCTTGGAACACAAAACATGACCATCAGAGAACAGCTTACATGGCATGGTGGTATGCTATATTCAGGTCAGCAGAAGGCCAATGCGGGGGGCAGGGGGAAGGGTGCGTGTGCACAGTGCTCCTATGTGGAAATCAGAAGTCAACCCTGGGTGCTTTTGGAGGTAGGGTCTCTCAGTGGACTAGTTTGCCAATCAGGCTGAGCTAGCTGGTCAGAGATCCCAGGCTCAATCTGCCTATCTCTGCCTCCCTGCTGTGGGGGAATCAGATGTACTCTGCTACACCTAGCATGCACACACGCGCACACACATACACACATGCTGTAGTAAAATATTTAGGATTCAGTGTGACACATTTACCGCTGAGTGAGCAAACCCCTGGCCCGAGAGGTGATGTCATCACTGGGCTCCCCAATTGTGCTCCCCTGGCAGACCTGCCAGCTCTTCCGGGCTGGTCCTCCAGCTAATACTGCCCACCCCATCCCTGATGCCTTTGGCTCCCATGAGTACTGGGTCTTCCCTGCAGGTACATACAACCTGCAGCCCCTTCTAGAATCCCTGTTCCTCCTACCTCACAGCCCCACTTGTCTCAAGATGGCTTTGGTCCCAGGATTCAAGGGACACCTTAGGCCTCTCTGGCACCCTCTTAATACAGATATCTCTATCCTGTCTTTGGCGTCTTCCACACCTAGGTTTGAAAAGGTAGAAAGAGCCCTTCTGTTTTCATTTTCCACCATCACTGGTTTTTTCTTTTAAAAAGTAGAGGTGGGAAAAAATAAACATAGGTAGAGAAATGTAAAAACAAGAAATAGCAAATGGCTGGTAACTCCAAAGGCAATACCCCATTGTCAGACTGGTCAAAAACACAGGGGCTCCTGGAGCTTCCTCTCCTGAGTCCATCCAAGGCAGCAATGCATACAATATAGGTTTCCTCACCTCCCTTCTAAAAGCGGCTTCACCCTCTGCCACCACCCACAGTCACAGGCCTTTCCTGTACCTCCCTCTGCTCCTTGGCTTCCCTCCTCAGCCCCACACTCCCAGCTTAGTCTATAATCCCAAGGCAGGAGGATCACTGCAAGCCCGAAGCTACTACTCACTGCTACGTAGTGAGTTTGGGAACAGCTTGAGATATATATTAAGACTGTCTCAAAACACAACACAACACAAAATAACCAGTGTGCTTGTTCAGAAAATGGACAGATTTTTAAACAAAATAATTTCCTGTTATTTCATTAATAAAGGAAATTTCAAATTATCAGCCTAACAGTTTAACAGGAAAAGAGAACAGAGAACCAACAGCGGATAAAACTGTAAAAGTTGAATCCTACCACATAATCAATCAGCAGAGTCAGTGAGGGGCCTGCCTGGGGTGAGCCGACACCAGGGGAGCCAGCCAGCTCCTGCGGCTCCTCCCTTCTCTGGGCCTTGAGGCCTCTGCTGTGCATGACACAGCTATTTCAGGAGCCAGAGGATGCACTACAACACAGCCCCAAACCCACTGCCTCTCTTCAGGCAGCAAAGCTGTCTGCAGCAGGCTTCTCACTCAGACCTCTGTTACAGGTCACTGACCCCAGAACTGAGACCCGGGAGCAGACTAGACAACCCCTACAGCCAGCAGCTTAGGGACCATGCATGCATGGCCCAGAAACAGAGGAGACCAATGGCAGAGACAGAATCAGCTAGTGCAGTGTCCCCAGGAGACCTACCTGCTGTCTGAGCCTCTGGCCACAGAAGTGGTCCGCTCCACCTTGACTGAAGGTCAGAGAGTTTGAGCTTGTGTTAAAGTGATTGACAAGTCTCACTTAAGGAGTGCCTACAAACAAGACGTCCTGACCAAAGGTCAGAGAACCTGCTCCTTCAAGGATAAGACAGGAGGTTTGGCTAGCTACACAAAACTTGGTCTAAGGTGTAGTTGCTGCATGTCCTGCCTAAAACATCGGAATGCTTAACTCGGGAAATAGCAGCTCGATATCTCAAATATAGAAGCAAGTAATTGTTCTGCTTGTCCTTGTGCCATGTTAAAGCAGTCTTTTGCCTTCTTCAACCATTTTTGGATTGGGGTGTATAAGCGGATAGAAACTAAACCTGGGCAGGCTGGAGAGATGGCTCAGCCGTGAAAGGCTAGGCTCACAAACAAAAATATAAGAAAATAAACATGAGTGTATCCAGTGTTCTCCCTGTTCTATCCTGTCTGTATTTTTTCGTATCTCTGTTCCTTCTAACTAATTTTTCTAATCCAAACGTCCCTACTCTGGAACGTGTGAATCCCATCGAGGCTGGACTCTGACAGCTGTCACCCCAACGAGTGGACTATGACCCTAAGGCTGGACAGGCAAACCCACCAGGACAGACACTACTCATGAGGTGGGCAGGACAGGCTGCAATACTTTCCTGTGCCCCTAAGGTGCCTTGTGCTTCTACCTTCCAGAGATGGGGAATAAACTGGTTAGTCAGAAAACAAAGGGAAGGATGAAGAGAGAGGACAGGTAAGAGTGGGTCCGCCCAGAAAACCTCCACCTTTGCCCTTCCCAGCATCAGGTCCCAGAGCAGCTGCTGATTCACTGCCGGTCTGGTCACCAAGCCTGACTCATGGCACCCACTCAGAAGGTGTTCCAGCTAAGTGAGACAGCCCTGAGCAGCACGAAACAAGAAGAGTCCAGGGAAAACCAAGCCTAGAGCAGAGAAATCGGAAGATGGAATCTGCCTTCCCTCCACAATGCACACTTTAGCAACCCAACACCCCAGCGCTTCGGAACCAGCTGTCCACTGCACACCTTCAGGGACGTCTGACAGCAGACAGCAAAGCACAGGTGAATGTAGCCTCAAAATATACTGAAGCTGAAGTAGCTGTTTAAAGAAAGTTACTGTAAAAAGAACAAGGTTTAAGGACTAGGGGGAGGGCTCAGAGGTTAAGAGCACTCGTTGCTCTTGCAGAGGACCTGGGTTTCATTTTCAGCAAATACATGGTGACTCACAACCATTTGTAACTCCAGTTCCAGGGGATCCAATGACCCCTCTGACCTCTGTGGGCACCAGGTACACACATGGTGCACAAACATACACACAGGCGAACATTCAGACACACGAAATAAACTTTAAAAAAAAAACATTTAAGACAAACATCTATCTCCCTTTGAGGAAGGGGGGATGAGACAACCCTGACCCCACTGTCCCTTCTTTGCCACTGTGTAGAGCTGCCTGCCCATGGGCCAGTGCATCAGGCTCTGGAACACACAAATCAGTTTAGCTGAGTCTAGTGGCTCATGCCTGCGGCCGCAGCTACTTTAGAGACGAAGCAGAAGGAGCCCAAATTCAAAGCCAGTTCAAACTACTAAGTGAAATCAAAGACCAACCTGGACTTTGTGAGCCTCAGTACCCCCCCCCAAAAAAAAAGAGAGAGCCTAGCAAGACAGCTTCAAAGGGTAAAGTGCTTGCTGCCAGGCCTGGGTTCAACCCCAGACCCCATGGCAAAAGAAAAGAACTGACCCTGACCCTCAAAAGTTGTCCTCTGGGGCTGGAGAGATGGCCCAGTGGTTAAGAGCACCAACTGCTCTTCCAAAGGACCTGGTTTCAATTCCCAGCACCCAGATGGCAGCTCACAACTGTCTGTAATTCCTGTTCCAGGGGACCCAACACACCCATGGCAAAAACACCAATGTACATAAAATAAGAATAAATTTTAAAAAAGAGAAAGGAAGGGTCTGGAATAAGCATAATAGTAGACTCTAAAAAAAGTTTTACTCTAACTTCTACATGTGCAGGGTGGCACATACATACCTGCAGGCACGTGTACACGCCTACACACACCATATACACTTATACACAATGATAAAGTTAAAAAGGGGTGCTGGGAGATGGCTCAGTGGCTAAAACACCTGCCACACAAGCATGGGGACCTGAGTTCAGATCCCAGCATGCCCACAGCCACATACAACTAACAATCCCCACACCAGGCAGGTGGAAAGAAGCAGATCCCTGGAGTGCACTGGGCAGCCAGCCAAGAGCTGAGCTCCAGATGCAGGGAGAGATCCCGTCTGGAAAAGTAAAGACAGAGAGTGACTGAGGGAGACACACTGAAGCCTGGCTTCTAGTCACACACACACACAACACATATACACCAATGTGTTGTTTAAAAAAAAACACAGCTCAGGAGCTCAGCAGTTGAGAGCACTTGCTGATCTTGCAGAGGACCTGGGTTCAGTACCCAGGACTTAGATGGTGGCTCGTAGCTCGTTCTAGGGGACCCAATATCCTCTTCTGACCTCTGCGGGCACCAAGCCCGCATATAGTGCACAGACAAGACAGGAAAGCAAAGAACAGACACAGGAAGAAGTGAGTTTGCCTGGGAGTGATGCCTCTCGGGTTTTCTAGTCACAGAGCTGCCAAACAACTCAAGACAATAAACTGAGACACTAGCTACAGCCTGGAAGCAGGGCAGGGACTTCCTCCTGACATTTATACTGATCTCAGCCATGGAAAAAGCCTCTGTCACAGAGCCATTGGTCCCAGAGCTAGAACACACAGGGAGGGAGGCTCCTGCAGCCTTTGGAAGAGCACAAGGTGAACTTTACACTGTGAAGTCCCAGCTCTTCCTAGTCAGGCCAAGAACTACCCTTCCCCCAGGACCAGCTGAGATCACAGGCACAGCTCCACCCCCACCCAGTTCAGCACTAAGCCAGGTTTGGCAGGCACTCCAAATCCCCATTCTTTGTCCCATAAGGCTGGATTGCCTTCTCAAGCGCCAAGTGGCGCTAAGACCTGATTCCTGACTGGACTGTAGAGCAGCTACTCTCCCTCCATCCTCCTGAGCAACCCCTCTCCACCCTACCTTCTCTGGTTCTGTGGGAGCCTGCCCCTACATCCCGCCCTCTCTGCTAGCCCCACTCACTCCTTTCTGCCTGACCTGAGACAGTCACAGAGCCCATGCCCCCCTCCTTGGTAGTCACCTGTCAGAGAACCTCCCCTCCCATCTTGGCACGGACATGGCATTTCTGCCAGGCCAGACTTTATGGGGACGCACCAGAAACACTGAATTATAAAGTGTCATGCAAAGATTTCATAGGGTAAAAACACCTTAACTTGAAGGCTCCTTGGAGAAGAGGAGAAATCTTGAGAAAGATAGTCTACAGCCAGTGGCCTAGCAATAATGAGAACACTGTCCCAAGGGCCTCAGCGTCTCCTGTTCCCACAAGCATGGCTTCCCACCCCAACTGGACTTTCCCACCAGCCTCCCCACGTGCCCCCATTTCAATCCGTGCTTTATTAGGCTCTCTGCAGACAGTTAGCCTGCATTCTCAGCAAGCAATTTTACCCACTAAGCCATCTCCCCAGCAACAGCTACATAGCCCAGACTGGCCATAAACCCTCGTAGCTGCACCCCCAACCTTATCCCCCTCCCTTTCTGTGTCTCACTATGTAGCCCAGGCTGCTGTGATCTCACTACATAGACCAGGCTGGGTGTTAGGAGCACTCGGTGTTGTGCTCGCTTATCTTTACAGACATGAGAGAAGGGAACAATCTGTGTGTACAGATACTCAGTGCAAAGGTAACATGCAGAGCTGAAATCGCACGGCCAGGGAGGGCAGAGACACATCTAGCAATCGTCTGCACCCCTTTTCAGGACTCTAAGGAGTACTGACATGAAGTTTCTCTTTGGGACTCTCAAGTAATTTCAGAGTTGGGAGAGGGGTGGCACCGCAAGGACAGCCAATGGCAGCTACTGGTTGCACGGGTGGGTTCTCCAGCCCCCAATGCCGGCTGTTCCTGGCTCTAAGAAGCTGTGGGGGCCTCACCCATTTGTGGATAAGATCCATAGGGGATAGGAGCAGCTGATTAGAGCTTTGAGCACAGATTCCAACATTAAAAACTTGGGAAGTGGCCAGGTATGGTGGAGCATACCTTTAATTCCAGCATGCAGGGGGCCGAGGGAGGAAGATCTCAGTGAGTTCGAGGCCCACTTAGTCTACATATCTATGTAGTGAGTTCCAGAATAGCCAGGGCTATATAATATAGTAAGGACCCACTTTACGGAAAAAGAATGAATGAATAAACTTACAAAAGTCAACTTTGAAGGTTCACGAAGTAAAGGCATGTGCGGCCACACCTGAGACCTGAGTTCCATCCCTGGGACCCACTAAGAAAACTCTCTTCCACAAATGGTCCTTGAATCCTGAGTTCCATCCCTGGGACCCACACAGCGAAGAAAAAACTCTTTCACAATTGGACCTTGAATCTACATGCACGCGCTACGGCATTGGGGCAATGGCGCAAACACACACGAATAAATCAAAGTAAAAAGTTTTAAGTACTTAACGAGGATGCTTTTTAAACATATTTAATTCCCTCGGAAGTAAACTCGCATGGAATGTGGAAGTGCTCCCATTTTCTCCCAAGTGGCCAAGCTTTGCAGAGGTCAGAACTCCGAAGACTGCAAACTACCTGGCACCGCACCTGCACAGGCAGGTGGAGGCGACTCCCTCGCCCTCGCCCCCAAAGACCCACTCCAGCCCCGCACTTGCGCGCAGCCCACAGGGCGGCTGCCCCACCGCCCTGGCTCTGCACCGCGCAGCCAATGACCGCCGAGGAAAAGAAACCGCCCCACGGACCGCGGGGACAGCCGTACGGGAGCCGCGGCCGAGCGCCCCGCGGGCGGAGGCGGGAGACGCCCAGGCTCTGGCTCTGGACGCGGGGCTAGGACGCACCTCCTTGTCCGGGACCCACTGCGGCTCCTCCAAGCCAAACGGGCTTCCGAAGGCGCGGTGCTCCGGCACCATGCGCAGGCCGCTGGGCGACCGCACAAGCTTCTTAGCGTCGCGACGCGCGGCCACCCCCGAGGACATGTCTCCGCCTGAGCCCCTCACGCCACCGCCCGCGCCGAGCCCAGAAAGGGCGCCACCCCGCTCCGCCCGCCGGCGCGATGACAGCTCCGGAGCCCAATCCGCAACCGTAGCTCGGAACGCGAGCCAATCGGAGGGTGGTATCCTCCCCAGTACCGCCCTTCTCCAATCATCTCAAGGTTCCCGCCCCTGTTGCCGCCCACCAATCGGCGGCGAGGGCCGAGGGGAGCCTTCTGCCCCACTCGAGGAGCTTGCTACTTCGGATTGGCTAATTAATCGGCCACGTCGCCTCCTCTTCGCTTCTGCTGGGTGTGGCCGACTCGGACTCCAGCCGCTCATTGGAAGAGAAACTGTGATGGGCGGGGCTTCCGGAGCGGGCGGAGCGCGCGGGAGATCTTGCAAGGCGGCTGAGCCGGCAGGTGGACCGACCGCGACGGGCTAGACGTGGAGCTACGGAAGAGGGCTGAGGTGGGTCCGCGGGCCTCAGAGAACGATCTTCCCCGGCGGGGCACCCCTTCAGGCCCGTAGCGGAGTTCGGGGGAATGGAACCCAGAGTCCCGGCCCTCCCCGCGGGCGCCTCCACGAAGAGCATTAGGTGGAGCCGTCTCTGCAGCCCCCTCCCGGTGGTGGTCTTAAGAAAGGAATGTCACTGTGCGGGTAGCCTAGGCAGGCCGGGCACGACCTCAGCCTTCCTGGTATTCCTACAGGAGTGAGCCACCACCGCGCGCACCTAACCCTCTGGTGTCTCAGGGTCGTTTACCTCGCTTCCAGAACAGTGAGCCGGGAGCTTTGCTCACCCCCTCACAGCCTGCTCCCCAGTTGGAGGAACAGGCTGGTGTAGCCCTACCTCGCCGGGAGACAGGAAGACAGGCAGCCAAGTGGAGCGTCGAGCTCCGTGCCTGTGTCTGGGACAGGTGGCCTCGGTGTTGAAGTCTAAGTTGCTCGGTGGGACTTTGTAGAGCAAGGCAGGGCTGGCTGCCTCAAGGCCTTGGCAGTTGCTGGGGCATGGCCAGAACCTGGCCTATCTATGTCCCTTGCTGAGCCTCCACCAGCTTGCTGTCAGCCCAAGCCCTGTGATGGCTCTGGTTCACCACCAGATGGGGTTAGCTGATGGCCTGGGAAACCTTTGAGTTCTGGTGCCAGGAGCTTCCTGTCCTCCGCAGGAGGCGTGTTCTTAAGCCCCGCAGCTGCCTGGTGGAATGCTGTGGCCAGGCTTGCTCCAGTCTCTTGACCTTCTAATGCTACGATTGCCGGACTTTGTCTCCTTGCAGCAAAGGAGGGGATAGAGTTCTCTCTGGAAGTGACTCTTGCCCACACTGCATCCTAAGCACTGCCAGGGAAGCCTTTGGTGCCTACAAGTGGAGACTGGGCTGTTTTTAAAGTGTAGGCCTCATACAGGATGCTGATCCAACATTCAGCTGGCCCTCAGCTACTGATCTTAGCACCCCCCACACAGGTGTATGTGTGTGTTGTACACACATGTATATGTGTATATGCCTATTTGGATGTGTACTGATGTGTGGAAGCCAGAAGCTGACGTCTGATGTATTCCTCCATCACTTGCCTTAGATATTGAGGCAGGGTCTCACTTGAACCCCAAGTTCACGGATCAGCTAATCAGCCTGCTCTGAGGATGCCCTGTCACTGCCTTCTTAGTGCTGCGATTACTGGCAGGCCACCGTGCCTGCCCAGCACTGGATCTCCCCATCCTCAGCATCCTTGGATTGCACAGCAAGCTTGACACCCCCTACACACGCACGCACACGCACGCGCGCGCGCGCGCGCACACACACACACCACTTCTTGGCGTTGTCATTTGAACTGATGCATGAGATTGCACTGTACTGTTGGATACATCCTTTGTGACACTGTATGATCCTAGCATAGCCAGCCTCAGTAGGAGGAAAGAGGCCTAGTGCTGTCCTCCACAGGTCTCTTCCTGGGAGGGTCTCCGAGTGTTTTCTACCCCTTCTCTTATTCTCTGACAAGGTGTGGTTTCCCCAGCATCCTTCAAAATTCCAGCTCACATAATGTTAGAAAATACTGAGTGAGACCCATGCATGGAGACCTGGACCCATAATGCACCAACAAGTTAAATGGGTGCAGGACGTACCAGCTGGCTTTCTTTCCCAACTGAGCCTCAGGCACAGAATGGACAGGGACAGATGGATTTGTTCTGTGCTGACCTCTGGAGTGAGCCTCGGCTTCCGAACTGCCCAGTCCTTCTAAGAGTGATGGAGCAAACACATGTCATCCTGGGCTTTCGTGGGTAGTGTCCCGAGACAGTGGCAGCTGTCCTCTGCCCTCCGTGTTGGGCACTTCACATCAGACTGCCCTCCAAGTGTCACTTTCTACCATGCCTGCTCCCACAGGTCGCCCAAGTCGACAGCAAGCACGGGGAAATGTGTTGCCGTCGCTGTGTCTCTGGAAGTTGTTCGTGCTCGTGGTGAACCCACTGAGGAAATGGACTTGGATCAACTGGACCTAAACCCCAGAATTACTGCTGCAGTTAAGAAGGGTATGTTGTATGAAATAGATAGCTATCATGTGCTCAGGTAAAACAAGCTGCAGAAAGCTACTGGCCCTGTCAGTGTGCCGCCACCACCCAATGGTCTTCTTCTTTTCAGGGAGGGTCTCAGATGTTTTAGCTCTGCCTGTGGGCTACTCTGTCTCGTAAGGAACACGTTCTGCACCTGAGTCCCTGAAGCGCTGTGGCTGCTGTGAAGCCACCCTGCCCGCGTCTTCATGGAAGCTCTTTCTGCCACTGTGGGAACTGGTTTGACACCTGCAGTTATTTTTTCTTTCTTCTGTCTTCCTTTTTAACTGCAACAGGGTGTCACTGTATGGCCCTGGCTGGCCTGGAACTCAGAGATCCTCCTGCCTCTGACTCCCAGTGCTGCGATTAATATTTTCTTCATTCAACAGGCTTGAAAATGAAGACATTCATTTCTTTACCCTCCTCCCCAAGCAGCAGGCCCTTGGTTCATTAGTAGTGAGACGCCCTTCACCTCCTGCCCGGTCCTGGCCTGTCTGCCTCCAAGTTCTGCTTTCTCTCCAGCCTCCTTGTCTACCCCAGCCAGGCTTGGTGGTGCAAACACTTTCATACTGACTTTCACACCTTCTCCGTTTGTCAATGTCAGGGCTCCGTGCATGGTCAACGAGACCCCCACACACACCAGCTCCACTCACACTTTTTCTTTTGCTTTTAAAATACAGGGTCTTGCCAGGCGGTGGTGGCGCACGCCTTTAATCCCAGCACTCGGGAGGCAGAGGCAGGCGGATCTCTGTGAGTTCGAGACCAGCCTGGTCTACAAGAGCTAGTTCCAGGACAGGCTCCAAAGCCACAGAGAAACCCTGTCTCGAAAAACAAAAAAAATAAATAAATAAATAAATACAGGGTCTTGCTGTGTGGTTCAACCTGACTTTCAACTCCTCCTGCCTCAGCCTCCCAAGTAGCTGGGATATGGACCAAGAGTGGGACAGGTTGACAGTCACATTCTCACAGCACATAGGATTTGCACTATCTCTGGTTCCTGCTGCTGCTGACATGAGAGTCAGGGCCAGATCACAAGGGCACAACAGCGGGCCTCAGCAGGCCCCTCCTTCCTTCTCCACCTACTAGTTACACTAGCCAAGATTTTCTGGGTGAATCCAGGTGTCCCCAGATCTGGTGGCCCAGCTCTCCCCTCACCTCCCACCCTTGCTGAGCGGCCTGATTTACTGTTGTCCACTTTTTCTCTGGTTTATCTGTGTGACCTCAGGCAGATTGAAGTCAGTGAAGGAGGTTCTGTGCTATTCGGGACCAGATCTGCAGAGGCTCACCAGCCTGCCCACCCACGATGTGCAGCATCTGCTGAGAGCGGCCGCTCTGCACCTTCAGGGCAGCCGTGTCCTTACAGGTGGGCAGGAAAGCGTCTGCAAGGGTGATGGGTGGACGACCCCATGGGCTCCAGACTCTGTGTTGGGAATGACGTCACAGCACTGCCCTAGCCCATCAGCCTCCCCTAGGAAAGTGCAAGTGACTTTGTCCAGGGCCCACAGAGGAGCCCATAGCACAGCGCACTGAGCAGTGCGCCCTCAGCTCCTCTACAGCCTTCCTGGAGTACTTGCACCCCAGAGTAGGCCCTCGCAGTAAAGGATGAAGTTGGGGTCCCAGTGGTGTGGCAGGGGCAGCTGTGAGAGGCCCTGCCACTTCAGGACATGGCATCCACGTGACGTCTTTGCCTCACTGATGTCTGACTAACCTGATGCCACAGGCTGCTGCTCCTCATTTGCTCTTCATGCTGAAGCTGTCCAGAACTAGACAGGCCCAGAAAGTCAGCTGAGGGTACCCTGCACACCCTGGAGCTTAGGGTTCCTCCTTTCCTTTTTCCTTTCTTCCTTTTTTTCTTCCTTCTTTCCTTCTCTCCTTCTCTCTCTCTCTCTCTCTCTCTCTCTCTCTCTCTCTCTCTCTCTCTCTCTCTGACAGGGTCTCTTGTCATTCTGACTGTTCTATGTGGCTCAGGCTAGCCTCAAACTCATGGAGATGCCTCTGCCTCCCAATTGCTGGGGTTTGGGTTTCTCTAGCAGCTTGTGCCCACTAGGGAAGGGCCATATCTTATAATACGTGTGACATCCTGGGAAGTGTGACGGGGACAAACTCTTATCTATGCACTGTACTCAGCGGCACAGTTGGCCTGCCTTCTGACCTCAGCACCCAGTCTACATGCTTGGCCAGTCAGTCCTTATGCTGCATCTGAAGCCAACACTTCCTGAATGGCCTTAGGCTCACAGGCCCTAGCAGGCTGGGCAGGGCACAAGCCAGGCTGGAAGCATGGCTGATCCTGTGCTTCCTGCAGCATTGCAGCTGTTCCAGCAGAGGGAGCGCTTCCCTGAGCAGCATCAACGCCTGAGCCTGGGCTGCCCAGTCCTGGATCAGTTCCTTGGTGGCGGCCTGCCCCTGGAGGGCATCACTGACCTGGCTGGCCGCAGCTCGGCAGGGAAGACCCAGCTGGCGCTACAGCTTTGCCTGACTGTGCAATTCCCACGGCAATATGGAGGCCTGGAGGCGGGTGAGTGGCTGCCCCTTCCTGGGAGTGTAGGGAAGTGTAGGGTCCTAGGCAAGTGGTACTCAGGCCCCCTGCTCGGGGCTACTTTCCTCTCAGAGAGGCATGGCTGTCTCCTGGGTAGTCTCCCATGACTGTCTTTCTTCTAGAAGATTAGTGGAAGGTGAAGCTGTACTCAGGCTGTGGGAAGGAAGCAGGGGCACCAGCTGACCCTGCAGTTATCACACAGCTTCGGCGGGGCACCTCACCCCTGCGTCGGGCCCACAGAGCCAGAGCGGTGGGGCAGAGAACATGTGGCATTTTCAGCATGTGCATGGCTCTAACGCAGGGTGACTCCCCAGACCGCCTGCCTGGGTCCTCTGTGGGCTGATGGTCAGAGCTGCCTGCAAAACAAGCCACATCTCTGCCATTTGTGCCCAAGATAGGGAGCAGGGTTAGGGAGACCAAGTTGACTCCCGAACTTTGCCCCTTTCTGCACTAGCTGGGGCCTTGTCACAACACCACTTCACTTCACGTTGGCTTCTGTCCTAAAAGCAATGGCTGAAGGAAGGCTCCAGTTTCCCTGTCCTGTCAAAGCTTGTCTTGTACAGCAGCTGCTCCTGAAGCAGTGTCCATGCCGTGCTCCACCAGCATTTCTGCGGTCTGTAGCCTCCGCTGTGCCTTCTTCCAGGACATACCTGGTAGACCCAGAGCCGTATCAAAATACCTCTTGCTTACAGAGTCTTAAAAACCATCATCCAGTTGTGGTTCTTCACACCTGTAACCCTAGCCCTCATGAGGCAGGGGCAGGAAGATCAATGCAAGTTGGAGGCCAGCCTGACTCCGCAGCGAGTCTGGCCTGGGGAGTGAGACCTTACCTTAACAGAAATATTGAAATATTTTTATTTGCATTCAGAATATTGTCAGCTATGCTTCCTCCTTTTGTGGATGATCTTTGGTTTGGTTTGGTTTTTCGAGACAGGGTTTCTCTCTGTACCTGACCTGGAACTCACTCTTTAGAGCAGGCTGGCCTCGAACTTACTGAGATCTGTCTGCCTCTGCCTCCCGAGTGCTGGAATTAAAGCTATGTTGCCATTACCACCACCTAGGTGATCTTTGCTTTCCTGAGTCCTTTGAAGCATGAATGGTATTCATCTTATGAAAAACATTTCTTTATCATCTGTTGTTTGATGTCTTCAGCAAGCCACTGGCATCTTTCTCCTAAGAGTTCTAGAACTCAGCCTGTGGATTCCAAAGGTCCCAGCATCGTCTATGGGAAAGACTTCTTGGCTAAGGCACTGGCATCTCTGTTGAGAGCCTACTGCCCACAAACACAGGGTTTCTTGCTAGTGGCCCAGCTCATTTCAGCTGCAGGATCTGGGTGGCCTTCGGACCGCTCGTGTTCCAGGTGAGCAGGTGCTTATGCCTGGTCATGCACTCTTCCACTTACCTCTGGCATCACCAAGAGGCAGAGGCGGGAGCCCGTGAGTTGTCCTGCATTTGAGGAACATGTTTCAAAGTCCCTTACCTCTGGTGATCTCTGCCCGGTCCTGCCCAACCCAGCAAGAAACTAGAGAGCAGGAATGAGCTAGCAGGGTATTCAGGAACAGGGAGTGTACTCAGGTGTCAGGGTAGAGGGCTAGCCTATGTTCTGAGGGAGCAGCAGGTAGCTGCAGGTGGGCTAAGAACCAAGTCAAGCCTCCTGCCCTTCTGGGTGAAAATTTGTAAGGGGCAGAGGCTACATTTGGCTTCACGGCCACAGGTCTGTTTCCAGTCCTTGTGCACACCAGTGTCCTGGCTTCCCAGGGGCCATCTATATCTGCACAGAGGATGTCTTCCCCAGCAAGCGGCTGTGGCAGCTCATTGGACAGCAACAGCAGCTGCGGACAGATGTGCCTGGGGAGGTGGTCCAGAAGATCAAGTTCGGCAACCACATCTTCATTGAGCATGCGGCCGATGTGGTGAGTGTCTGTTTCTGCTCAGAAATGGCCCAGTGACTCAGCCAGTGTGCAGGGGCCTGTAGTGCAGAGACCAGGCTCAACTCAGAATATACTGTCAGGGTAGTTGGGAAGAGATGTCCAAAATAAGATCTAGAGGACCAGAAACCCATAGGGCGGAGGTCATGGTAGAAGGGTTCTTTCTAAGCCAGTAGTACTCAACCTTCTGTAGGTCATGACCCCACTGGGTCACATATTCTACACACCAGTTATTTACATTATGATTCATAACTATAGCAAAATTACAGTTATGAAGTAGCAACAAAAATAATTCTGTGGTTGGGGGTCACTACAACATGAGGAACTGAAGGGCTGCAGCGTTAGGAAAGTTGAGAATCACTGCAGATCTAAAAACACATTCAGCAGGGAGCCTGCTGCCCTATGTGCATTCAGGACCACTGGCCTTGAGTGTATTGTGTAAGTCTGCCCCGTGGTCCTATCTCTAAACCAGCACTATTACTCCTTACCTGAAATGCAGACCTAACTGGCCCCAGAGTCTGCCACTCTACCCAGGAAAGAAGTGGGAGGAAGAGCCCTGGGAGTGTAGCAAGGGGGTCCTGAGAACTCACAAGCCACTGCAGAGCCCTCTCTCCGCTGCCTTAGCCTAGGGCTTACCTGCTACTGGAGGTGGCCGGGCTGGGCTCTGTCCCAGCAGCAGGAAGACAGTTGCTCAATTTAGAGAAGCTCTTGTCTACAGGGATGGGTGACAAGTGAGGATCATTCAGGAGTTTGGAGAAAGGACTAACACTGTACCCCAAATATAAATGTGGATAATGATGGGCATGGCAAGCACCCTTGGCGTGCCCACCTGGGGCATCACTGGCTCAACCAACTCCAAAACCGTCCTCTGTATGCTCACCAATCGGCATGCACACAGGTCACTCACATGATGATAATAAAACATTTTAATTTTTTAAAATCAGTTCTGGGTGGTGGCACACCTTTAATCCTAGTACTCAAAAGAGGCAGAGGTAGGCGGATCTCTGAGTTTGAGGCCAGCCTGGTCTACAAAGTTCCAGGACAGCCAGGGCTACACAGAGAAACTTTGTCTTAAAAAGAATTGGGGGGGGGGAGTTACGAACAGACATTCATTCTGGTAAACGGAAGGGATATAAACTTTTAATTTTAAAAAATGTACAATAAAAATACATTATTACACACAACAGAGAACTAAACACATGAGAAGTGGCACAGAAAGGCCAGGCAGAGGCAGCAGGAGCCAGATGTGTCTTTTCCCAGTGGCCTCCCAGGAAGGAGGCAGGGCCAGATCACCGACCTTACTAAGAGTTGCTCTCCAGGACCCTATAGTGGTGTGGTTATTAGTATGTGCTCCGCAGCACGTAGGCAGGGGAACTAAGTTAGCTCTGTGGGCTCTCAGCCCAGGACCCTCCCAGCCCCACCATGGCCTTCACGGGGCCAGCTCTGGAGCCACACTCAGCAGCAGCATCGTGGTGTTTAGAGCAGGCCAGGCTCAGGTCACTGTAAAAGAAAGCTGCAGATCAGGCCAGGCCACATGGGAGCTGCTCCATCCCCTCCTGCCCTGGAGTCTTCCCAGCAATGGGAGTGGTGTCAGCCTCCCTAGGGCTCAATAGGGTGTGAACACAGAACCTCCCTCCCCTCTTCTGCATAAGCAGTATTGACCACACCAGTCCTTCCACACCTGCTAGCAAGCAGGCTCGGATGCAGCTGGCAGGCACAGCCACCATTTGCCTTCTATCCCAAGGTACCCAGGCCCTGGCTGAGGGGAGGTGCAGACACTCACGTTAGTGCTAGCGTCTTCTAGGCTGCTGCTGTCGTTTTCCACACAAAGAGGCTCTGCTGGGGACACCCTAGAGAAAAGTACAGACTGAGTTTCACTCTGGGCTGGATGCTGGAATCTGACAGCTCCTCACAGCTGCCAGTGCGTCAGTGCTGGTTACCTGGCTGACCAGCCAGAAGCCGAAGACAGTGAACTCTGAATGGTATGGCTGCAACCTCAGGCCTACGCCCCACTCCACTGTGGCCATGTGGCTATGAGCAAGACCTTCCTGACAGCAGCCATCCACCTTCCCCACACAAGCCTACCCTGACCTGGACCACTCGGCTACTCAGGCTCTTGACCACATCACAAGTCACCCAAGCCTAGTGCCAACAGGACACAGTGGCCCCAAGAAGAAAGCCCAGAGTCACCTGCCTTGGAAGATACATTTCTGCCCTAAGCCCAGAGCTCCTGGAGTAGGCAGCAGGGGAGCTGGTCCCAGTGTCCTCCCTACTCCCACTAGCATCTTCTCCAGGGTGCAGGCCTTTAACCCCTTTAGAAGCGGATGGTACCTCCTGTGTGCAGAACAGACTACCACATCTAGTGTGTCCCATCAGTACAAAGGCCAGGAGGGCACCTGGCTCTTCCCCCACACCCTACTTGAGTGGGGCCAAGCAGAGCTGCTCTCTAGACCACAGCCTAGTCAGCTGATCCTGTCAGCATGGAGCTGTCCGGTGGGTGACCTCAGGACCTACAGTGAAACTACTGGCAGGGGACAGTCACTGTAATGACCATAGCCCTCCGCAGGACTCAGGGTGACAGTGGAAGATGCTCTTGTGAGGAGAGAGTAAGACAGAAAGAACAGGTATGAGTCACCCCCACCCCGGGTAGGCAGGAGGCAGCCAGGAAGTGTCAAAAAGCTGGATCTCGGAGTTACGACCAGATGGAGGCCACTGGCCAGGTGTGCCTCAGTAGATCACAATGTATGTCCTCCACAGGATACCTTGTTGGAGTGTGTGAGTAAAAGGGTCCCCATTCTGCTGTCAAGGGGAATGGCCCGCCTGGTGGTGGTTGACTCTGTTGCAGCCCCATTTCGTTGTGAGTACGATGTTCAGGCCTTGGCCACCAGAGCCAAGCACCTGCGGTCACTAGGGGCCACGCTCCGAAGACTGAGCAGCACTTTCCGGAGCCCTGTGCTGTGCATCAACCAGGTAGCTGAGGCTAGTGGGCTTTGCCCTTTGCCTTGGGAAAACAGGACTGACTGGATGGGAGGGGAAGCAGCTGAGGTGGCTGCTGCCACTGACACTCACTTGGGTTTTTCCAGGTGACAGAAATGGTGGAGGAGCAAGAGTCTATGCCCAGGCCACTGGGGTGAGTATGGACACCTCAGCATACTGGAAACTGGAGTGGGGTTGGGGACATACAAGCAGCAACAACCACTTTGTCTCTTAGGGACTGGGATGAGCACCTCTTTCCAGCCCTTGGCATCACCTGGGCTGACCAGCTCCTGATGAGACTGATGGTTGACCGGGTCCATGAGGATGATGCCACTACGGGCTTGCCCGGAAGCCCAGCTCGGAGTCTACGAGTGCTCTTCGCCCCCCACCTGCCCCTCTCTTCCTGTTGCTACACAGTCAGTGGGGAAGGCATTAGAGGGATACCAGGAACAGAGTCCTGCTAACAATGGCCCGGTGGATCACCCTGACCAAGTCCCAGAGAAACCCTGATTCTGATGAGTCCTTCCAACCATGAAGTACCTGGTGGACAGATACCCGGTGCCACTTAGCATCTGCTCTCCTCTCCCTGGGGTTTGTCTACTGCTGAGCCGTGGAGTTTGGCCCCACACACTGCCCTTTAGAGCTGTAGTTCTCACCTGGGGGTCAAGACCCCTTTCAGGGGGTTGAACAACTCACAGGAGTCACCCAAGACCATCAGAAAACACAGATATTCACATTGCGTTTCATAGCAATCAAAATTACAGTTATGAAGTAGCAATGAAATAACTTTGTGGCTGGGGGTCACCACAACCTGAGGAACAGTATTTAAGGGTCTCAAAGTTAGGAAGGTTGAGAACTACTGGCTTAGAGGATGAATGACCCACCAGGGGCTCTGGCAGCCCCAGGGCATCTGGGAGCTCCATAATGACAAGGCTCAGCTCTTTCCTCTGCTTTCTGCCTGGGGCTGAGTCAGCAGCTGGCCTGGTGGGGGCCTCTCCTGCAGGATAGTTTTAACACACACACAGGCAGTGATGCCCACCACTGGGGCCAAATGGGGCACACAACGAGGTACTTCCCTGCTGTGCCCCTCCCCACACACATACAACACTGGGGGCAGAGCAATCCAGAACAGTCTGAGGAAAGGAGGTGGGACTGGTCTAACCTGCTTGCCTCACCTTCCTTAGGCTGAGCAGCTCAGCAGACGGAAGGTAACATCTGCTCTGCACACCAGAATCACCACTTCTCTCTACAGTCACCAAAGGAATGTGGCCTCTGAAGACAGGGCTGTGGTTTAAACCTGTCCTGTGCTTCCAGATGCCTCCTGGCAGCACAGGCTTCCACCAGCAAATGTGCCACACAGGGACATGGCCCTCACCAAGGAGTCCTGCTGCTCCAGTGTCGTGTGACTCCTCAAGCCAGGACTTACACTGTCACTGTCCCCACTCAAATAGGGGAACAAACCACATATGATATATACCATGACATCTTCAGGATAGCCCCGGCCTGTAAGAAGCTCATCAAACCTTCAAAGCTATCTGCGGCCCCCACCCTTTTCGGCAATTCTGGAGCCTGAACCCAGGATCTCCTGCATGCAAGACAAGTGCTCTCCACTGAGCTACAGCCCAGCCCCAGTACTGCCCTGAAGGGTTGAGAACACTGGCATAAATGATGGCTACTTGGGGTGGGAGAAGTTTATACAAAATAGCCTCTCTGCAAAACTGGAGGGCTTTATATCATGAAATAAAGTTTTATTTTTGTAACAAAGTATTGACAATTCTAAGTTTTCTAAATAGATTGTATTAAAAATCAGAAAACGCTGGGTGGTGGTGGCGCACGCCTTTAATCCCAGCACTCGGGAGGCAGAGGCAGGCGGATCTCTTGAGTTCGAGGCCAGCCTGGTCTACAAGAGCTAGTTCCAGGACAGGCTCTAAAAAAAAGCTGCAGAGGCGGATCTCTGTGAGTTCGAGACCAGCCTGGTCTACAAGAGCTAGTTCCAGGACAGGCTCCAAAGCCACAGAGAAACCCTGTCTCGAAAACCAAAAAAAAAAAAAAAAAAAAAAAAAAATCAGAAAACAACAGATCCAAAAAGGTACACTTAGAAGACATGCCCATGGCTCCTAGGACCTGTATCCACCAGCTAGGTCAAGGGGCCCTGCAGGTCTCCCCTAACAGTGGGCCACCTGATAAACCCAGAGGATCTTTCAGTGTTGGGAACAACTTGTCCCAACATCTCTGGGTTGACTGTAGCCACCTAGCTGCCCAGACTGCTGCTGCTGCTGAGCTGGTGGGCCCTGCGCCTGCTCTTCCTGCATTATGTGCCATCCTGCTCAAGGCTGCCTCTCAGGTCCAGTCAGCTCAGGAATGAGTGCAGATGAATGCAGGAGACACAAACTAAGTTCACATGCCCCATAGGCCTACATGAACTATAAGCATGCATCTCTAGCAATTATTTAATATATACTACTACACTGACTTTCTCAGGCTGCCAAGAGGCTTAAAGAGTAAAGGCACCTGCAGTACAAACTGGCAACCTGAAATCACTCTCTGGAAGGAGGAGATCAATGCACAAAGTGACCTTGATGTCCATACACACAGCCATGCTTGCACACACACTGACTTTCTATGTAACATCCCCAGCAGTTTTCCAGAAAATTCCTGAGCCCTTCTGACACTAACCGCTTAGGACTACACCAACCCGGAAGCATTCAGTTGCCTGCTGTGCCCATCACCCGTGAGCTTCCCTGCAATAATCCCACAAGTTGTTGACACCTCTCTCTTGGGAGCCCTCACCATAAAGAACACAGTAAAAACGGGCAGTGGACCCCGCTTGACTCCTGAGAACATGGACTGCAACAGAACCTGGCACCATGTTGACTTCATTCAAGCTCCCAGAGTGCTGCTCTGCAGTACAGTGCCCAACTGGTCAGCCAGTCCATTTGCTCCAAGGTTCTCTACCTTCTGCAGGCTTGGGTTCCAGGAGGCCAATACCCACCAGGCTGTCCCTGACTTCTGAGGGACTTGCAAGAGTTTTCCCTGCTTAGCCATCTCCCCAGTCCCAACCTGATGCTTTCCCTAGGACAGGGTCTCACTTGTGAGCCCTGGTTGGCCTCTGCTCCTGAGTGTGGGGATTAAAGTGCACCACCATGCCTGGCCTAAGAAATCTGTAACTGCTTGTGATCAATTAGTTTAAACACCACTGTATGCAGACCAGCCCGAAAACCTCATGTTTTATAAGAACTATGCAGTTCTTCTCCAGCATTAGGTTGAGTCAGAAAGTGTCAACAGCCTGAAGGCTGCATCTGGCTCTGTATTCTCTCAACTTCAGGTTAGTCTCACACACTGCCTCAGAATGATCTGAAACATTCTTGTCAGAACACATCCATGAGAAAGCTGTGTACTCAGCATGCAGGATCGCAGGACAGGTCTAGAGCACTGGCACAGCACCCACCACCACAGCTGACCCCACAGAGCACTGCTTCTTCACCCCTTCCCTCCACACTCCAGGCTTGACAGACAGACCATTGTGAGCTCCTGGTCAGAAAGCAAACATTTTAAGCATCTGACTCTTGACAATTTTTTCATGGTATTTATACTTTAAATAGATCTAGATGTCTAAATAGATCAGAACAGGGTGGGTGGCAGAAGTCACATGCAGCAACACAGGCCTAGGCCACCAGCTGCAGCCTGACTTGCCTCCCTGGTCACACACTGCTGGCTTTGGTCATTAGCAGGTGCAGGGCACAGGTGCAGATCAAGCAACAGAATTCTGGGTCATGGCTGCCAGGCACTTTTTAAGCAACAGCCTGCAGATACTGATGGACGTCCCCATCGAGAAAGAAAGCCCAATCCTACCAAGAGGGTAAATTCCCCTCCTGGACAGACTGGGTGCCAGTGCTCCACTTCGCTCAGAGATCCTATCTAGTTCAGCCCCAGTCTCAATGGGCTATGTCAGTGCGGCTGGCACTCAGTGCTCTCAAGGTTGCCAGACAATTATTTCATTCCTGTGTGAAAAAGCAAATGGAAAAATTATATTTAACCACACTTCTAAGGAGGTCACCCTCAAGCAATGATATGCATAGGAAACACTGAGCATTCAGGTTGACAGGTGTAGCTCAGTGCTTGGGTGCAGCTCTACCAGGTGCATATCTTATATCCCAGACCAGGAATCAATCCTTAGCCCCCACGCCAGGCATGCCTAGAGCACACCACCCAGTGCCTTAGAGTGGGGCTAGGGTGGCAGCTGGCACTTTATTAGTTGAATTTGGGTCACTAAGAGAGCTGTGGCCTCAGGTGGGATGAACAATGACTAAGCTCCATGTGCTAGCATGTCCTTCACAGGAAGTCACAGCTGCTCCAGCTGTCCAGTACGCTCCAAGCACCCAAGAGCACCCAACAGGGCAGGTGCCAATCCAGACGTCTAGGAGAAAGGGAAAGCACAGTGCCGTTCTGGCTGCAGAGGGAGATGAAGCCTGGCATCTGTGGGAGGCTGCACAGGGGAATAAGGCATCCCAAAGACAGCAATCACACACCTTCTAATCATACAAGGAGACTGCTCCAACTCCGACACTACTTCAGTGACTACAGTACTTAAAGATAACCACATCAAGCTGGGCGGTGGTGGCGCACGCCTTTAATCCCAGCACTCGGGAGGCAGAGGCAGGCGGATCTCTGTGAGTTCGAGACCAGCCTGGTCTACAAGAGCTAGTTCCAGGACAGGCTCCAAAGCCACAGAGAAACCCTGTCTCAAAAAAAAAAAAAAAAAAAAAAAGATAACCACATCAGTCAACCGGTACTCTGAGGGCATTACCAGTGAGTGACGTGCAGTGAGATACTACATATAAGCCCATCACAGTGGAGCGTGCTCAGGGCCTGTGGCTAGGGCACAAGCAGGACAGGATCCTTACTTGGAAGCAATCTTCTGTGGCTTTGCCACCTACATAAGATTTTCTTTTGGCTGGGCAGTGGTAGTACACATATCTAATCCCAGCACTTGGAGGCAGTGCTCTGTGAGTTCAAGGCCAGCCTAGTTCTGGAACAGAGCTAGTTCCAGAAAAGCCAGAGTCACATAGAGAAACCCTGTCTCAAAAAAAAAAGGAAGGAAGGAAGGAAGGAAGGAAGGAAGGAAGGAAGGAAGGAAGGAAGAGAAAGACAGACAAAAGAAGAAATTTCGGAAAGAGGAGGGGAGAAGGGGGAGGGGAGGGGAGAAAGGAAGGGGAGGGGAGAAGAGGAGGGGAGGGGAGAAGGGGAGAAGGGGACGGGAGAGGAGAAGAGGGGGAGGGGAGGAGAGGGGGGGAGGGGAGGGGAGGGGAGGGGAAGGAGGGGAGGGGAGGGGAGGGGAGGGGAGGGAGGGGAGGGGAGAGGAAATAGAGCATTCAGAGAACTGACAAGTTTCATGCTGCTGGACCAGGATATGCAAGGACAAACCCATGAACACATTGTTGACCAAAGTAGGATCACGCTAAAGTGACCATCTCACTCTTGGGGATGCTGGGGACCACAGGACTTGGACAGTGGGCCTCTCCCTCATTTGGCCTGAGTATGTATGCATGTCCTTTAACTGATTTAGTGCCCAGGGGAAATCCCCACATTTCTCTGTGTATTCTACAGCATTAATTCTTCTTAATGCAGGAACTTGAGAAACTGGTTCCCATCTGCCAAAAGGAGTCATTTCCCTTACCTCTGGCTGAGGGACACAGGACTACCTGTGTGGTACCTATGAGCTTATCAAAGTCCATGCCGGTATCCAGGCTCCCTCAGAACCACAAGACGCTCCACATGTCACAGTTAGCGCTAGGCTGCTGGCTAGTCTGCCCAGCTACCCATCCTCCTTACAACATGCATGGTCTGTCCACCATGGAGCCCTCTCTCGGCCTCACTATCTCCACTACTCCCTCCTCTCCTGATGCCCTGGCCCTGGCCATGTCCAGCCTGCTTTCATTTCTCCCTGCTCTGGCTTCTCCCAGATGCCTCTTGGTATCTTCTCTCTCGTTCACAACAGAAACCTTCCCCCTAAGAACGTAGCCATCGAGTCAGCAGTTTCTTTGCTACACCCCTCACTTACAAGCTCAAGAGCGAGGCATTTGCCCAGCATAAATGTGACCCTGGATTCTACCCGTAGTACTCTGGCCAGTCTGAGAGAAGCAGCCTAGCAGCCACCAGGCTCCCTCTCAATGCTTGACAAAATACAAACGTCTGACCCCTCAAGCTTCACACGACAGACACTGCCTTGCTGACCCTACAGACATCTAGAAGCCTAGGCTAATCAGAGCTCTTAATCCCAGAAGCAGCTAGCATGGGTCCCCTCACAGGCAGAGGCCAGCACAAAGTCGTCTGCACACAGACTTCCAGGTCGTGTTCAGACAATGGATCTCCAGATGTTCACAATGGCACGAACGCCTTGGAGCCTCTCCAGGAGCAGATGGCCAGCATACAACCACCAATAAGAACCAATGTGTGCTCCCGGCTCAGGCCCACCTGTCTCCCAGAATCCACTATGAATGCAAACAGACTTCTGGAGGACACTGGCCAAGAATGTAACACATGCACCCATCGCAGCCCAGTGCCCAGCTGAGGGCCACGCGGGGAGTGGAATCGGACCCTAACCTAATGGCACCAAGAATGAAAGTGGGCACTTTTAGAAGGCACAAAACCAGCAGAGCAGCGGAAAAAACAACTTCAATTCCCAACGTGCTGTCCAAAGCCCTAACTCAGAGTGTGGAGCCTGAGGGTCCCAACTGACAGCTTTGAAACTGTACCCCTAAATCAGCATTTCTGCTCGGCGGTGCTATCCTAACGTCTGGGGTGCAGAAAATGGCTGACAAGGCTCCAGAGAATGTCCCCACATGTGGGGCAGCTGGCACCACAGAGACAAGGCATGGGTAGCTGGTCATAGAGCAGCAGAGTCCCACAGTCCCCTGTGAGCCACCTTCTGGCAAATCCCCTTAACACCACCTGAAGCCCTATGATGTCCACACCTTTCCTTCCACCAGGGAAGCCCAGAGTTTAGAAAAGCTACAAAATCACAGAACTCAAGCATCATCAAAAACCACTCTTTCCCCAGAATCCCTGCCCGAGTTAATGTGATCACTGCTTCTATGCAGAAGGCACATTTGAAAGGAGTAAAGCCAATGCTCACTTGGGAAGAAATGATACTGTGGACTATGTCTGCCCACTCAGCAGCTGTTGTAGGTTGTGTGTGCGCACATCACAGTGTGGGTGTTCTCTCCTTTGTGTGCGCATGTGGAGTTGCGGGGTCATCAGTGTGGGTGTTCTCTCCTTTGTGTGTGCATGTGGAGTCGCGGGGTCATCAGTGTGGGTGTTCTCTCCTTTGTGTGCATGTGTGGAGTCACCAGGTCATCTTCAGGTGTCTTCTCTGTCACTCCCTTGCTTATTTGAGACAGTCTTTGAACCTGGAGCAGGCCATTTTGGTGACTGGTTGGCCAGGACACCTCCCAGGTCCAATTTTCTCTGCCTACCCAGTGTGGGGGTTACACACATAGCACCATGCCCCCCATTTGCGTGGATGCTGGGGATCCGAACTCAGGTCCTCAGGCTTGAGCAGCAAGCACTTTACTCACCTAGCTGTTTTCCCAGACTGGTTTTCTTTTTAGTTGTGTGTATATGTATATGTGTACACACACATCAGTCGTGTGGAGGCCAGACAACTTGGAGTCAGTTCTCTCCTACTGTATGGGTCCCGAGGGTTGACAGGCCTCGTGGCAAGCCTTTAACCCCTAATCCGTTTTCACTTTTTGAGTCTCAATGTCCCCTCTGATGGCCTCTCAAATGCTAAGATGACAGGCATGAACCGCTATGCCTGGCTCTTTCTCTGAACAGAATTGAGGTGTTCCACCAGCTCCCTTTGAATCCTAAGGCCAGCTTCCCAGCTGCTTCCCAACTTGCCCTGGAAAGGAGTAGGCAGAGTACACACACCATCCTGAGACCCAGGGAGACTGCTCTGTGGCTATGGCGCAGTACCGCATGCTGGCAGGAAGAGGGCGCTGAGGAGATAGTTACCCAGGGTTCCTTGGCTCACTGTCCCGTGCACTTCCTCCCTTCAGCTTCCTAACCAGCTTCTCACTGCTCCGTCTAATGGAAGCCCGGAGTTTGCTAAAGGAGCCACTGCGCTTTAAAGATCCAGTGCCATCCTGAAAAACATGTGAACAAGTGTGAAGCTGTGGGTGTCCCCCCCTTACCCATGCTCAGCCCAATGACCCCAACTGCTGCCAGGCACTGGCTGGCATGTGAGTCCTGCCGAAGCCACCAGACTGCCATGTGCATGAACCATGAATCCATTAAAAACACCCATGATCAGAATCCTTTGAAAATGAGGAGTCCCAGCAGAAGCAGCCACATTCCCAAAGGAGCATGAGCCCATTGCCATCTTAGGACAAAGGACAGTGCAGGTCAAGAGAACTAAGGCATCTTCCAGGACTGTCTGCTAAGTGTAACTCCATGTTGCATAAACATGTGTGTACCCGGCAGGAAGACGGCCAGGATGCCACACCTCATGAAGGAAGACAGTGTCCTCCTAACAGACTCACCTATGCAGCAAATTTTAAATGTCAAATCTAAATGTAGCTACCAGTTGTTTAATTGGATGCTCATTTTCACACAAATCCTAAAGCCCTGGGATACCTGTGGGAAGTGAAAGAGCAAGCAGCTGTGCCCGTAACCAAGCAGACACTACAGAGATGCTTGGCAGAGCCTGGACATGAAGTCCGTGCAGAAGGGGCCCTGCGCAGAGCAGCGTCTATCTCAGAGCCCCCTCAGGGAATCTCAGGAACCCTGTGCCACCAGAGGCCACGCAGCACTGCGTCCCAGAAGACTGAGAATGTACAGAGCAGACAGACGCAAGACACAGGTCAGTTGGAGTGAGTTTATTAGAAGTTAGAAAGACACAAATACACACTTCACAGAGCACTTTAAGATTAGTAGAGAGAAGCAGAAATGCCAAAATTCCACACCAAGACTACAGAGCAATCTACTTCAGTGTGTCCTGGGGAGGCCCTGTGCAGGGCACTGGCCAGGTCTGTAAGTGCGACAGGGACGTGCGGCACATGCCTTGCTCCTACAGCTCAGTGACTGCACGGGTCACTATCATGCCACTGTAATACCCGGGTGACATTAACACCTGTCATGGTGGACAACTACTCTCTCTTAACTGTTAAACTTGCGTGTTACACAGTAAATGGGTTTATTAACACAGCTGATATTTCTAAGTACATATCTGGCAAAGCTACATGTATCCAGAAATCAAGACCCGAAAAGGACAGCAGCACCGAAAGGAATGGCCAGTCCCAGAGGTGCAGCTGACAAGCTCCTAGGGGCTGCTAGACACAGCGGGCAGCACTGGAGGGGCCGGAGCAGGCGCTGCCCGTCATGCAGGAGCGGTGCGGGAGGCACCGGCGGGCGGCTAGGCCTGTCAGACAGAAAGAGAGAAGCAGGTGAGGCTGGAGGAGCACGGCGCAGCAGGCCCCACCCCCAAGCCTGCTCTACAGTATTTCTAGGTCACAGATCTCAGTGGCATGAAGCTCAGTGGCCCGGGCACTCCCTGCTCTACCAGGCTGGCACAGCAGGTGCGGCCCGGGCGTGTGAGGGATCGCAGGCTAGCTTTCTGGTAACTGTAGAGAGTGAAAGTCAACATTTTTCGAGCACAGACTGGCACTGTGTTAGAAATCCCCTCAGTACTTACTATGGAGAGTTCCACAAGTTATTGGACATGAGGGAGATTTGGTGGGAAAGGACAGAAAAGGCTGAATGTGGAAGATGCCATTGAAACTTCTCCTGTCTTGCTGCTTTCTCTAAACGTCACGAGCTCCCCGCAGTCTGGTGAATTTCAGTCTCTTAAAAACACTAACACCCTAGACATCTCGAAAACTTTAAGACCCAGTGACTTTAAAAGTTGACAGCACATTTGAAACATGCAGTTGATGATTCAAACAAAAACTGCCTCCTGGGTCCGCCAAAATCTCAAAAGGTGCACAGACAGCCGGGCCTGGCCCGCCCGCTCGGACTCACCATGGGACGCTGAGCAACTCATTTAACCAGCCCGAGCTTCATCTTTCTCATCTTTAAAATGGAAAAATAAAACTTGTTACCAATGCCTCATGAATGCCAGGGGACAAGAAAACATCAGTTCCCACTGCAAGATGCTCGCCACCTCCCTGGGTTCAAATGGACGACAGTGAACTCTTTCTCGGCCACTCCTCCTGTTCACTGAAGTGGCAGGCACATCTAGGCTGGGTAAAACTCAAGCAGACAAATACCCATGAGCACAGCTCAGGGCTTGGAGGACCACTCTATTCTGACACTCTATGCAACTACAAGACATTCGTATTGCATAAACCCTTTTTAAGCTTGCACTTTGTGTGTGTGTGTGTGTGTGTGTGTGTGTGTGTGTACACTCACGTAAAGTGCATGTATGGAGTTCAGAGGATAACTTCTCCACCATGTTAGTCCTGAGGATTAAATTCAGGTCACTTGAGTGGCAAGTGTCTTTACCCACTGAGCGGTTTTGCAAGCTCAGATAAGTCACCGAAGACACTGACTTTACTATTACCTCTGTGCAGTAGAACTGTAAAGAGGGCACTTCTATAACTTCTTTTAGTATATTCTAGTTGCCTCCTTAGCATAGCTTTTCATAAATAAAGATCTACTCTGAATTAACAGTTACCTCATTTCCTAATAACCTTAAATAAGAATTTAGTACATTAAAACTTGTGAAAGTCAAGCCTGGTGGCACACGTCTTTAATTCCAGAGTTCAGGAGTCTGAGGCAGGCAGATCTCTTGAGTTCCAGCCAACCAGGGCGACACTGTAAAACCTTTTCTCAAAAACCAATAAAACAGGTGGTGCACAGCTTTAATCCCAGCACTTGGGAGGCAGACGCAGGTGAATCTGTGAGTTAGAAGCCAGTCTAATCTACCACATATTGAGTTCCAGGACAGCCAGGAATACCTAGAGAGACCCTATCTCAAAAACAAAGAAATAAACAACATGTAGAGGACGGGCAGTGATGGCGCACGCCTGTAATCCCAGCACTTGGGAGGCAGAGGCAGGCGGATCTCTGTGAGTTCGAGGTCAGTCTGGTCTACAGAGTGAGTTCCAGGACAGCCAGGGCTACACAGAGAAACCTGTCTCAAGAAAAAAGCAAAAACAAACAAACCAATGTCTAGAAGTCAGGCACTGTGGTACAGGTCTATGATCCCCATAGCTGGGATGCTAACACATGAAGAGCAGGAGTCTGAGACCAGTCTAGGTCACATAGTAGCACCTTGTCCCAAACAAAACAGTAATACTGGCAGGATACAGCTCAGTCATAGAGCCCTGCCCTTCCTTGTGATGGTTTAATCTGCAGTACTGAGCAGCACACGTGTGCACGTACTCATGCGCTCATGCTCGCGCTCTCTCTCTCTCTCTCTCTCTTGCAAGCACATGCGCGCGCGCGCACACACACACACACAAACATACACGCACGCACGCACGCACGCACGCATGCACGCGTGCTCACTGTAGAAATCTCGTCACAAGAGCAATGTGAAATAAGAGGAGATGGGCAAGAGGCTCCTTCTTAGAAGCCCAGGAAAAAAGGGCAGCAAGCTGTCCTTAGGAGCTCAGGGTCCACGGAGAACTAAAGCACGTGGTGCTACACCTGTGACCATCAGGACGACGTCAGCAAGGTGACTTTACAAAAGACAGCCCAGTGCCGCTCCATGTCAGCTGGGACCGAGTACCCATGATGACAGACACGGAATCCCACGGATAGAGGCTAAAATAAGGAAGCTTACTTCTACCTAGAAAAGGGTATGTGGCCCCAAAATACCTACTTTCTCGGACATGCACCCTACTAGAGATGACCTGCTATGGCAGTGTCTGACAAAGCCACAGCTCACACCTCAGTAAGCCTGAGAGGGCCCCGTTTTCGTGAAGTGCCATCACCATCACATGTCACACGCTGATGAGGAAGACCTGTACTCCCAGACAGGCCTAAGAACCCTCCATGTCTTCATGCCTACTTCTCCTCTGCCAGCACATGGGCCAGCTCCTGCAGAGCCATGGTTAATACCTAGCAAGCCTTGATTTGACAAATGTTATCCTGCTTTAAATGTTACTTCTGAATGCTGAGGAACAGCTACCTGTGGCTCAGTCACTCACCATCGTGTTCCTGGGGGCACACTGGCTAGTGTAACTGCCTGAGGGGACAGAGGACGGAGCAGTTCAGTATTTTAAAGAGCACTGGAATCTTTTAAAAACCTACAATTTTAGGGCTGGAGAGATGGCTCAGCGGTTAAGAGCAATGCCTACTCTTCCAAAGGTCCTGAGTTCAATTCCCAGCAACCACATGGTGGCTCACAACCATCTGTAATGAGGTCTGGTGCCCTCTTCTGGCCTTCAAGCATACACACAGACAGAATATTGTATACATAATAAATAAATAAATAAATAGCTACAATTTTAGCCAGGTGGGGGTGGCCCAAGCTTTTAATTCCAGCACTTGGGAGACAGAGGCAGGCAGATCTCTGAGATCAAGGCCAACCTGGTCTATATAGCAAGTTTCAGGCCAGCCAGGGCTACATAAAAATATATGACTATGGGACAGCATATAATCTAGCTCAGCGGAAGGGACTTACCTAGCATATGGAAGGCCCTATAGTCAATACCCAGTAGCATAAAAATAAAAAAATGATACAAAGTATGATTTTAAGCTGAGCATATTGTGCACATATATTGAGTATATTAATCCCAGAAGGCTGAGGATTCCAAATTCAAGGACAACTTGGACTATATACTAAAATTCAAAATAAACAAGGTTATGGACAGAGCTCAGTGACAGAACATTTGCCTAACATGCATGAAGCCCTGAGTTCGATCCCAGTGTACACTCGTGCATGCCATGGCGCGCGCGCGCGCGCGCACACACACACACACACACACACACACACACACACACGGCGGGGACAGGAGCATGAGGAAGAAAAGTCCGCTCTGAGAGAAGCATTGCTCTACCACAGCCTGGTGGGGAAAGTCCCAAGTGCCCTCCCCTGCAGGGAAAAAGCATCACCACTTCTTTCCCATGAGTCCTCAATGCATATGTGGACTCTGGGCTGTTGACAATGTCATTGACATAGGACTCACATACATACAGACCTAGAAATACTGTCTCAATAGAGAGCTCCCCCAGAACATCACTCAAGAGCATTAAAATCTGTAAGCAAGCCACTGGCCACCAAGCAGGACAAGCCCTTTGGACAAAGCATGCAGGAACTGGAACCAACAATAAGAGGACAGTACACAGCTCCAACAGGACAGGCACTGACAGGCATCCCCAGGCCTCTGCTGCAGTTTGGGACCACTGCCCAACAAGACTCAATAGTAGAGTGGATGCTGATTGGCTGTCTTGGCACAGAAAAATCTAAAACAAGAAAGCTGCTACACAAAGAAAGAATGTTCCTCCTGAACTCTAGCTACTAATATTGGTACATGATGTAGAATCAAGATTCTGGCTCCTCCCAAACTGTTCCAGCTAGGCAAAGTCTAAAGAGTTAGTCATTCCAAGGAGGACAGACTGTACGGAAGTCCCAAGTTACAATTTGACAAAACCACACAATGACAACTAACCACACTACCAGTGCAACTTCAGGACGTCAATGATATCCCTGGCGAGCTGAATTCGCTTACTCTCCCTGAGGAAAGGTCCAAAGACAGCAGCCCACCATCTGCGTCTTCCCCCACATTACAGAAACCCACTTGAAGGCCACACATTTCCCACACCCATGGGCAGAAAGCAGTGGTAAGGATGTCCCGGGGAGGGCTGGAGGAGCAGATCCACACAGCCCTCACACAGCTGCTTGTTTCATACCCAAGCAGGGGTTCTAAGCCAAAGCTGGGACACCTGTCAAGTGGATATGACGCTTAGGCCCACTGAGGCAGAGTGGAGAACAGCACCTACGGCTGTTGCTGAGCTGCTCTCTGAAAAGCAGCTCCCACTGGACAGCATCTCCCTTCAAGGCTCTCTAGCAGCCCCAGGGCGGCCTCCTCAGTGACGTCAGGAGCACTGAATACGCAAGGAAATGGGCAGGTTAGGAAAGCTAGTTAGTTGTCAGCCAGACCCATCCCTAGGTTACAGGAAGTCAGACTATGGGCTAGGTTTACAGCCAGGGTGCGCAATCAGCATGCACACATGCGCTACATGAGGCCAGTTAGCTTTCATGGACTCCCGAAGGAAACCACTGCCAGCAACACAGCTTCAGGATTAGCAGAAGTTAGAAACTTACAGAAAGCTTCCCTGATGCTTAATTTGCGAAAAGTGGAGGGTCTAGCGTGAGACAGAACAGCCAGCAAGTGCTGCTGGGGGCAGGTCGGCGTTCCCGAGTGCACCCAGCTGTGTACTGTACTTACCCCATTCCACTCTACGCTCATACTCACTTCCTCCCCTCCGTCAGGGCCACTCTCGTACTTGACCACGTCCACATTGAGACTCTCCCGGCTCCTCCGCTTCTCCATGTTCTCAGGGTCATTCAGCACTTCTGCCACTCTCTGTTTGTGAACAGTGTCAAGACCCTGTGAGCCAGCGGGGAGAACGGTGTGACCCATTAGCACTTACATCTCACAAGACTTCTCAGACTTGGGACAAAGAGTCCAATTCCTTTATTTACTTACTGCTGCTATTACTGGGGACATGCCTGACACAAAGCCATGTGGACGAGGTCAACAGGTATCAGTGAGTCTGTCGGCTTTTTCCTGCCACCCTCATGTAGGGTTATAGGGAACAGAACTCAGGCTGGCAGGCTTGCATAGCACACTCCTTTACCCACTAAGCTCTCATTATCAAACTGGCCCCACAGATATCAATTCTTAAGTCACCAAGGCAAACTCAGATCAGTTGTTCCTGGGGATGGGATTTAGGATTTCTAGGGTCACAGGGAGGGGCGTGAGTTATATATCGCCAAAACTCAGGAGCATACACACAGGTGTGCAAACTGTACTCCATGTAAGCAAGCTAGTGCAATGGCACACCTGTAACCTCAGCAGTGATAGGAGGATGAAGAGTTCAAGGCCAGCCTGGCTACATAGGGCCTAGATTTAAAACAAAAGCAGTGCTGTATACAAATACTGAGTTCCAGGTAATGATGGACACACTAGAATGTCTGGGCTGGAAATGCAGCTAACTAAGTGATCGCCCAACGTGCACACTGGGTCCATCACCAACACCACACATACCAGCCCCAATGGGCACACCCACAATCTCAGCATTTGGGAGGGAGGGACGGGCAAGAAGACCAGAGGCTCAGGGCTGACCTCTGCTAGAGTTTGAGCCTGTCTAAGAAACCAGAAAGTCCGTCTCAGACAGCAACAATTAACCCCAGCACATCCCCACATCTCTCCCTGCTGTGTGTGCCACGACGCTCCTGCTCCTGCGAGAGAACCAGTCCTGTTCCAGCTTCCGTGGCTGCCTGGCAGGAAGTGTCCTCAGGAGAGCATTCACATGTCCTTTCTCAGGACCTTCATGACCCCTGTGGCTCCTCTTGCTAAAACCCAGCCTGCAATCTAGAGCAAGGCCTGGATGCAGACCGTGCTCTAGGGAGAGAGTCCCACAGCTGATGGCACAGCCACAGAGCGCCTGACCTACACCCAGGACCACAGGGGCAGCAGCAAGGGCTCTGCTTGTCCTCCAGCCCACAACACAGTACTTCACTCCACTGTGAATACAAGGAGAGCACCATTCTGTCCTTTCTTTCCTTTCCATCTATCTTTTTAGTTTTTGACACAAGGTCTCCTATAACACCAGGTTGGTCTCAAATGTTCACTTGTTCTACCGCAGCCTTCTGAGGACTCAGATTACAGACCACCAGGTCTGGCCCTTTGAACATTTTAGATAAATAAAATTATGTTGCTAAGTATAATATGAGAAGGTGATGAGGAGCGTGCAATCAAAACACATGATACAAGTGCATGAAAAGGTCACACCCACATTTGGTCGAGACAGGGTCTCTCTACCCAGGCTGTGCTGGGACTGCAGGCCCATGACCCACCACGCCCAGCAAACCCGTGCTCTTTTGTTGTTTGTGTCATTTCTTTCGGGGTCCATTTTGTTTTGTTTTGTTCTGTTTTGTGTTTGAGACAGGATCTCTCTATGTAGCCCTGGCTGGACTGGAATTCACTACTTACAACAGGGAGTCCATAAACTCACAGAGATCCTCCTGCTTCTACCACCAAAATCCTGGGATTTAAGGTTTGAGCCACCAGACTCAGACCCCAGACCCAGATTATTTTACATTTGAAATTTTTTATTTGTGTGTGTATATGTATGAACAGTCAGGGTTACAAAGCAAAACCCTGTCTCCAAAATAAATACACAGATGATAGATAGATAGATAGATAGATAGATAGATAGATAGATAGATAGATAGATAGATAGATGATAGATAGATATAGATAGATGATAGATAGATAGATAGATAGATAGATAGATAGATAGATAGATAGATAGATGATAGATAGTAGATAGATGAGAGATAGGTAATAGATGGATAGATAGATGATGGATGGATAGATAGATAGATAGACAGACAGACAGATGATTGACAGACAGACTCTTTTTTTCCTGCAGTGCTTAGGATCAAGTCCACAGTCCTGTGACTGTGACAAGTGCTCCCTCACAGAGTCTAAGCCAGAATCAATAACAGCCACATAAAAGGCTATCACAGTTCCAACAGAGTAGTCTTCAGAAGTGACGGGCACACCTGTTTACGTGACCTCATGGCAGCTTCTTCCAATGTTTCAGCAGCTTCAAATTTTCCCTGCCGTCGGTAAAGTGCTCCAAGGTTTTTCAAAGTGGTTGTGACAGTAGGACTACAAGAATGCACAAACACAGCCCATTAGGTGTGGGTCCCAGGACAGCCACCATCAACATCTGTGTGTTCTGTGGGCATGTGGCAACGCTCCAGCTCTAGTGGCACAGCCAGGCAGTGGTTTGGATCACCTGGAACAGGACACTAAGGGCAGTGCTACACCTTCTGATAGACATGTGCCATTCAAGCAGCCTGATGCCCAGTGCTGCTGGCCCCTACAGCTCTCCACAGAAACCCTACAGCGTTCTTCCAGAGACTGGCCACTCACAAACTCCAGGCATGGCCACAGAAACATGTGGCTAGCCTACCCAGTAGTCAGCAGATTCCCCTGCAGGCAAAACTTGGTCTGTGCCGGGCTATCTCGTGCTTCACCAGAGCTCCTGACCTGACAGCTATGGCAGACACTGTAAAGGAAACAAGGGCTGGAGACAGGACCGAAGTGTGGGCTGTGGAGATGCTCAGCGGGCCGACTGCAACACAAGCACGAGGGCCTGGTTTGGGTCCCAGTGCTCACATAGGAGCCAAGCATGGAGGCCTATGCCTATAACCACACACTGGAGGAGTGGAGACAGTGGGTACCATTCTGTGGCCAGCCAGTCCAGTCAAAAAGACAGGATCCAGGTTCAGGGAGAGACCCTGTCTCAAAAACTTAAACGGCGAGCAATAAAAGATCTAAACATCAATGTTGCTCTGGCCTCCACACGCACATACACGGGCAAGTGCACCTGTACACATGTATATCTCCACAAAGTCAAATAGCCCAGTATGATGGTGGACCTGTGTAATCCTAGCACTCAGGAAGCTGAGACAGGAAGAACAAAAGCTTAAGGTCAAGACCTCCTCACAAAATAAAATGCAAAGTTAGAAATAAGGCAGACCTGCTTTGGTACAGATCTGTATTTTGAGGTATTTCCCTCTTGTTGATGATAGGCGAGTGCAATGGGGACCCAAAGGAAGACTATGGCAAACCGGGGTCAGACACGTGTCCTCATGTAGCTGATAGGAAGGAAGCTAAGACTACAGCCGTCAGCAAGTTTCTAGGCCAGCAGCAGGTATGGGTACAGGAGCACAGTCTAGAGGGGACCCCAGACTTACTGCCGAGCACATCACCCTGTGCAGACACAAGGCTGGCTAAGGACTGGCTTCCAGGCCCACGTGCAGAGTGCTATAGAGTTGCTGAAGGCTCCTCAGTAAGTGTGCCTTGCTCCTGCAGCTAGACATTTGTGATAAAGAATGCTGATGGCCAGCACCTGCACTGCTGCAGTGAGTGGGTGTGGGTAAATGTAAATGATCTTATGACAAAAACAGGTTTTTAAGTTATTTTTTGCCTTTTTTTAAGCAGGGACTCACTATACAGCCCTGGCTAGCCTGAAACTCCCTATATTAACTATATAACTATAAACTCCCTATATTAACTATATAACTATAAACTAACTATATTAACCTCAGACTCACAAAGATCCTTCTGCATATGCCTCTCACATACTAGGATTAGAGGCATTATTACTAGCATGTGTAATACATGTGTGTAGGCACACATGAGCATCAGCCTCATGTGGAGGTCAGAGGACCAGCTTGTGTTCATGTCAGCTCTTAGGCGCAAACTCGGGCTATGGCTTTTATGGCAAAGCCCTTCTCCCTGCTGAGCATCTCACAGCTCAATGGCCAGGCTTTGAGGAAATAGGGGACCGTGTGTCTGGATTTGGCGGGCAGACTTACCTATCCACTTTGCAGGCTTTGTACCAGCCACCGTACTCTCCAAAAGACGCCCCGTCCTTCTGCTTTCCCTAATTGCAACAGAGAATTAGGATGAATGCAGACTGACTGCAGTCCATCCAATCAGAGCCCTCACAGTGCACAGCCTTACTTTGCACTCTTCCCTCTCCTCGGCGTGCATCCAGATGGGCTTGTTCTCATCTAGGGAAGAAAACACAGGACTGTGTAAGTTGAAGAATAAGAAAACTGGAGCCAGATGTGATGGTACACACCTTTAATCCCAGCACTTGGGAAACAGGCAGGCAGGAGGTTGAGTTCCAGGCCAGCCTGGTTTACAAAGGAGTTCCAAGAAAGTCAAGGCTACATAGTAACCACTGAGCAGATGACTTCTCAGGCTGCCAGTGACTGCAAGGTTTTATCTTGTTGTTTATATGAGCCTTCTCAGGAATTTTTCTTTTTTCATATGTGTATACATGTTAGACATATGTGGGAGTAAGCATGCACATGTTGAATATGCACATGGAGGCTCCACGTTGGTGCCTGGAGTCCTCCTATCCCTCTTTCTGTTGTACTCAATGAGGCAGGGCCTCTCAACAAGCCCAGAACTCACTAACACAGCTTGTCTCTGGCCAGCTTGCACTGGAGATTCTGTTCCCTCTTCTGAGGCTACCGTACCTACCTGGCATCCCCATGCCTGGGGATCGGAACATGGCGAGCACCTAACCACTCATCCTCTCCCTGGCCTAATTCTGACAGGAAAACCCTACCCAGGGTACCGGAAGGCGACAGCTATAAATGTCTCACATTGAGGATGTCAGATGAGACTCTGTAACATCCATACACATAAAAATAATTTTTAAAATAAATAACAAATGCTTAAGTGAAAGAAAACCACATGTGTGCATGTGATAATTAACAGAAATTCCCTCTGGATCACCCTGTGAACTTTCCCACACACTCAAAATTCTAGCTGAATGTTTCATGTGAGATTTTTGTCAGGAAAATAAACACAAAAAAAGTTTTAGACTCAGCAATTTAAGATTTATTTGTATATTTATGTATATGGTGCTCTGTCTACATGCACATCTGCACTCCAGAAGAGAGCGTCTGATCCCATCACTGGCAGTTGTGAGCTGCCATGCAGGTGCTGAGAACTGAACTCAGGACCTCTGAAAGAGCAATTAGTGCCCTTAACTACTGAGTCATCTCTCCAGGCCTGACTCAGCAATTTCAATTCTATAAAATACATATTTCACTGCACGTCCTCCCAGCACGGCAAGGGTTAGCAGGGCGAGCAGGACCACACCTGTCTCCTGAGGCGCAGACCAGCTCCAGCACACCCACACTTTCTCCACACGTTGTACACTAAACACCTGTCGTGTCTGAAGGGTATAGAAGAGATGGGGCCTTGTCTCCTGTGACAAACACACAAGTCCAGGGCACAGTGGGGAATTTGTTTGCCACAGGTCTCAGGGTGGACGAAAAACTAGACAAGATGATGGCGCTAAGCAAAGATTCTGGAGTTGATGGCAGAGCCATGTCTTTGCAGAAGGGCACTGTGAAAGGGCATGAGAGGAGGTGACTTCACTGGGCTGCGGACAGCACCCAGGCACACTGCAGTCAGGACCCCTCCCTAACGTTCAGTCACTGAGTAAGGAAATTACAAGCAAACTCCCAATTAAATGCTTTCTTTTTAAATTGACTTGGTCATGGTGTCCCTTATAGTAATAGAAAAGTAACTAAGACAATATAAAATAGTAAAATCTTTAAAAGGGTAGGGTGGGCATACTGTGGGGACTAGGGCATTATTGCCAATTTCAAGCTGGAAGCCACTCTTTTTAATACATACAATCAATACATTTGCTTAGAATATTTCTTACCATCCACAGAACCAAACTCCCGTTCATGTGCACGGGTGAGAATCTCCTTGTACAGCGTTTCTGCTTGTTTAAACTTCCCTTGTTTCAGATAACAGGAGGCCTTCAAATAAAACACAGCACTCAGTGCCTTCACACAGAAACACAGCTGAATTTTTATCTGCAGGGGACTTATGGCCCATCTGGAACATACCAGGTTATTCTTCGTCTTGGCCACATTCGGGTCATCGGGCCCTAGCTTTGTCTGGTAGATCTCCAGGGCCCTCTGGTAGTAATACTCCACCTCCTCATACTTGCCCTGGTTCTGGCACAGCAAGGCCAAGTTATTTAACTGCTTGGCCACATCCGGATGATCTTTTCCTAGAACCTGGGGTGAAGAACAGTGAATCAGAAACAGCACCCGTTCCACTGTCTACCCTCCCGCAGAGGGCCCTTCTAGAGCGTAGCTTACATGCTCCACATGCAGGCTGGAAACCCTCACAGGACTCACACATCACAAAAGAGCGGTTGGAGTCTGACCTCAGCCAGAGGGAAGGGAAGGGTGAGCACTCACGTCCTTAGGGCCTTTATTTGCAGATGAGAAAACACATGCTGGCCTTGATTCACTAAGCAGCCAGGGATGACTGAGAACTTCAGATTTTCCTGCCTCTACCCAACAAGTGCTGGGATGACAGGCCTGAGCCACCATACCTGGCTCTGTTTGTTTTTATTTTGGCTTGGGGGGGGGGGCCTCACAGGCTAGCCTAGAATTCACTATCTAACCCAGGCCAGTTGAGAACTCTTGTCAGTCCAGCCTCAGCATCTCGGGTGCTGGGAAGGTCTAAGCTTCCATACTCCTTAGCCGCTTTGTCTGCTTCATGGCAGGTGTCACCATAGAGCTAAGGAAGCTTAGATGCATTAAATGCTCCACTCCAGTTGTGTGCCTTCCTCCAGTCAGCCCCTTTAATATGGAATCATCACCCAGGACCTCAGTGAGAGCATCCCTACATCTAATGCCAAAAAGTCTTCCCAGCCTCCTCTGGCTGCCTCATAAACATACCTGCTGTTCTTTTTTGGCAAGTCTCACTGCCAAAAATCATTTTGCTAATCCTTTCCTTGCCTAATCCTTCCCCTAGAATACAAACTCAGCAGGGCAAGGGCTCTGTGTCTTTCCCACCTCGGCATCTTCCCTAGAAATGGTGCCTGACGGTGCCTGACACAAGTGAAGAACAAACTCTCGTTTATTTCTCTCCAAACCCTGGTCAAGTACTGGCGGTGGTGGCACACGCCTTTAGTCCTAGCACTAGGGAGGCAGAGGCAGGAGGATCTCTATGAGTTCTGGGCCAGCCTGATCTACAGAGTGAATTCCAGGACAGCCAGGGCTACACAGAAAGATCCTGTCTCAGAAAAACAAACAAACAAAACTGGTCAAGAACTGGTCTTCTCGGGGCTGGAGAGATGGCTCAGCAGTTAAGAGCTCTGACTGCTCTTTCACAGGACCAGGGTTCGATTCCCAGCACCCATGCGGCAGCTCACAACTGTCTGTGACTCCAGTTCCACGGGATCCAACACCCTCACACAGACATATATGAAGGCAAAAACACCAATGCATATGAAATAAATAAATTTAAAAAATGAAAAAAAATTAAAAAAAAGAAAAAAGGACTGGTCTTCTCAGCACTGGGCTCTGCTCCTACACATGGCCAACCCCTTTCCACATGCCCTACCCTCCCTCCTCCAAAACTGTGAAGTCAGCGAGTTCACAAAGCTTCCTGGAAAGCTGACTCAACACCAAGCCCCGGCTGGAGGAGTCCTGTCCCCTCTCTCCTGCGGCTCTATCCTACAGGTGATAGATACACCCTGGGCTCCGAGCAGTCAAGGGACTGTGCTTCTGCCTAGCAAGAATTTCTACACGAGGCACTTTAATAAATTTGTTATCTTTCTTTCTTCATACCCTCCCCCCTTTGAAACAGGACTTTGCTGTTTAGAAACAGAACTTTACTAGTCTCTAGACTAGCACTGGGCTTCTGAACTTAATAAAGAATTCAGACCACAGTCATGTGCCAAATGCCTGCTGAACTAGCAGGTCACCTTCCAGGTCTTCTAACTCTTGACCCCTCTGTGCTGACCTGCTTCTGACCCCAGCCCGCACAAATCTGACACTTTCATTTAGTAAGTGTGCAGATAACTGAACAATAAAATACTACCTATGTGGGCCAGAGAGAGAGCTCAGTGGTTAACAGCACTTGATGCTCTTGCAGAGGACCTGGGTTCTATTCTCTGGCATCCACATGTAGTTCACAACCATCTGTAACTTCAGTTCCAAGGGATCCACTGTCATCTTCTGACATCTGAGGGTACTATACATGCATGTGGCACACAGCCATACATGAAGGCAAAATATACACACGTAAAGTGAATACATCTAATAAAATTAAAATATTGTCTATATGTTTGATAATCCTTGCCATATGGTTCAAAATTAAATGAGCACTTCCTAGTATCACTGATAAACAACTCCAAGAGACACCAAGCTGGGGCTGGAGAGATGGTCCAGTGATTAGAAGCACCAGCTGCTCTTCCAGAGGAGCCAGGATCAATTCCCAGCATCCATATGGCAGCAGATAACTGTCCATTAAGTCCAGTTTCAAGGGATCTGGTGCCCTCTTCAGACCTCTGTTGACATCAAGCACACATCCAGTATACATATATGCTTCTAGGCAAAACACTCATAGACACAGAATAAAAATAAATAAATCTTTAAAGAAAAGGAAACACCTAGTTGAACTGTGACACTCAGTCCCCCAGACCACCATCCTGTCTGTTTTCCGTCCACCCTGGGGTCCTGTGGCAAACAAATTCCCCACTGTGCCCTGGACTTGTGTGTTTGTCACAGGAGACAAGGCCCCATCTCTTCTATACCCTTCAGACACGACAGGTGTTTAGTGTACAACGTGTGGAGAAAGTGTGGGTGTGCTGGAGCTGGTCTGCGCCTCAGGAGACAGGTGTGGTCCTGCTCGCCCTGCTAACCCTCGCTGTGCTGGGAGGACGTGCAGTGAAATACAAAGTTATTTAAGATTTATGTATTTGCCGGGTGGTGGTGGCGCACGCCTTTAATCCCAGCACTCGGGAGGCAGAGGCAGGCGGATCTCTGTGAGTTTGAGGCCAGCCTGGTCTACAAGAGCTAGTTCCAGGACAGGCTCTAAAAAAGCTGCAGAGAAACCCTGTCTCGAAAAACCAAAAAAAAAAAAAAAAAAAAAAAAGATTTATGTATTTGTATGAGTGTTTTACCTGCATGTATGTCTGTGCACTAGATGCACACTTGGTACCCAATGAATTCAGAAGAAAACTTTGGATCCCCCAGGACTGGAGTTACTTACAGACAGCTGTGAGGCACCATGTGGGTGCTGGGAATTGAACTTGAGTCTTCTGTAAGAGTAGCCAGTGCTCTTAACCACTGAGCCATTTCTCCAGCCCCAGTAAACTTATTCTTGTTTGTTTGTTTTAGAGACAGAATCTCTGTGTAGTCCTGACTATCTAACTATGTAGATCAGGCTGGCCTTAAACTCACAGAGATCCACCTGCCTCTGCCTCCTAAGTGCTGAGATCAAAGGCATGCACCATTACACCTGATCATAAAGTAAACCTATTCTTTTTTGTTTGGTTGGTTTTTGCTTTTCGTTTTGTTTTTTAGAGACAGGGTTTTTCTGCGTAGCAGCTCTCCTGGCTGTCCTATAACTCGCTTTTAAACCAGGCTGGCCTCGAATTCACAGATCCACCTGCCTCTGCCTCTCAAGTGCTGAGATTACAGGCATGTACCACCACTGCCCAGCTATAAACTTATTTTTAAACTGAAATTTCTTTAATAACAAGTGCATACCACCACTGAAATGGAGAGACGCTGCACTGCACTGCCCACCTGCCACTTGGACCCTGATCAACAATAGGAAGCTGCCACCCTTAACACAATCCCACGTGGCAGGCTTCTGTCTTTCAACATGAGTCACTGTAAGTAAGTGAACATAACAACACACCACAGTGCTCAGTTCTCACACTGTGAAATGACCACCTCCCCCAGAAAACTCGATTCTGCTGCCCCATACCTTCTCTCTAATCTCCAAGGCTCGTTTACAAAGTGGCTCGGCCTCTTTGTACTTCCCTCGTTTACCATACAGTACTGCAAGGTTGTTCAGAGTCGCGGCCACCTGCCAAGACAGAGGGAACAACAAGCTGCTGTAAGAGATGCCACAGGAAAGGGAGTCCCAGACACCCCCATATGCACGTAACACACTCATCACATCAGAGGGATTTGCTACAAAACAGATCACTGAAATGAAACAAAGCAACATGATCTTGATTTTTCAATTGTTCTTGAAGCAGCAAAGCCAACCAAAACAGACCTCTATGCAAATCTCAATAAAAAAACAACATGAATTCTTGGGAACAAATCTAGAAAAGGACATGCGATTTGATTTTGGATCAAAGTGAAGTGAGCTAGTGATCTGAGGAGGTGACCTTACAAATCAGAAGTGACCAAGTGTACGAACATGTCACTACCTGAGCAGGCCCTACTGGTGCCATCTGGGACAAGGTGGCTCTCAGACCCTCCCCGTTGACCTCGACATTGGCATGAGCTGGACAAAAATGTATTGGGGAAAACCACGTGTAAATGGCTGGAAGAAGCAAGCATACACACCGCGGGGTGATCTCTGCCCAGGGTTTTCTCACGGATAGCCAGGGCGTCGTTCAGGAGATTGGCAGCATCTTTATACTTGTTCTGATCCCTAAACCAAAACACACATCAGTGTTCAGCTAGAGGTCACTAACCAACCATCTAGTTAGTTAGCAAGCTGATGCTGACACTGAGGACTGAACCCCCAGCATTCAGGCATGCTAAGCATTTACTCTACCACAAGCCAGCCTAAATCTTTTTTTTTTTAATAATTTATCTTTATTTTATGTGCATTGGTGTTTTGCCTGCATGTCTGTCTGTGTGAGGCTGTCAGAAACCCTGGAACTGGAGTTACAAACAGTTGTAAGCAGTCATGTGGGTGCTGGGAATTGAACCCAGGTTCTCTGGAAGAGCAGTCAGTGCTCTTAGAGCCATCTCTCTAGCCCTGCAGTGCTGACCTAAGGAGGAAGCCCAGAGCAGTGGACAGAGCCTATGTGTGGATCAGACAGAGTGGGATCTCTGCCAGCAGCAGTCAACCCAAGTCATTTGTGTGTTCAAGGCCAACCTGATCTACAGAGCTAGTTCCAGGACAGACAGAGCTGTTACATAGAGAAACCCTGTCTTGAAAAACGAAGTAAATGTATGTATGTGTACGTGTGTGTAAACTCAAAGAAATATATATTGAAACAAAATCTGATAATACTAAGAAGAAGAATGAAATGACCAACACTGCCCACAGGGAAGCACTGCCCAGGTGCAAAAAGGGCCACCGCTCCTCTAAAAGGAACACCGCTCTTCAAAGGGACAGCGCTCCTCTAAAAAGCAGTTGGGCAAAGTATATTAAGAACTGGCAAACGGGCGGTGGTGGCGCACGCCTTTAATCTCAGCACTCAGGAGGCAGAGGCAGGTGGATCTATGTGAGTTCAAGGCCAGCCTGGTCTAGTTCCAGGACAGGCTCCAAAGCTACAGAGAAACCCTGTCTGGGGGGGGGGGGGCGGAGAACTGGCAAAGAGGCCAGGCAGCGGTGGTGCACTCTTTTAATCCCAGCACTTAAGAGTCAGAGACAGGCGGATCTCTGTGAGTTTGGGGCCAGTCTGGTCTACGGAGAGAGTTCCAGGACAGCCCTGGCTGTTACACAGACAAAACCTGTTTCAAAAAAACAAAAACCAAAAAACTAAAACACAAAACAAGAAAAGAACTGGCAAAGGTTTAAATGAGAACCCATTTTGGGAGATTGTGCTAATGGAAAATGTCCTGGAAAGACGGCTCAGAGGTTAAGAGCACTTGCTCTTGAGGAGGACCCAGATTTGGTCCCAGCACCCACATGGTAATTCACAATCATCTGTAAACCAGGTCCAGGAGACCTGGGGGCCTCTTCTGACCTCCAAGGGTACTGCACACACATAGTGCACATATACAAACTGGCAAAACACATGTACACATAAAGTAGGTTTTTAAAAAAAGTCAAAAATGGATACGCTGGTCAGTGTAGAAAGGCATAAGTGGTTATTATGGAAGTGGTGGCCCAGTGGCTATAGGCAGCACCTTCTCTGGTCCCGTGAGACCCCAATCACCGAGCTGGCTGAACAGTCTAAATTAACTGCTGGCTGTTTGAAGTGGATGGGAAGGCTGGAAAGCTGTTTCATAGACGTTTATGAAACATTGCAAAAAGCAGGCTGGTTCAAAGCTGCCTCTCATAAAGTCTACAGCAGTAAGCCAAGGACTAGCCTGTACACCAGGGCCAGGATGTTGAGCATGGTGGCCACATCGGGGTGGTCATGGCCCGAAGTCTTCTCCAGGTCCTCCAGGGCCTGCTTGCAGAGGGGCACCGCCACCTCATAACGTCCCTGTGACGCATACTGGATCACCAGGTTGTGGAGCGTGCGCAGCCGTGCTGGGATCTCATAGCCCCCCTGCTGGGCGGCGGCTGCAGCGCTGCTGTGTTGCTGCTGGACTGCATAGAGAAGGTGCATGGCAGAGTGGTTAGGACACAGCGGGTCACACTTCACCCCACATCCTAGTTCCAAGTTAGCGCATACTCTTAACGCAGACTTCCTGGGTAATCCCTGAGCAAGCCAGATGACAACAGCCTGCAGACTGACCATGAGATTGTTCCAGGTGAGAAACTGAAGGAAAAGTAGGCAGCTCTGCCTTCTGGAACCTTGCAAAGACTCACAGGTCTATTCACTGTGGTCTGGCCTCCAGACTCATATCCCAACACACACTATCTGCTGTAGAGTTTGGGGAAACAAGCAATCTCCCAGGAGAGGTGGCACATGCCTACAATTCCAGCATTGAGGAGGAGGAGACAGAAGTCTGAGCTCTGGGGCTAGAGAGATGGCTCAGACGTTAAGAGCAGGCACTTACTGCTCCTCAATGGACTAGGGTTCGGTTCCCAGCACCCACACGGCAGCTCACAACCAGCTGTAATTCCATTTCTAGGGGCTCTGCCTCCCTCTTTTGACCTCTGTGGCTACCACACAGTGCATATGTAGATGTGCAAATGGAACACTTAGACACAGAAAATAAAGGTTTTTAATCTTAAAAAAAAAAAAAAACTCCCAGGGGCCAGGCCTGGTGGCACATGCTTTAACCCCAGTACTCAGGAAGCACAGGCATAGCTCTGTGAATTTGAGGCCAGCCTGATCTACAGAGTGAGTTCCAGGACAGCCAAGGCAATTACACGGAGAAACCTTGTCTTGGAAAAGAAAAGAAAGTCCCAGACTAACCTGGGCTACTGTAGTAAGACCTGTGTAATCCCACAGGCTAAGTACAGGCTCCGCGAACTATGACACAAATGTCCCCAGAGAGAAAGCAGCACCGCTGTGCAACATGTTCAGTGGCATGGCCACACACTTACTGCCTTGTCCTGGGTCGTCCTCGTCATTTGGGAAGAGATCGTCCAATGGCTCTTTGGCAGAATCAGAGTCTTTGTCCTCCTACAAGAGACGCAGAGCATCCTTCACTGCACAGAACCCACACGCTTCCTGGGAATCCTTAACATAACATTTCTTCTTATTTACTAGACCAGATAAGCTAGCCAGTTTTTCAGAATTAAATGTATGGTCATCTGTAGCCTGGTTTATCCACCAGTTTAGTAAAGAACAATAACTTTGCTAAACTTGCCTATCCTGTCAAGGCCTGAGGTAACCCCCATCCCAAGAAGAAAAAAAGGAAACAAATAAAAGGAGCAAGGCAGGGTTTGCTGGACTAAAACTGAGGAAACTCGACTACAGGCTGTGGTGTGACATCACGGAGCCTGTCTGCGTTTCTGGACCTTAGATCCTTCTACCGTTTTCAGATCGAATTCTAGCAGAGAAGGGAAGACTTGCTGGAAATCAAAGATGTTTCCTGTTTGCTAAGCAGGAAAAAACGGGGCACCTATACCTCCCAGAGCAATAGAGGGGGAGTCCTGGTCCCATGTCTACAGTGGACTACACTAGGGCTCCCAGAGGAGCTGTCAGCTTTACATTGTCTTCCACAGTGCACAAGAACAGTGACAACATAGTGAGGAGAGCACCAGCCTCGCCATGAGGGTGACAGCACTACCTCTGGAGGGATAAACTGGTAAGCAAGTCTCCCTTCTAGAACATCCCCCACAGAGATGCATAATGCATTCTCCAAAGATACCAAGACCATGAAAAGCAAACAACTGAGGACTGTTCAAATGGAAGCTGGTCAGGATGGTCAGATGGGGGCAAGAACTGGGACCACAGCTCAGTGGAAAAGCATTTGGTTAGCACGTTCAAAGCCCCAGTTCCATCTCCATCCCCAAAAAACACAGACACCTACTCAGCTAAGCCAGAGCGCTACTAACAAACCACTCAGGGAAAAACAAGCCAAAGGAAACAAAGCCCAGAAGCCCAGACGCATTGACTGGAAAGCTGAATCAGCAGACCTGAGCACAAACATCAGCAACTAAAACCCATCTGTGAACAGAACTGATAGCAAACTCCCTAGTAAAAAGCAAAGACTTGCTCTTATTACTCTGTTTTCTTCCAGACAGGGTCTTGTTAAATAGTTCTGTTTGAACTGGTGCACACTGGAGACCAAGCTAGCCTTGACCTTGCCTGTGCCTCCAAAGTGCTGCCATTACAGGCATGAGCCACCACACCTCGACAAGACCTGCTTTTAGATTGCCTATTGGTACCTCCTGGAGCAGAGCATGGGTACCACACTTGGCAAGAGCCACTCACCGAGGGAGAGATGTCGTCGTCGTATTTCTTCAGCTGGTTCATAAACTCCAGGTGCTTCTTTTCCTCCTCCAGCTGCGCCACAGACTGCTCGCTCTTCTGTAACTTCTGCTGTGTGTTGGCCAGTTCATCCCGCAGCCACTGGTTCTCCTGGCACAGACGGCGAACCTGAGCACGTAGCTTCTGTTTCTCTGACTCCACGGCGTTCAGGTGATTGGACAGGGCCATCATCACCTGATCAAAAGAGATGTTTGCACACTGCAGCCTTTGGATAGACCTGGGCACATGTGGGCTTCCAGCTCCAGCTCACTCACAGAACTTTCTCTGGGTACATGTAAACAAGACCTGCCATTTATTTCTCCTTTAGCCCTCTGCACAGATTACACACTGCTTGTCACAATACAAGCTGGAACACCTGCATGCCACTTTTCTGTGAGAGTACCTCCAGCGGACTGGGAATACACATCCCTCCTCTTCTGATCCACTCCGCTTTCTATGTAGACCAGCCAGCCTAACTGCATGGGCCGTCTTCCACATGAGGGTACATGTGTCTGTTGGAGGGCAGGCAGGTGAGGGGCCAGAGGTGGAGCTGGGAGGGTAGAATGCAAATCATCCTCACCACTAAGGGAAGCATCTCTGGAACTACCACAAACTGCTGAAAATACCAGCACAATCCTAGCCATACTAAGGCAACAAGAGGTAGAGGAAGCCAGGGAGCTTTGGCCTTGCCCTCTGCCGGCCATGTATTTGCCTATTCTGGTCATAGCATAGCAACTGGACAACCATCCTCCTAGGTATAAAATATGAAACACTGCCATGCGGTGGTGGCGCACACCTTTAATCCCAGCACTCGGGAGGCAGAGGCAGGTGGATCTCTGTGAGTTTGAGCCCAGCCTGGCCTATAAGAGCTGGTTCCAGGATAGTCTCCAAAGCCACAGAGAAACCCTGTCTTGAAAAACAAAACAAAACAAAACAAAACAAACAAACAAAATGTAAAGTTCTAGTCCTTGAAAGCTACTATTATAATTTATTTAGTAATAAAGAAATGCAAGTTAGCAGTTAGTCATCTATAACAATCAAACTTATAGTTATATTAGGTATGCTTTCAAGGCCAAATAGAGATATATTCTAGATACACAGATGATCTTCAAACACTCAGAGATCTACAGAATATGGCATATATGATGTTTTAATAACATAAGGCTTTTCATGACAGTGAGACACATCTGCCCCTGGCAGCACCAATCTACTTCACAGAAGGTTGGTGGGCACTGAAGAACCTCCACATGGAGTTTGCTTTCACTTGTGACAAAGTTAGCCACTGGACAAGGAAACCACCCTTGCCTCGACTACCGACAATATGCTGTCCAAATTGTATAAACAGGACTCAAAACATGACTGCAAACATGTTAGGACAGTCCTTCAAAATTCCTGCTTCACAGAAAAGTCTATCAAATATTCTAGGCCTGCAGGCTGAAGATTAATACCCCAACGTTGCACAGGGACTTCGAGTGACTGTCTAGCCAGCCATCTCTGTCATTTCTACAGTGTTGAAAGTTGTTTGCTCTGTACTTTCTGTTTATTCAGGTAATAGTCTATCCTTCTCAGGTCTCTGAATAGGTTGAAGACTAGATAATTACACAGTTTCCTTTGTTACCAAATTCAGAAAAGAAACTTACAAAAGAGATATAAAGTTTATAAGGTTGAAAGACATAAAGGTTCAAGTTGTTTATCTAAGAAAATGTTTTAAGGTCTAAAAAGGTATTTTTAAGATGGTAATACAAGTTATGATACAAAATGTTTTAGGTATAAAACTTTGGACTCATCAAGATAAACAGATAGGGCTGGAGATGCCTCAGTGTTTAAGAGCACTGGCTGCTCTTCCAAAAGTCCTGAGTTCAATACCCAGAAACCACATGGTGACTCACAACCATCTGTAATGAGATCTGGTGCCCTCTTCTGGCCTGCAGGCACACATGCAGGTAGAACATTGTATACATAATAAAATAATCTTTAAAAACAAAAAGATAGAATAGATAATAGAGTAATTTCTCTGAACTTGCCAAATACAAATGGATTGGACACTGTAAATGTAATTCTTACCTGATAATTATTCTTATTGTATATAGTTTTACTATGTTAGAGTTAAAACCTTTCCTTTTTATTTAGACAATACCTAGTAATTATTCTTATTGTATATAATTTTACTAGGTTAGAGTTAAAACCTCTCCTTTTTATTTAGACAAAAGGGGTAATTGTTGCAGGATATTTGGTTGCACTGTGACACTCTGAGACTATTAGTAAGTCAACCTTGAATCGAGGGGAGGGGGAGAAGTCCACAACTAGCAGACCCAAATTAGCCATAGAGTTTTTAGAGGGCCCAGATAGAAAGGAACAGGAAGAGAGAGGGAGGGGTGTGAAGAGATTCATGGTCTTTTCATTCTGGGAAGGTGGAGAGGGTCAGCTAGTCATTCCTCTGCTGCTTTCTTGATCTGTCAGGTTTGTATCCAAATACCTGACTCCTAAGTTTTTATTAATAATAGAACAATTTAGATAAACACTTCACTAGGTGGTGACTTTCTTTATATAAGACAAAACTGGGGAGCTAGAGAGATGGCTCAGACGTTAAGAATACTGGCTACTCTTCCAGAGGTCCTGAGTTCAATTCCTAGCAACCACACAGTGGCTCACAACCATCTATAATTGGATTTTGTGCCCTTTTCTGGTGTGTAGGCACACATACACTGTATACATAATAAATAAAGAAATCTTAAAAAAATAAATAAATAGCGCATCAAAATCCCAGCAAAATTCTTCAAAGACCTCAAAAGAATGATACTCAACTTCATTTGGAAAAACAAAAAACCCAGGATAGACAAAACAATCCTGTACAACAAAAGAATTTCTGGAGACATCACAATCCCTGACTTCAAACTCTACTACAGAGCTACAGTACTGAAAACAGACTGGTACTGGCATAAGAACAGACAGGAGGAACAATGGAACCGAATAGAAGACCCAAACAAGCCGGGCGGTGGTGGCGCACGCCTTTAATCCCAGCACTTGGGAGGCAGAGGCAGGCGGATCTCTGAGTTCGAGGCCAGCCTGGTCTACAAGAGCTAGTTCCAGGACAGGCTCTAGAAACTACAGGGAAACCCTGTCTCGAAAAACCAAAAAAAAAAAAAAAAAACCCAAACATCAATCCACACATCTTCGAACACCTGATCTTTGATAAAGAAGCAAAAAATATCAAGCGGAAAAAAGAAAGTATATTTAGCAAGTGGTTGGCATAACTGGATATCAACATGTAGAAAAATGAATATAGACCCATATCTATCACCATGTATAAAACTCAAGTCCAAATGGATCAAAGACCTCAACATAAAGCCAGCCACACTGAACCTCACAGAAGAAAAAGTGGGAAGTACACTTGAATGCATTGGCACAGGAAACCACTTCCTAAACAGAACCCCAGCAGCACAGACACTGAGAGAAACAATTAATAAATAGAACCTCCTGAAACTGAAAAGCTTCTGTAAAACAAAGGACACGGTCAACAAGACAAAACGACAGCCTACAGAATGGAAAAGATCTTCATTAATCCCATATCAGACAGAGGTCTGATCTCCAAAATATACAAAGAACTCAAAAAAATTGAACACAAAAAGATCATATAATCCAATAAAAAAAAAATGGAGTACAGACCTAAACAGAGAACTCTCAACAGAATCTAAAAGGGCTGAAAGACACTTAAGGAAATGTTCAACATCCTTAGTCATCAGAGAAATGCAAATCAAAACAACTCTGAGATTCCATCTTACACCTGTAAGAATGGCCAAGATCAAAAACACTGATGACAACTTATGCTGGAGAGGTTGTGGGGAAAAGGGAACACTTCTGCATTGCTGGTGGGAATGCAAGCTGGTACAACCCCTTTGGATGTCAGTGTGGCGATTTCTCAGAAAATTAGGAAACAACCTTCCTTAAGACCCAAATAATACCACTTTTGGGTATATATCCAAAGGATGTTCAATCATGCCACAAGGACATGTGCTCAACCATGTTCATAGCAGCTTTGTTTGTCATAGCCAGAACCTGGAAACAACCTAAATGCCCCTCAATTGAAGAATGGATTAGAAAAATGTGGTACATTTACACAATGGAGTACTACACAGCAGAAAAAAATAACAACGGCTTGACTTTTGCAGGAAAATGGATGGAGCTAGAAAACATTATTTTGAGTGAGGTAACCCAAATACAGAAAGACAATTATCATATGTACTCACTCATAGGTGGTTTTTAAACATAAAGCAAAGAAAGCCAGCCTACAAACCACAATCCCAGAGAACTTAGACAACAATGAGGACACTAAGAGAGACTTACATAGATCTAATCTACATGGGAAGTAGAAAGTATGAAAAGACAAGATCTCCTGAGTAAATTGGGAGCATGGAGACCTTGGGGGAGGGTTGAAGGGGGGAGGGGAGAGGCAGCGAGGGGAGCAGAGAAAAATGTAGAGCTCAATAAATATCAATAAAAAAATTTTTGAAAAAAATAAGTAAATAAAAGACAAAACTGGAAGCCAGGCCGTGGTGGTGCATGCCTTTAATCCCAGCACTTGGGAGGCAGAGGCAGGCAGATCTCTGTGAGTTCGAAGTCAGCCTATTCTACAAGAGTTAAGTCCAGGACAGGTTTGATAGCTACAGTAAAATCCTGTCTCGGAGAGAAAAAAAAAAAAAAGACAAAACTTGAGACCCAGAAGTCTGTCTCCTGTTCATTCACTAACTGTACAAGCAGAACACCAAAGAAGAAGCCAAGCACCAGTGCACTGAATCTGAACTAGGTTTACCTACAGGGCCACAAGTCCTCAGGTGGGACATGTATGCTTCCACTGTCTCATCTCTAGGTCAGAGTTATTCAGACACTCAAAGCAACGTGGCCCTGGGTTGCTGTGTGCTGCCTGGGTACTGGTCCACACCTACTCTCTAAGCCCATTCACAACCAAGTGTCACCCACTGATACCTGCGCCTCACTCAGGCCGAGCTCCAGCATCTCCAAAGACTTGCGGATCATGCTGGATTTCTCCTCCACCAGGTTGCTCTCATCATCCTTCTTCAAGCACTTCAGTGTCTCCAGCAAACTCTGCAGGATGGAGTTGTGCTCATTCTTCAGGGCTTCCAGCCCCTGAATCACTTGCTTTGTCTTAGAAATGATTTCATCCTGCGTAAGCTTCTCCAACTTCTCTTCCTTTATGTACACCATTGTGGACATGTTGTCATACATTCTAGTATGGAGAAAGAAAATCAGACAGTTCATTATAATCTCTGTTGATAAGACATCCTTAAACAGCCACAGAGACAACTATAAATCATATTACACAGAGCTGGAGGGATGGGTCAGCAATTAAGAGCACTTGCTCTTTTGTTTGTTTGTTTGGTTGGTTGGTTGGTTGGTTTTTCGAGACAGGGTTTCTTTGTAGCTTTGGAGCCTGTTCTGGAACTAGCTTTTGTAGACCACGCTGGCCTCAAACTCACAGAGATTTGCCTGCTTCTGCCTCCCAAGTGCTGGGGTTAAAGGCGTGCGCCACCACCATCCGGCAAGAGCTCTTGCTCTTAAAGAGGACCTGAGTTCATTTCCTAGGACTCACATGGCAGCTCACAACTATCTGTTTCCCAATTCCAGGGGATTCGATGCCCCATTCCGGCCTATGCAGGCACTGAACAAATGTGGTGCACAGACACACAGATACACACACAGGCAAAATGCCAACACACATAAAAGTAAGTAGATCTTTAAAAATGTAAACCAGGTGGTAGTGGTGCACACCTTTAATCTCGTAGTCAAGAGGCAGAGGTTGGCAGATCTCTAAATTCAAGGCAAGCCTTTCTACAGAACGAGTTCCAGGATGCCAAGGCTACACACACAGAAACCCTGTTTTGAAAACCAAAAAAACACACACAAAAGAGTCTTTACTAAAGCCATGTTAGTGTATTTACTATTTACTGTGCATTTATTTAGCATGTGGTCCCAAGGCCACTATTGTAAATTTGTACTATGTGACAAGCTAGGAAGAGAGTATGCAGGTCAGAAAATGATTGACACTCCCTGAAAGCAAGCGTATGTCCTCTTCACCTGGTACATAGCATGTTTTGCTAAATGACTGAGATATCTTAAGAGCAGTTTAAATGAAGATCAACCTGTTGGTATAAAGAGGATGGCAGGGGCCAGGGCTATAAGAGTGAAGGATATAAAAATTTAGGCCTCCTCCCCTCGTTCCACAGCTGATAGCAAAGTATTCATAAATTATTTCCCAATAATAAATATGCATATTTGAGACCATGCCCCTAACAGCCCATAATAGTCTGCTGACTGCTAAGTCTCAAGAGGGCAGTGTTTATTTAGCACCTGTGTCCCCAGAGTCACAGCCCGCCTCCTGCCTCCACACCTATCTCATGTCTCAGGAAAGCTACGGTCACCAAGTGCATCCGGGCACTTTGCAATGCTTCTCTCCCTGCTTCCCCGACCCTCTCCTGCCCCCCATCTGTCTATGTCTATGTGTCTCCCTCAGTAGTTAAAAGCACTTGCTCAGGCAGAGGACCTGGGTTCAGTTCTACAAGATGGCTCAGAACCATCTCTAACTCCAGTTCCATAGAATCCAACACCCTCTGCTGGCCTCCATGGGCACTGCAGGCCTGTGTTTACATGTACACAGACAAATACTCATACACATAAAACATAAAAACTAATCTTTTAAAGCTAAAATACAGACCTACGAGGTTTCCAGTAGAACCCAACTACAAAGCCATCTGTGGTACCAGTGCCTCTTAGTCCTAGCTCCACCAGCCAAGCAGTTCTTGTCCTCAGTAGTCAAGGCCACTGAAAATAGATCTCTCCCTCTGTTCAGTCCCTTAAGATTAAGGGATAGAGGCTAATGGCACGCAAGCCTGATGACCTCAAGTCTGACCCCAGAACACAGGGTGGAAAGAACCAACTCCCAAAATTTGTCCTCTTACCCCCACATTCACCATTCACAATGTGGCACGCGTGCACCTGTGCCCACACAAACATACAGGCATGTGCACATGCTCGTGTATACACACACACACACACACACACACACACACACACAAACACACAAAGATTAAATTCAAGAGGGAAAACAAGGTAGACTAGACAGGCATGGGGGAGAGCAAATAACTAGTGGCCAAAGGCTGGCATAGTGGCAGAACTACACCACAGGAGGACACCAGCAGCCATTCAAACAATAAAATAAAAACCAGAATGGCAGGCGGAGGAGTGGAAAAATGGAGAGAGGAGGGATGGCTCAACAGTTAAAGGCACTGACTCTTCTCCCAGAGGACCTGGGTTCAATTCCAAGCACTAACATTGCAATTCACAACTCTCTTTAACTCCAGCTTAGAGAATTTGACACCTTCTGGCCTCTACAAGCATTGCACACATGTGGTGCACACATATACACATAGGCAGAAAGCCCTACACATAAAAATAAAGGTTACACCAGGCAGTGGTAGCTCACACCTTTAATCCCAGCACTCGAGAGGCAGAGGCAGGTGGATCTCTGAGTTACAGGCTACACAGAGAAACCCTGCCCGGGTCTGGGGTGGGGGGCTGTCTTCGTCATCCAGAACGTGCTAGAGCCAACAGGCAGAGAGAGCTTCACCAACTCTCCTCTGCTACACCCGAACATCTCCACATCATCAGCCACATTAGCCACAGACTGCCTCCTACCATCACCTAAGTGAGGGCACTACAGGCCTGGAAACCACACAGAAAGAAAACAAGCTTGCCTTTTCTGGGATAATCCCAACCTATTCCTGGGATCCCTGCCTGCATATCCTTTAACTCAAGAGTTTGTCTTCCATTAAATGAGCTTCCAAGATCCCAGTGACATAATCCTCTCTCAAGAAGTCACAGCTACTCTTGGGTGTGTACTACAGTCCTTTTTTGTTTTGTTATTTGTATATATTTTATATATATGAGTATTTTGTCTCTACTATATCTGCACCCAGAAGAAGACGGCTAATCCCCCAGAACTGAACTGAGATGGGTGTTAGTCACACTGAGGTACTGGGAATGGAACCAGGTCCTCTGGGAAAGCCAAGGTGCTCTAATCAATGAACCAACTTTCCAGCCCCACTATTCCTCTCTTAAACATGTCTCCCTCAACTCCCAAATCTACAGAAAAGCCTCTCTCTTCGAATTTTGCTTCTTTAAAAAAAAAATTCTTGACCAAGCAGTGGTGTAACGCACCTTTAATCCCAGCACTTGGGAGGCAGAGGCAGGCAGATCTCTGTGAGTTTGAGGTCAACCTGGTCTACAGAGTGAATTCTAGTCGACAGGCTCCAAAGGTACAGAGAAACCCTGTCTCAGAAAAAAAAAATCTTGAATCAAAAGTTAAAACAGAGAAACTGCATTTATTTCTGAGGACAGATGATTTTTGTTTTTGATGTGGGAAGGTCTTCTGTTTGAGTTGATTTCATTGGCTAATAAAGAAACTGCCTGGCCCATTTGATTGGCCAGCCCTTAGGTGGGCAGAGTAGACAGAACAGAATTCTGGGAAGGGAAGTTAATAAATCGCCATGCCTCTGCTCTCTGAGCCAGACTGCCATGCCTCTCCTCAGGGAGACAGATGCGATGAAGCCAGCCGCCAGGTCAGACATGCTGAATCTTCCCCGGTAAGACACCACTCGTGGTGTTACAAAGATTATTAGATCAAGATGTGAGTAAGAGGCTGAAAATAATGGGCCAGGCAGTGTTTAAATGAATAGTTTGTGTGTTGTTATTTCGGGGCATAAGCTAGCCGGTGGCCTGGAGCCCGGCGGCGGGAAGCCGGCCCACAGCTCCTCACTACATGTTTTAGCACATTTTACTTAAGTTTTGTATGTGTGCATGTGTGTGGACATACACGCCACAGTATTAATACAGAAGCCAGAGGATAACCACAGGAGTCAGTTTTCATGGCCACCATGTAGATCCCAGGATTCAAACTCTGGTTGTCAGGGTTGGCAGCATACGCTTTACCTACTGAGCCATCTCACTGCCCTTGTTCATTCTGAGCCTGGGTTTCACCATGTAGCCCACCCTGGCTAATAGAGCTCTATAACTATGCAGACCAGGATGGCCTTAAACTCGCACAGACCCACCTGCCTCTGGCTCTCAGTCCTGGTATTAAAGGTGTGAGCCACCATAACCAGCTTAGGAAACATGATTTTATACCGTATCCCACTGAAGGGCTCAGAAGCAATGGGCTCCCACTTAAAGGTAAAGGCAGCTGATTTATGGAAGACAAACTCACTAGAAGGCTGAGGCACTCAGACATTCCATTGGTGAGACTACAAACCACAACGTCCACATCTTCCAATTCATACCCTGCATGCTCTTGCAGGTGGTTCAGCACAAGGAAACAGCCAGAAAGAACAGTGCCATCAAGTGTGTTCCATGCATGAGGAAAGTACCGCAAGACCACGCATTTACTAGCAACTTTGCATACTGCTGAAGCCTCATGGCGTCATCCTCTTCCCCAGCCTGACACACGCTATAGGCTCAGAACAGCTCTGGTGTCTACTGAGCTCTGCACATCACTTTTTTTTTTTTTTTTTGGTTTTTCGAGACAGGGTTTCCCTGTAGTTTCTAGAGCCTGTCCTGGAGCTAGCTCTTGTAGACCAGGCTGGCCTCGAACTCAGAGATCCGCCTGCCTCTGCCTCCCGAGTGCTGGGATTAAAGGCGTGCGCCGCCACCACCCGGCTTGCACATCACTTTTTGTCTGATAAAGAATTCAGTGTGTTCAGAGGTTCTATTCTTGGTCCAATGTTACAGTAGTCTATTTTTATTGTTGCAGAAGGGTCCATTCTGTATCTAAGGGTTTAAGAAAAGCCTGTAGGTCTAGATTAGCCGGTTAGATGTTGGTCCTCGCCTGCTGGAAAACAGTAAGCAGCATAAAATGTGTGTTAGTTTAATGGGTGTGTGCTCAGGACAGTATGCTGAGATTTCATCTTTTCTACTGTGACCTAAGCACACATCAGCTTGTCTCAACTCTTCATTGTAAGTGGGGAGCACATGAAATGACCTTCAGATTTCTTACTTTCATAAAATACAAGTATGAAAATGCTCCAAAAACTATACACCCCATGCTGGTCTCCAACTTACTACACAGCTAAGGATGACTTCTTTTGAAAAAGTTTTTAGCTGGGTGGTGGTGGCTCACGCCTTCAATCCCAGCACTCGGGAGGCAGAGGCAGGTGGATCTTTGTGAGTTCAAGACCAGCCTGGTCTGCAATAGCTAGTTCCAGGACAGGCACCAAAGCTACAGAGAAACCCTGTCTCGAAAAACCAAAAAGAAAGAAAAAGTTTTTAATCTAAACACACACAAAGGGGCAGAGGGAGAGAGGGGGAGGGGGAAGAGGAAGGGAGGGAGGGAGGGAGGGAGGGAGGGAGGGAGGGAGGGAGAGAGGGAGAGAGAGAGAGAGAGAGAGAGACAACTGCTAGAGTTGGTTCTCCTTCCTTCCACCAAGGACTGTGGGACTCAAAGTCAGATTGTCAGGCAAGCACAGTCCTGGCCTTGAATTTATGATCCTCCTACCTCTGGAGAACTAGGGTAACAGGTATGTATCCCCACAACCAATTTACTCCAGGGTTTCGTGCAGGCTAGGCAAGCATTCTACCAACAGAGCTATACTTCAAGCCTACCCACTCCTTTTGAGAGAGCATCTCTTTCTGTAGCCAAGCTGACTGAAACTCCATTATGTAGTCATAGTAATCCCCCTGCCTCAGCTTCACAAGTGTTGGATCAAAGGTGTAAGTCACCATACCTTTGTGTTTTAGGAGCTTAATGCAGATACTGGATTTGTTATTAAAAGTGGAGAATTTTATGTAATGTAATTTCCATCTCAATTAAGAAGAACAGGGTAATGAGGTAGATAAATTACCAGGTCTGAGTGAGTACACAGAGCAAAAGGCAGCTGGGAGAGGACAGACACGTGGCCTGCAGTTCCTGGATGCTGGGGGAAGCCCAACAAACACAGTGAAGGTGGAGGTGCATGCTGGGGAAAGTGGGATGGTAACCAGGAGGCTCCTGTAGAAGTACACTTCATGGGAGATGTTGCCAAAAGCTCTGGATGCTTCTGGTAGACCCTCTGGAGACTAGGAGCACCCACCCAAGAGAACAGCCACACTGTTTTACACCTAGTACACACAGTCACCCCATGCACCCCACACAGCACCAGACACAAGTTGGAGGGTAGTCTACAAGGAGTAGCCTATCCATGTGTTCAAAGAAACAAACACGCAGTTAGAACTAGATTACAGTGTGTTATGGATGAGGTAAGTGTCAAAATTATAAAATGAAACAAAGGCCTGGCAAGCCCATCTGATACACCTGACGCAGCTGAACACATACATTCACACAAAAAGCTGCACACATATGCTCCAAAAAGTAATATGCTGGGCAAATAAAAACAATAAATGCACGGGCCAGGTAGTGGTGGTACATGCCTTTAATCCCAGCACTCAGGAGGCAGAGACAGGTGGACCTCTGTGAGTTCAAGGCCAGCCTGGTCTACAGAGCTAGTTCCAGGACAGCTATCACTGTTACACAGCGAAATCTTGTCTCAAAAAAAAAAAAAAAAAAAAAAAAAAAAAAAAAGAAAAGCACAACTCATAAGAATAGATGTGGAAACAACTCAACGGTTCATCAATAAATAGGCAAACAAAATGTGATCCATCCCTACAGAGAAATATTGTCAATAAAAAAAGTAACAAGACAATTTCAAGGCCAACTAGGGCTACATAGCAAAACTGGATCTCAAAACAATAATAAAAAATGTCAAAGGGGAAATTGAAAACACTGTCAGGAATTATTGTGATGAATTCAGCGAGGCAAGAGGACGGGTTTAAGTAGGGAGCACAGAAGGCTTTGTTTTTGTTTTTGGAGACAGGGTTTCTCTGTGTAGCCCTGGCTGTCCTGGAAGCCACTCTGTAGACCAGGCTGTCCTGGAACCCACTCTATAGACCGGGCTGGCCTCGAACTCACAGATCTGGTTTTTTTTGCCTCCTCAGTGCTGAGATTAAAGTGTGCACCACCATTGCCTGGCTTATTATTTTTAAAGATCTACTTATTTTTATTTTATGTATTATTAGTATTTTGCCTGTGTATGTGTATCTGTGTGTATCTATGCACCACATATGTACAGTACTATTGAGCAGTGGGAGCAAAAGCGTGTGCAACCACTGCCCAGCTTTTTCAAGGGGTAGCCAGTCTAGACCAGCCTCAACTGCATGGTCCTTCTGACTGCCCCTTCAGCACCCCCTCCCGTGTGCTGGCACCACCACGACCAGCTGCTTATTCTTCCTTAAGAATCACCACAGTGCTAGGAACGCAGCTCACTGGTAAGGCACACTTAAGGTCCCGAGTCCACCCTCAGCACTGTTAAAAATCAATCCACCTACCCGAGTACTACCAGAGCACCACCAGAGAGCCCTCACAGGTCCCTTCCCAGCCCTCACAGACAGCACTTCCTCTCTCTAACCTCTTTCTCTAATCTCATCTAACCTAATCCTTTAATCTCCTCTCCTAAATTTGAATCACTGACTGAAGAAGCTCAGTAGATAAGAGTGCCCGCCTGGGTGCAAACCACTCTATAAAACTGGCAAGGAGGTAAAGACAGGAAGACCAGAACTTCAAGGTCAGCCTTGAGTGCACAGCAATTAAAAATCTGCCTGGGTTACAGGAGAACTGTCACCAAACACCCACATATTCTCTCTCTCACTCTCTCTCTCCAGGAATCTATGCTGACCAAAAGATGCATATAAATTAAAAAAAGACTCAGAAGCCATTATAATTGTGTTTACATGCTAACACCACAGACTGGCACAAAAAGATCATCTTCTTGCCTTCTGGGGATTTTGTATAGATGCGGCAGTGTACAACCAGGAGGCAGAGGCAGGTGGATCTCTGAGTTCAAGGCCAGCCTGTCTCTGACTTAAAGAGACCCTTTAAGTGTTCATTATATGTGTTCATTAAAAAGAATCATTGGTTTGGTCCCAGGTCCCCAGCCTCTGCTACACATCAACACTGGGCCCTCACTGGGACTCTTCCTGGACATTCCATTGTTGCCCTAGGTCATGGTCAAGGAGATTCTATAGCCCAGGGTCTGCAGGACCATGGTACATCCCCCACCCCAAACAGTTCCAGCAGATCACAGACGGGTGGATGTTGGGTGGTGTCACACTGCAGCTTCCATGACAAGATCTTCCTTTACTTCCTTTTTTTTTCCTTTTTATTTTGCTTTATTTGGGTAGAAAGGATGCAGGGGCATAGGATGGATATGAAGGGACAGGAGATGGGTGGGATTGGGATGCATGATGTGAAAGAAACAGAATAAATTTTTTAAAAAAGTTTAAGGAGAAAGAGAGAAAGAGACTCTGTGTAAACAAAATGAAAGAAAAAAAAACAAACAAATAAATAAATAAATGAAAAGGAAAAAAAGCCAAGTTTGGTAGCTCAAGCCTTTAATCCCAGCACTGGGAGGCAGAGGTGGGTGATTGTCTGTTTAAGGCTAGCCTGGTGTGCAGAGTAAGTTCCAGGATAGCCAGAGCTCTGTAGTGAGACCTTATCTCAAAACAACAACGGATAAATAAGTAAATACACAAAAAGAGCTCAATTAGTTATCCAGTAACAAGTGATCTGCAATAAAACCATACACATACAATTACTATGAACTAAGTAGGTTTTATTTATATATTTAGGAACACACACATACAAATTAAATAAATAGAAACCATGAATTTGAGAGACATGGGTAGGGGTGACACAGGAAGGGATCAAGCGAGGAAAGGGAAGGAAGAAAATGATGTAATCATATTTTAACTTAAAAAAAGTTTTGCCTGGCATGGTGGTATATGACTTTAATCCCAGCACTCAGGAGACAGAGGCAGGCAGTTCCAGGACAGCTAGAGAAACACAGAGAAACCCAAGAAAAACAAAAACTTCTGAATGAACCTTGGAAACATAATACTTAGTGAAATGAACCACTCCTACCAGCTAAGGAAGGCAGAGCCACAGAAAGAAGGAAAAGGTTCCAGAGACACATGGCAGGAACATCCTTATAACTGCAGGTGGCTGAATAATGAGGGCCTTTAGTCCCAGCACTCTGTGAGCTTGAGGCCAGCCTGGTCTACAGAGCTAGTTCCAGGACAACCAGGGCTCCACAGAGAAACCCTGCCTCGGGAAAAGAATGGCAATAGACAGAAAAGACAACTGTAGGCTAAAGGTGACTGCGACCTGGAGCACAATGTGGTTCACAGTCGGACTCAGGACTTGGAAGCAAGCTGTGGTGGAACTGCCCCTAACTTGCTCTCTCCGCAATTCTGCACTTCTGTCGGGAGGGTGGAGTGCCCGTAGCACCCACCCGTAGCACCCGTTCTACCAGGAACAGTGTAGTAACAGCGACAGTACACTGTAGAACCTTGCCGTGCTTTCTGAGGCAGCAGATGTGAGTTAGGTGCCCACATTAGGCAGTGGACAACCCATGGCTTAAACTGAGGTAGAGAGGCCAGCTTGGTGAGACACGCCTTCAATTCCAGCACTCAGGAGGCAGAGGCAGGAAAACCTTTGTGAGTTCCAGGGCAGCCTGGTAGGTCACCCAGGGTCACATACTAATTTATAGCGTCTTAAACAAACGAAAGAACCCTGAGGTAATGGGAGTGAGTATTTTAGAACCAAATGGCCCTCAGTGCAAAGCGGATGCCATCTCTAGGCCTATCCTTTGTCCTCACTTCAGACCTGCCTCTCCAGAGAGTCCCCTGGGCCTCCCACAAGCGCCTGGAGTTTATCAGGTCCAAAAGTAAACATCATCTTGTCCTCTTCCCATTCTCCCTAACATGCTGGGTGTCACCATCCAGTGAGTCACCAAAAAGCAGAGAAGCTAATGCATTCTTTCAGCAAACACTTAGTGAGAGCTGATTGTACACTGAGACAGACAGGGATGAAATCCCATCCTGGTGGATAAGAGCAATGTATGAGCAAACAGACAATAAACAAAGTAAGAAAATAAAAAAAAACAGGGAGTGGAGAGACAACTCAGCAGTTAAGTGCATTTGCTGCTCACACTCATTTTTAACTCTAGTTCCAAAGGATTCGGTGCCCTTTTCTGGTTGCCTCAAGCATCAGGCATGCACACAGTGCTCACACATACATACATACACACAGGCAAACAAACACATAAAATAAATTAGCCCTTTTTAAAAAATAGTAAACAAGAAGTCAGGCAGGATGGGGCACAACCAGGGTTTTTAACTCAGAACTCAGCAAGCACCTAGCAGTGCTTTAGAGGAGTGAAAGCAGCCAGGGCTGGGCAGGCAGGACATTCCTGAGCACTTCAGCAGCTGACTGGCGCAGTCCACTGGCCGTGGTCTACACAGGCTCACTCCAACACAAGGCTGGTGTCCTCGCCCTCCTGTTCCTCCCTACCCAAGGTCCGCACTCAGGCTCACAAGACTAGGGTGGATCCTCCTGAGGAGCTCATCCTGTCCACAGCGCCACCCACACCACTGCCCTGACCTCCTTCTACTACAAGCCACCTGGCTCATCTCGCCCTCCTGCCAACCTCAAAGCAGGAGCAGCCTCCTTGGCACCTCCTACCACTGCATGGGCATTTATTTCTTGGCCTCACCTTCCCTTCACCCACCGGGACAGTCTTCAACCACAACCCACTCAGGTCTTATTTCCTCCCATCAGGGTCACACAGGGCCAATCTGCACTTGCCTTTGAGTGCCCAGGAAGAGCCTCCTGACCACTCATGCTGGGTCTAACCTCTCTGGGGAATTGCCCTTGCCAGGATCCCTAAGAGCGCAATGCTGTGCAGCGGGTTTGCAGCAGTCAACAGTCCCCCAAGCCCATGATCCCACCATCTTCATCGGATAGCTTTATTCTTTTTGTTTGAGGCAGGATCTTGCTATGTAGCTGAAGTTGGCCTCAGAATCTGTCTCATCCTCCAGAGTGCCTAGTCTCTAACAGTTACTTCACACCCCGAGCCTTGACACCAGCTTGTTCAGGATGGCAGTCATTTCTGCTGCATACTCTTGATTTCTGATATTCACTCAACTAAGAACTAAGTCACTTCTGACTTTTCTTGCTCATTGTTTTAAACAGATCATGTCTAAAGACTGTCTATAGCTCTTTAAAGATTTTTATTTTTTCCCAACCTAAAAATACATGCTTTAAAGTGTTTAATGTTTTTTAAGATTTATTATTTATGTGTACACCTGCGTGATTTTTTTTTTTTTTTTTTGGTGCACCATGGAAGTAAGAAGTCTCAGAGTGCCTGGAACTGGAGGTAGAGACTGCCTGATCTGGGTGTTGGGGATCAAACCCAGGTCTTTCTGAAAAAACAGTAATTGCTCTTAAATGAGCCATCTCTCTAGTCCCAATGTATTAATTTTTTAAAATATAAATCTCTAGTCCCAATGTATTAATTTTTTAAAATATAAACAATTAAATTGTGGGTAGTATTTGATTTGTTTGTTCTTGAGCTGAGGAAACAGTACCTTTTGAATGCTAGGCTAGTACCTTACCACCGAGTGACATCTTCAGTATAGACTTTACTATGGATTATTTAAGATATTTGTATCTCACTTCCTCCATCTTTGCACTTGGAAAAAAAATCCCTGTCCAGCTTCCATGCATGTCTATATTTTCCCCATTTTTGTTGTCTTGAGATGGGATCTTGCTATGTAGTTGGGACAGATCTTGTACTGATGACCCTCCTGCCTCAGCCTCCCGAGTGCTGGGTTATAGGTATGTACTGTCACTCCCTGCTGGATGTTTGCTTTTACAATTCACTGCCAACCCAGTGAATGCAGCTGGTGCTATGGAGGGGTGACCACCAGGTCCCCCCCCAGGCCAAGGCTGGCCTGCATCAGGACACATGCTCTGGTGATCTGGAGCCCCCCCCCCACACACACATATCCACGAACTCTGAGATTTTAAACAGAATCATTGCATTCTTACAAATACTTAGGACACAGAACAGTAAGTCCAATTTCCTACAACTGGGGTTTGTGGGCAGTCCATGAAAGAAGATCCCTACTGTAGCAGCCTTAGGAGACTCAGGTTGGTCCAGTTTCCTAGTGGGGTTTTCACCGTCCTATTACAACGCATTCCAAGCTAATTTTGATCCAAGGCTTAGTCATGCTGTATAAAAAGGCTTGGAATTTAAATAACGCAAAGAATCAAAAATGCATCTACCCCTCTACATAGCAATTTAAATAGTATATAATTATTTTGTTCTCACCACTCCTCTCTCCCACCCCGTTTTTTGGGTAGCCCTGACTTCCCTGAAACTTGCTCTGGAGATCTACCTCCCCAGCCCCTCTAAAGACATCGTTTATTTTTTTTTTTTGCAAGTACACTTAATATGTAAATTCTCAACCTGTTTAAATAATAAAACAGTAGCAGTCAGTGACAATTCCAACACAATACACCTGCAAACTTATGCCATCCACTCCATCACACATTAATATTACTTTTTGAACGCTTTAATTTTTTTTTTCTTTTTTAATGGGAAGGGGGCTCCACACGTAACAAGGAAAAGCACTTCAGGCTGGGCACATTCAGGTAGCCAGGGAGATTCCATACCCGGCCACTGAAAGAAATAGACTGGCTGGCCCCAGGCCACGGACCACGGCATGACAGCATGCCGCCCAGGGCGGTGCCGAGGAGAGGTGGGGGCTGGAAGGGCGGGGAAGCCTAAGACAAAGCCAGCCGGCTGACCCCCAACACACACACCACCAGCGCCGCCGCCTCAGCAGCGAGGTTTTGGGACCCTAAGCCCGCAGCTGCCATTGAAAGGCCGTCCCCACCCCGGGGCCTAAGTCAGGGCGGGGCCCTGAACGCAGTTGGGACAGAAGCCTCAGGGACACAGGAGAGGAGCAGAGGAGAGCAGAAAGGAAGAGGCAGGGACCCGAGCCTAAAGTGCAGGCAGAGAGGACTGAGCCCCGAACCTGGAGGGTCAGGGGTGGAGAAGGAACGAGTACTTCAACCCAGACAGGCACAGACCGATAAGGGACAGGTCCCGAACCAGGATTGGCGGGGAGGGGACAAGAGCTTCAGTCTGGAGATGTGCAAGCAGAAAAGATGACAAAGACCCCAGAGAGAAGTGGCGCAGACAGGGCAGGAACCCAAACCAGGGGCGCAGGTAGACAGGGAATAGGAGGACTGCATCCAGGAGGAGCTCAGGAAGGTGACAAGAGACCCGAGTCTGGAAAAGAGCAAGCAGCGGAGAACCCCCAGGCTGGACTGGCACCGGCTGGTAGAGGACAAGGACAGCGGGTGCAGGCGCACAGGCAGAGGTGACGGAGACCGGGGAGCTGAGAGGCGCAAGCAGCGCGGGGAGGGGACCTGAGCGTGCAGACAAGGGTGAGAGGGCCGGGGCGGGGTCTGGGTCGGGGCGAAGGACTAGGATCACGACCTGGAAGGGCCGGGTGCAGATGCGGCGGTGGACGGGAAGGGCCCAGGAGCCCCAGCCTGGAGGATGCGGGCGGGAAGGGGTCGCGGCTGCGTCAGGAGCGCTGCGCACCAGCCGCTCGGAGCCCGGGGCGGGGCGGGGACGGGGCCGCGCACTCACCGTCCGATCGGGAGCGCCGCGCTCGTCGCGCTGTCACAGGCCTAGGCCGCGCAGAGCCCAGCCGCCTCAGCAGCAAGCAGCGCCTCCGCGGCCGCCCCGCAGCATCCTCACCCCGACCCGCGCTCCGCAGCCTCGCGCCACCGCTCCACCGCCGAAAATGGCGTCGCCGGCGCCGCGCCCGCCCCACAATGCCGCGCGCCGTGACGTCATCCACCCTCGCGCCGCGGGGCGGGGCTCAGGGGAAACTGAGGCGGGGGCCACGGTGCAGCACTCTCCAGAAGCCTTTGGTCCGCGTGTGGTCTCCACTGGCTCGGAGGCCTTATCCGTCACACCTCAAGGGACAGAGGAGGGGGAAGGATGCCAGGCTGCCAGGGCCCACCCTCCGCGGCTCGCTCCTGACCACAGCCCTCGACCTCCAGCCTGGCCCGAAGGGCAGGCTTGCCAGCTCCGGTTGCTCCTGAGCCTTGCACAGCCGCCTGGCACCCCAGCTGCAGGCCTGACTCAGCAGCCGGCTGGAGGGCACGCTGAGTCAGTGGCAAGGCCGAGCTTGCCTGTACCAGCTTGGGAACCCTCCAGGTGCCAGCAGACGTCCCCAGAGAGGCCCGGTGGCATTACTAAGGGGTAGGGGTTTCGAGTGCCAGTCTCCCCACCTTGGGAACCGCGGCCCTCTTCTGATGATGGTATTGCTGGGCAGTGACACCTGTCAACATCAGGGAGGCAGGTGCTTTTGGTCTTAACAGCAGGTCCAGTTACTTTGATTTAAAAAAAAAAAAAAAAGACTGGCTAATGAGAAAGCTCCAGAGAGCATAGCAACTCAGATTAGCCTGAAGAGAGGCTGTGGGGTCTCAATCAAGTAAAGCCCCAGCACACAAACTGCTGCTTGGCTGTGTGTTACCAGCTCTTCAGCCGGTACGCCTGCTCCTGGCCAGGTGCTCTCGGAAAGAAAGGAGGCTAAGCAGAAGCCCACTCCAACCCGCAGGTCAGTCGCGGCCCCTCAGAGCCCTGCATACCTTGCACCCTTCTTCAGGAAAGGGCGAAGACTACCTCCTCTTTTTTCATCTGTCCCTTGCCATCACTTTATTCATGCTTTAGGATCTTTCCTTTGCCCCTTCAACTGATGTCCACTAAGCTCCCACAGTCCTCGTGGGAAGACCCAGGTGCATAAAGTAGCAGATGATGTCTGCTTCCATTCCAGTAAGGCTGCAGCAAGACTTGCTGAAACGGTAAAACAACAGGCAGGTGAAGGGGGAAGGGTACACAACCCAAACTCCAATGTCAAAAAGGTGTGCTGATACGGAAAATAGAGGAATGGGCCTACAAAGGAGCATAGAAAGCTCCAGTAAAACCCTGGGACAGGAGCACCCCTGTTGTGCTGGGATTAAGAAAAGAGGTAGGCTGGGAGGCAGTGGCGCACACCTTTAATCCCAGTACTACGGAGACAGAGACGACTGAATCTCTGAGTTTGAGGCCAGTATGCATGGTCTACATAGCAAATTCCAGGACAACCAGAGATATTGCACAGAGAAATCCTGTCTCGAAAAACCAAAAAAAAGAAAAGAAAAGAAAAGAAAAAAGACCAAGCTAATAAACACTGCCATGGCCACACATCCCTCTCAGCACCAGGATAAAATCCTTAGCTTGGTCTACAGTCTTCAAGACCCATAGGGCCTGGTTACGCTGACCTCCTCTTACCCTGTCCCTAGCTGCCCTCATCTGTCCCCGACTTTGCATGCCACACTCAGTTCAGCATCTACTTTCCTAGAATGTTGCATGCCTTCCTGGGAAGACAGACATCTGTTCGGGGGCTGGAGAGATGCTGAGTTAAGAATACTGAGCTTTGAGGAGACTGGAGTTTTGTTACCAGCACCCACATTGGGGAAATGCTCACAATTGCCTGTAACTTCAGCTCCAGAGCATCTGTGGCCCTCTTCTGGCCTCTGTGATGCCTACACACATCCACACATAAATGAATGAAGAACTCCAACCTAGTGCAGCTGAGCCAGCAGCAAGGGTGACTCCCGAGTAGTTGTACCACCAAAGGCCACCCAGCATGTGTGACAGCTCACAGATCTGCACTGCTGGAGTCCCATCCTGTTAACCTATCGCCCCAATACACCTAGGACCTCTCAAGACTATGGACAGCTGGGGCAGGAAGGAGTGGTCACTGGACTCTTGGGTGAGGGTCTGGTACCTCTCCTGGGAGTGGTAACAGTTCCTTCCCATGCTAGCCAGCGCTGTATCATCTTGCTTCTTTTGTTACCACGCCTGCAGAGCCAAGGTATTCTGTAGGTTCCCTTGCAATCTCTGCTCCATTGTGGCCATGGTCATGTTATTCCCACAAGAATAGACCACAGCATATGTTCTTCTTTGTCCCCAGTACTCCAAGACTCAAGCAAGAGTCACGACCATGCCAGCACGGCCAGAGCCTCCTCTAGGCTGCCACCTTCCCTTCCCCTACTATGCAGCATTCACACAGCTGTCTGTCCCCTGGCCTGAGCACATTAGAGCAGGAGCGCCCTCAGCCCTGCCTAGCATCTGCCTCAGAGCACAGGGTATGCAGCTGGGCAGTGGAGGAGGAGGTCAAGCTGACTTTTGCCTCACCCCTTCTGGTGGAAGCGACACCCAAGCCCTTAAAGCATTTGACTTCTGTCATGACTCTCAGAATTCCTGCCAGTTCTTAGAGCCTTTAATGCCTGAGGTTGCTCCCCACGGGAGGGGCTAGCCAAGGCCAAAAGCAGAGATGCTGTTATCTGCTGCCCAAATATTTGGCAGGGTAGCTGCCTGGCAGCTGGGGGAAAGCAGTCTCTACAGTTAGCCACACCCATCTCAGAGACCAGCACCCACCCTTGCTTGAATATGCTGTTTCTTTCCTCATTTGTCTTTTTTTTAATGTTTTGAGACAGGGTCTCATGTATCCCAAGTAGACCTCAAACTCATTATGAACTGAGGATGATCTTGAATTTGCGAGCCTCTTGCCTCCACCTCCCAAATGCCGGGATTATAGGCATGTACCACCACATCCAATTCATACAGTCCTGTGGATTAAACACTGGGTTTTGTGCACGCTAGGCAAGTACTCTACAAACTGAGGCTGGCAGAACCAAGGAGTTATGTCCCATGTGAGGTCAGCCTTGCAGTGAGGTCTCAGCAGGTTGCATCGGGCCAGCAGACATATTATCTACCCATCCCAGTGAGCCTAAGGAACAGGGCCCTGGGAACAAATATGAAGTTACCAGGGCAAAGCCTTAACACCTGACTGTGCAGCTCCATGAGCCTCTGAGCACCCTGGGACCAGCTGAAGGGGGGGGGCTATGCCATCATGAAGCAACAAGGGACCTGACCAGACCTGCTCCCCACTAGGGTTGCTCCAGCTGCAGCAGACTGGTTCAGTAAGAGTGAGTGCTGGTCTTGGGTACTTTTCTCTCCAGTAAGGGCAACCAGCATGGTGGTGCTACCTGTCTGATTCTCCACCGTTTGCCCTTCCCAGATGGAAATGTGTGGTCCTCTGCCCTCATGGCTTCCATCTACTTCAGCCTCTGGCCCTTCTGCCCTGCTCCCAAACCCGGGCAGATCAATAAGCTGCCTGGAGATGTAAACCAGGGGGATGGAGAGATGGCTCAGAGGTTAAGAGCGCTAGCTACTCTTCCAGAGGTCCTGAGTTCAATTCCCAGCAACCACATGGTGGCTCACAACCATCTGTAATGAGATCTGGTGCCTCTTCTGGTGTATATATGTTAACAGAATATTGTATGCATAATAAATAAATAAATAAATCTTTAAAATAAATGTAAACCAAAGCTGGGGTTCAACTTGCAGATTTGATTTTTGTCCTAATTAGGATTACTATTGCTGTGATGAAACTCATGACCAAAAGCAAATTGGGAAGGAAAAGGTTTATTTGACTCACACCTCCTCATTGTTGTTCCTCACTGGAGGAAGTCAGGACAGGAACTCAAACAGGGCAGGAACCTAGAGGCAGGAGCTGATGCAGAGGCCATGGAGGGGTGCTGCTTACTGACTTGCTCCCCATAGTTTTCTCAACTTGCTTTCTTATAGAACCCAGGACCACCAGCCCAGGGGTGGCCCCACCCACAATAGGCTGGGCTCCTCCTCATTGGTGACTAACTGAGAAAATGCCATACAGGCTTGCTTACAGCCCAGTCTCATGGAGGTGTTTTCTCAGCTGAGGCTCTCTTGTGTCAAGGAACCTTGTGTCAAGTTGACAAAATTAGCTAGCACAGTGTCCTTTGGTTTCTTTTTGAAACAAGGTCTCAGGTAGCCTAGGTTGGCCTCAAAGTCCCTCTGTAGTTGGGGTGACCTTGAACTTCTGTTCCTCCTGCCTCCACCTCCTAAGAGCTGGGATAATAGGCATAGACCAAAAAAAAAAAAAAATCCTGGTTTTTGTTGTTGTTTGTTTTTGAGACAAAAATCTCAATTGGGATTGCGAAATTGGAAGTGGCCTGAAAGAGGTGCTGAGGGGAAGCTGCAGTCTCTGGTTAAAGAACAGTGAAGTAGCAGGGCGGTGGTGGGCACCTTTAATCCCAGCACTCAGGAGGCAGAGGCAGGTGGATCGCTGTGGGTTTAAGGTCAGCCTGGTCTACAGAATGAGTCCCAGGACAGCCAGAATTACACAGTGAGACTCTGTCTTGAAGAAGGAAGGAGGAGGAAGAAGAGGAAGAGAAAGAAAAATAGAACTGCCAAGTAGAAATAGAACAAGTTAATAATTCTGTTTTTTTTTTTTTTTTTAAATCTTTTTGCCAGGCGGTGGTGATGCACGCCTTTAATCCCAGCACTAGGAGGCAGAGACAGGTAGATCTCTGTGAGTTTGAGGCCAGCCTGGTCTACAGAATTCCAGGACAGGCTCCAAAGCTACAGAGAAATGCTGCCTCAAAACAAAAACAAACAAACAAAATCATCTTTTTAATGTAACTATGGATAGGTATCTGTCTTAAGACACAGGAAGCTGAGGTTGTCCACAAATGCCCTAGAAGAGAGGAAAAGAGGAAGTAGGGAAGAGAAGGAAGGGGAGGAAGGAGAGAGAACAGGATGAAGAAAATCGGGGATATTAGCAAAGAGGACATCCACTGGAAGGCTTCATAATGCAGTCTGCTTAAGGACATGACCGGGAGGCAGCTGGAGGACAGATGAGTGAGCGGCAGTACTGCACTGCCCCTCAGAACATGCTGTCCCCTCCTGACCTAGGCAGCCTTGTTGTGTGCAAGGCTCAGGGAAGAGTCAACCGGGCACACCCATCCTGGTATTCGGCCCTGGGGCTAATCCAGCTCCTGCAGATCACACCCTTTCTGGTCTAAGACTTTATTTCTAAAAATGCAACTTCCAGGCAGTTTTTCCTTTGCAGAGTCAGAACTGCCCAGCACAAACCTGCAGGGCTGCTGCTCTCAGAAAGGCATTGCTGCGTTGAGAACCAGCACAGTGAGGCAGGGGCTCCCACAGGAGGCAGCCTGGCCATCAGCGCCCCTCACATGCCTGTGGGGGCTGCAGCCCAGGGCTTGTGTGGACAATCCAGCTTCTTCACTGAATGCCTGCACTCTGAGAGAATGGTACCTAGGGTTCCCCCAAGCTCCTCAGGTCACCTCATTACTTCCTGTCAGCACAATCCTGACTCAAGAGGTCTTGGTGGCTGTTCTCACGTGTCTCTGAAAACACAGGCCCTACATGCATGCCCTGGAGGCCTGTCTGAGTGCAGCTTGAGGAGGAGCCCCAAGTCTTAAGAAAGCTACTGCCAATTGAGCGTGGTGGTGCACTGTCTGAGTTCGAAGCCAGCCTGGTCGACAAATGAAGTTCCAGGACAGTCAGAAATGCACAGAGAAAGCTGTCTTGAAAAACAGGAAGGAGGGAGTCCACAGCCTACAACAAGGAAAGGGGTGAGAGGATGGCTTGGTGGTAGGCAGAAAGGACACAGACAGGTCTGACTGCGTGTGTGCTGGGAACTTCATCACATGCTCTGAGCTCAGGCTGGCCTCAGACTTGCGGGACTGGTCCTGAATTCCTAATCCTCTTGCCTCCATGCCCCAAACCTCCCAACAACCAGGATTACCATACTGGTATGCACAACCAGATCCTCCCTTCTTTTTCCTCCTTTTAAGGTAAGGTCACATTATGTAGCCCTGGGTAACCTGGAACTCACTTTGTAGACCAGGATGGCCTCAGACTCAGAGAACCTCTTGCCTCTGCCCAGCCAGTGCTGGTCTAAAGGCGTGCACTCCACACCTGGCTAGGATTTTCCTTCCAAACTCTAATCAGCTGTCCTCTGGTTTAGCTTCTGCTTCAGTCCATTCTTGTCTTCAAGCTTCCTTTTGTGTCCATTCTATTTATGTTTTTTTGAGACATGGTTTCTCTGTGTAGCTTTGGAGCCTGTCCTGGTAATTACTCTGTACACCAGGCTGGCCTTGAACTCACAGAGATCTGCCTGCCTCTGCCTCCCTGGTGCTGGGGCTTTCATCATTACCACCCCTCGTAGTCAGACTTTCTCTGTCCTGCCAGCCAGCTCCCAAATAACCACACAGAAACTTCTTATTAATTAGAAAAGCTCGCCCGATAACGTAGGCTTATTACTAACTAGCTCTTACAACTTAACCTATTTTTATCAATCTACACATTGCCACATGACTTGTGGTATTTAACTGTCCTCCTGCACGTCTTGCTCCCTCTCCATCTGGCTGGTGACTCCGCCCTTCTTCTTCCCAGAGTTGTCTCTGTTTGGTTCTCTTGCCTATACCTCCTCCTGCCTAGCTATAGGTCATTTAGCTCTTTATTGAACCAATGAGAGCAACACATCTTCAGAGTGTACAAAAAAATTATTTTGTAACACCTTGTGTCCATTCTTGATTTATTTTTAGTTTTTTTTTGTTTTTGTTGTTGTTGTTGTTGTTCATTTTGTTTTGAGACAAAATCTTACTGTGTGGATCTCTCTGACTTTTGTTATTTGAGAGGTAGAGCAGATCAACCTCAAACTCATGGAGATCTTCCTGTCTCTGTCTGAGTTCTGGGATTAATATGCATATACCAACATATATAGAAAATTATTTTATTAATGAGACTAAAAACCCACACAGGGGCTGAGCAGTGGTGGTGCACACCTTTAATTCCAGCTCTCAGGAGGCAGAGGCAGGTGGATCTCTGTGAGTTCAAGGCCAGCCAGGCCTACAGAGCAAGTTCCAGGACAGACCCCAAAGCTACACAGAAAAACCCTATCTCGAAAAACCAAACCAAACAAACAAACAAAAAGAGAGAGAGAGAGAGAACAAGAGGGGCCCCCAAATTCCCAGGTATATAAACTCCATTGGGACTCCCCAAAATTTCCAGCAACACTTCTTTCCTGCTGTTTAAGTCTTTAGTTGGCTGAGAAACTAAACCCATTCCCACACCTTAGACAGGATCAAAACACAAAGAGATCCAACCACCTCTACCTCCCACAAGCTGGAATTAAAGGTATGTACCACCACACCTGGATTTTCTGTTTTTGTTTGTGTGTGTGTGTGTGTGTGTGTGTGTGTGCGCGCGCGCGCGTGTGTGTAGAGACAACATTTCATTCTATAGCCCAAGCTGGTCTCAAACTCACGGCAATCCTCGTGCCTCAGCCTCCCTAGCTGTTGGGACTACAAGTTTGTGTCATCAGAACCATCATTACTATGCTGGATAGTCTGCAGGTCTTGCCACGTAGCTAGCAACCTGAAGAGTTCTGTTCCAGCTGTGTGACTGGAAACCCTACCAGAAGTGACATTTCCCTCATACGTTCCCACTGGCCATGTGACCTGTTCCTTCTGCCTTTCCCCACTCCATGGACTCACCATCTGCCGGTGGTTAGAGCTTGGCTTGCTCCTGTATCAATGGGATAGTGAGGTAGTGGCACTGTCACATCTTTCAAAGTGACATTGCCCACATGGCCACTCCATGGACTCAGCATCTGCCAGTAGTTAGAGCTTGGATTGCCCCTGCTCTCTTGTGATTAAAGCCTCGCAGACATCTGGGGGCCTCTGCTGGGCTTTTGCGCATCATCCCAGTCAATGTGGTGTCTCAGAGTGTTCTGTTCTTGTGTTGCTAGAGTTTGAACCCAGGGCCTCATGTATGTATGTATGTATGTATGTATGTATGTATGCAGAGACCCTGAGCTGACCCAGGCTCCTCTTTGCAGTTTAAAGCTGCATTTTCTCCATGACTATCATGCTGAAGATACCACATGCTTACTGCATATTTATAGATCTACCTTTAGGTTTATTTATGAAACACAGGGTTTCAAGTAGCCAAGGCTTGACCTCCACGTCACTGCGTAGCCAAGGGTGACCTTGAACTTCTTGACTCCACTTATGAAGCACATATTCAAATCTTTGCCTTGTTTTCTTGGGGGGGGGGGTCTTTTTGCTTTTATTTTTGGGTTTATTATATAACCCAAGGTCATGATCTTCCTGCCTCAAGTTCCTGAGTACTAGAATTACAAGCTTCACCAAAACACCTGGCTTCAGGCTGGAGAGATGGCTCAGAGGTTAAAAGCATTGCCTGCTCTTCCAAAGGTCCTGAGTTCAATTCCCAGCAACCACATGGTGGCTCACAACCATCTGTAATGGGGTCTGGTGCCCTCTTCTGGCATGCAGGCATACACACAGACAGAATATTGTATACATAATAAATAAATAATTAAAAAAAAAACCCTGGCTTCAACTGCCTTGTTACTGAGTTGTGAGACTCTTTGCTATGGTCATTATCTCCCCCGTCTGCTGCTTGCCTATCTTTCCCCCTATTTTTACCGCAATAAACAATGCCAAATGAGCAACTTACCATCAAATCATTATGAACATTAACAATTTATACCCATCACCATCGTCCATCTCCATGATCCTTCTCATCTTATAAGATTGACTTTTGGGGCTGAAGAGCTGGCTCAGCAGTTAAGAGCACTGGCTGCCTTTCCAGAGGTCCCGGGTTCAAACATTCCCAGCACCCACATGGCAGCTCACACCTGTCTGTAACTCGGTTCCAGGGAATCTGATACCCTCATACCAATGCACATAAAATTAAATAAATTAGTAAATAAAAACGACTGCCTGTGAAGGCTGAGGACGTGGAAGGGCACAGCACTTGCCAGTGTGTCCAAAGCCCTGGGTCCCATGCCGAGCGCTGAAAAAGGAAGTTGGAGTGTGAAGATCCCAGACAATAGAGGACAGGAAGACAGAGACTGTTTCTGGAGAGCACAGGTTTATATAATGCTATGGACAGAAAGACAAAGCAGCATCACAGAGGCTCTGAGGAGAGGAAGTCAGGGCCCACAGTGGAGGGGGGGGTCTCTTCTGTCTTTTTGAGGACTATGGCAGGGTCACAATACAAGCCTGCAGCCAGGCTGCATTCCAGGCATGAGCTAGGGAGGAGGGGAGGAAGAAGAATGTGTGGTCAACAATACCCCTTCTGATATAAATTCACCTCTGCAGGTGAGAGATCCGGAGCCTGCTAAAGACTGGTGATACTTCAGGACTTCTGAGCAGGGTGTTCAGTGCGGTGCAGGTCAGTGTCTGCAGCAGGCTCCCCCGGCTGCAGAGTGCTCAGCATGAGCAGTGGCCAGGTCCTACACAGCACTCCCAGAACTCTGTTGCGCTCCCCAGCAACTGTCATTCCACTCTCTGCCATGATTCTGACTACTCTCAGTATGGCGTATAAATGGGATCACACAGCTTAGTGTGTGTGTTGCTAGGATTGAAGCCAGGCCTTGTGCATGCTGGGTAAGCTCCCCCACCACTGAGCATCATCCCTAGTCCATAATTAACATTTCCACCCTGTCAAATACTTCCCTTTTCCATGCTTTGGGAAGACACAGCACTGGACTCTTCTCGCTGGGCTTGTCTCCTAAGCTGAACCTAGAGCCTCCTGCCTCCTTAGCTACTTGCATGACAGAACACCAGAACTCCCTAATCAGAGCACAAGCCGAAAATACCATTGGGAATTTGGGGAAATGCACACACAGTTCAACTCCCAACATCACACATGCTCTTCAAGGGCAGCTGCAGACGGCAAAGCACAGACTGCTAGGTTCCCAGATACTAGGTACACTCGTGTGGTAACTGGAGAGGAGGACCATTAACCTCTCTGGATGGCCTTATACCAAGCGGCCAGCCAGGGCTACAGGGGTCTGGAAACTCTCCTCAGAAAAGGTGTTGGATAGGATGTGGTTTACATACTTGCAATATCAGCAAGATCAGAAATTCAAGATTATCCTCAGCTACACAGCAAAGCCAAAGATGGGCTACATCAGACAAAAAAAAAAAAAAAAAAAAAAAAAAAAAAAAAAAAAAACGAAAGGAGAAAGGCCTCAGATACAGGTCGCCACAGGCGGCATGGAGGTACAGGTGCGTACCTCCAGTCACTGCCAATCAGGTCAGGGGAGGGTCACACCTGTGCAGATGGAGGACGCAGTCTACCTACTCAGAGACACGGTCAAATTCCATGGGCCGGTTGGATGGCTCAACTGTCTGGCTCTACAGGAGAGAACCTGACTTCTGCCAGGAGGATGCAGCATACATTGAGTAATAGTAACCTTGGCGTTGGTTCAGTGCAGGCTAAGGTGTTGCACACTGAAAAGGATGGACACAAGTTTTCAGAGGGGAGATGGGGAGCTACTGCGACCAGGCCCAGGGATGCCTAGCACTCCAGCCCTCGGGATTTCGGCCGCAGATCCTTCCCTGGGCAACCACGGACAAGGCACAGCGCCCATAGTGATCCAGAGCCATGGTGATCTCATTTCTCAGGAGAGTCAACCAGAGCAGAGAACATCGCCCCATTTTACAGATGGAGAAACCGAGGCTTCAAGGCCTCAACTCAGATCTGACCATAGAACCTCTGCTACGTCACTCCAAGGATGTAAGCCTGAAGCTTCCGGAGTTTGGGTCTAAGCAACCTTGGGCAACTGTTCCTAGCCATCAAGGCTGCTGAGCACGCAGGCTGTTCCCACCACCCCTCACAGGAAGCTCCGCCCTTCTCTGGTCCAGCACCATCATTCCCAGCACATGCCCAGAGCCCTCTCCTTAGCCGGCTTTGTGCTAATTATGGAAGTATGTGTCATGAGCTGGAGGGCCAAACACTACAATCCCTACAGCTGAGATCAGCAGGAGCCTCCTCTCAGGTTTTGGGGACAGAAGCTCACTGCCAAGGGGCTGGGAAGTGGGGGTCCTCTGAAGCGAGGCTCACTCTCTTCCCATTGCCTCTTCCTAAGCTTTTGTTGATGTCTGAGACAGGGTCCCACAGTGTAGCCCTGGAACTCACTCTGCAGGCCAAGCTGGCCTCGAACCCACAGATCTATCTGTCCCTGCCTCTCGTGTGCTGGGATTACAGATGGGAACCACATCTGCCTTTAATTGCATTTCCATATTCACCTGAGTGTGTGTGGCCATGCATGCTATGTGGTGCATGCGGACGTCAGAGGGCAACTTGGAGGCGTTCTTTCCTTCCACCACTAGGGTCCTGGGGACAGACTGCAAACCGCCAGGCGAGGTGGCCAAGACATTCAGCCACCGGGTCACTCACCAGCCCTCAATCCTTTTCACAGTTGTTTAATACTATATTCTGGGCAGGGCTGGGCTGCACAGTGCTCAGAGGCAGAGCCTTTCTGGGGCCTACTATACTGTGCTTGCCTCTGGCAGCATGGCCAGGTCATGACTCTCAGATCCCCGACCCTCGGTGACTCCCAAAGCCCTTGGATGACAGCTAAAGTCTAACCACCTGCCTGTCCACAGGGCTTCTCTCCTCCCACATCCCACTACCCACAACACAATGCCCACCCCCACAGGCAACTGCAGGACACGGCAGCTATATCTACCAATCACAGTGTCTTCTGGAGCACCCTGCCTTACCATCTGCGGGCCCCACACTCCCTAGGCAAGTCCATTTCCACGGCATTTAACGTCTGTAGCAATCTGTATAATTTACATCTCTGTGGCATTCGCTGCTCCCCAGCCCCACCATCTCCTGCCTGTTCTATCCTATGCTCCCCAGCACCTGAAGCAGCGACTCAGAGCCTGCCCGTCCTCTTGGCTCGCACCAGACAGCAGCCATGGCCACGACCAGCAGGTTTGTAACAGCAGGGCTCTGATTCCAAAGTGCACCAGGGCATAGCCAAGCTCTGCCTTGAGGCTATGAAGGACACCCAGGATCCCTCCCAGCTTGGCTCTGAGGATGCCATGATCCACATGAATAAAATTCTAACCACCCTTTGCCAGGTTCTCATGCCTGCTCTCTATCACTTCTGTGTCCAAGGGTCCAAGTGCTATAAAGTCAACCACTTGATATGTGTGTTTGTTGGAGGCCACAACAGAGGAACAGGTTGGGGACCAAGAGGGTCCTGGTTCTGCTCTGGAAAAGATTGTCCCTTCACGACAAGATAGTCAGATTCTGATAGCCACAGCCATGTGTTTCCAAGGTGCCCTACTAACTTGATGGAAATAAAGCTAACCATAGCATGGGAGCTGGCTGTGCGCAGGCAGCACCAACTTCTGTCTCAGAGTGGACACAGCATGCCAGGCCTCTGGATGGCTTGACCATGAGGGCAGACTTGGAAGCTCAAAGGCCATGTGGGAGATAATGTTCTTTAAAAACAAAAACAAAGGCACTGGAGAGATGGCTCAGTGGTTAAGAGCATTGCCTGCTCTTCCAAAGGTTCTGAGTTCAATTCCCAGCAACCACATGGTGGCTCACAACCATCTGTAATGCGGTCTGGTGCCCTCTTCTGGCCTGCAGACATACACACAGACAGAATATTGTATACATAATAAAAGTTTTAAAAAAACAAAACAAAAAACAAAGGTTCCTTCACCTGTACCCCCACTGACGGCGCTCCCTGGGTCAGCCCCGGGGTCACTTGCTCCTTGGCAGCGATGTGGAGGGTAGGCAGGACAAAAGCAAACTGAGGCCCCTTTCCGGGGCTCTGTCAACATTTACTTGCTTTGGGTTCCTCTTTTTACCCCACAGTAGGCTGGAGCCACTGTTTGAGTGGGCAGCTCCTCCCTGGGGACCAGCGCCAGCCTGGCTCAGAAAAAGCCTCCTCTGGCCACCTACTCTCTTTGTCCATTTGGCCCTCCTCCAGCTGTAGCAGTTGTACTTTTCCACAGAGGACTGGCTCAGGACAGAGTGGAGACAATTACAGCAATCAATAGCAGGCAGCTGGAAGCAGCCAGAATGTTTCCAGGCCAATCAATTCATTTTTGACAACATAAAAGTAAATAAATAACATTCTAGGCAAATGACTACAGTCAGTAGCAACTTCCCAAGCAGACACAGGACCTAGGGGGCAAGGACAAGGGTCACTGGGAGTAGGGTCTGTCTTTTCTGGAAATGGCTCTGTTTGTACCCGAGTTCTTCCCAATACCTTGTGGGGAACCCTCACGCACACTGAGTATCACTGCTTTCGGGCTATGGTGTCCAGATGCAAGCACCCATCTCCTCACTACAACATGGAGGGGCTGTGAGGTCAGCCAATCTCAGAAACTGGACACTGGAGGGCTCCACACAGGTGAGGTCTCTGATCCATCGGACTCAGGACAAAGGCAGAGGCAGAATGGGGCTTCCAGGGTGGACTGACAGGTGAGAAAGTAGAATTTAGGAAAGATAGCTTCGTGTGGGAAAGCGAACAGGATCTGGAGATGGTGGCACAGGATGCTGGAGTCTGCTGATGGTCCACAACACGACAACATGCGTGTGTGTAGTGCTCTGACCTCTATCTGTAGATGGGGAGAGTTAGCTGGTGAAGGCAGAACAGTCAAGAGCCCAAGGTCAGAGGCAGGCATGCTGGTGCAGGAGGGAGGCAGAGGCAGACCCATCTCTGGGAGTTTGAGATCAGCTGGTCTGCATAGTGAGTTCTAGGACAGCCAGAGCTACAGTGCCACCCTGGCTCAAACAAAGAAAGAAACAAAAGAGCTCAGGGTCACCCATGGGTTACAGGCTGAGTCGAGGCCAGACTGGACTACACGAAACCTTGATTTCAAAACAAAAAGTGACAAGTTCTTAGGGTTGTTTTGTTTTCTCCTTTAAAAAAATGTATTGTTGCCAGGAGGTGGTGGCGCAGGCTTTTAATCCCAGCACTCAGGAGGCAGAGGCAGGCGGATCTCTGTGAGTTCAAGGCCAACCTGGTCTACAAGAGCTGGTTCCAGGATAGGCTCCAAAGCTACAGAGAAACCCTGTCTCAAAAAACCAAAATAAATAAAAATATAAATAAGGAAGTAAATAAATAAATGTATTGTTATTGTGGGGCGGGGAGAAGTGGGAGAGGACAACTTTGGAAGCCAGTGTCCTCCACTCACCATGGGCAGGTTCTGCATCTGCCTTGCTCTACACTCGAGACTTACCTGGCCTATGAACTTCGGCCTGACTTTCCTGTCTTCGTTCCCTCTCAGCCTCCTACCATCTCTGAGGTGCTCTCCATCAACTTGGAGGCAAAGAGATGAAGCATCAAGTTGCGTGGAGAGGCACTGGAGGAAGGGGACCTCTTTCAGGATGACCAGAAAGGGCTGAAGAGGGACATCCCTGGAAGAGGTCAGACAGCTTGCAACTCTTGGGCTGTGTGTATCCTGTGGTCAGACTGGTTTTGAGCCCAGGTTGATGGGCAGATACTGGATGTCGTCTGGGGCTCTCCCAGTGTTCTGTACGGCGGGCACTCCTCAGGGTTCTGCAGCAGCTAGAGCACAGGCTGCGGAGCTGGAGACAATAGATGACAAGGAGATGTGGGGGCTGGAGAGATGGCTCATAAAGAAAGATTGCTGGCTGCCCGGACCTGGGTTTGCTTCCCAGCATCGACATGACAGCGTCAGTAACTGCAGTTCTAAGGGATTTGATGCCCTCCTTCTGGTTTCCACAGGCACTAGGCATGTACGTGGTACACAGACGTACATGCAGGCAAAACACTCATACACATAAAATAATATTTTTAATTATTATTTTTTAATTAACCGGGTTGCAGGGACAGCTGTGGATATCTGAGTGTGTGATGATTTTGGCAGCTGGCAAAGTGTGGGAGGCTGGAGGGAAGACAAGCCTTACAGAGAGTGGTATAATTCCTTCAAAAGCTTTGCCAGTCAAGGGAGAGTCGGGGTAGGAGCACCTGGGATGATGGGGTAGCCATACACAGGGTTAGGGGATAGGCACACTGAGGAATTAAGGGTGGGATGAGGCTGGTGACCCCTCAGGATGTCCACAGAGAAACTCTGATTATGGATGAAGCTGGAAGCCAGAGAAGGGTACAGGCCGGGCCTCTTGACTGTAACTTGATGAAAGTTTCACCTGCATCCTGCAGAAATCACAGTGATTATCTGTAATCCAGCTCCTGAGAAGTTGAGGCATGGGGTGGGATGTTTGAGGCCAGTCTAAGGTTGTATACAGGGTTCCAGGCCAGTCTGAATATACAATGGGACTCTGTCTAAAAACAAAAACAAAAACAAAAACAAAAACAAAGAGAGGCAAGCATGGGAGAAGACGACTTTAATCCTAGTATCCCAGTACATGGAAGGCAGAGGCAGGGGGATCTGAGTTCGAAGCCAGCCTGGACTACAGAGTGAAACCCTGCCTCAATAATAACTCATTTTAAAAAAGGAGTGCGAGGTGGTTCCTGAGGAATCAATGGAATTTGCTGAGCCCGTAGCGTGAGCAGGGCTCAGAGGGACAGTAAACGAGGCTGGAGTAAGAGTGGGGTCTCCTGGCTTCCAGGAAAGTCAGGAGGAGACCAGGGGCAGAGGGAAAGAACGCCTGTGCGTGCTCCTGTTCCACACTCACAGTCACACATCAGCAGTCCCAGCAGTGCGTGTGAAACATCACCTGGCCACGGGGCACACAAGCACCACTGGTGCTGAACATGCTGCTTCTGCACTAGAGTGTAAAGACACGCCATCACTTCGGCATCATTGACAACTGCGTCCCTGCCTGAATGGCCCATGCTCAGCCTGCCGACACTCTGCCCTTGCTTCTTGGTCCCACTTCATCCTTTTCTGTGGTGACAGATTGATTCCAGGGCTTCACAAATGTTAGGAAACTGCTTTAGCACTGAGCTGTCCCCTTCGCCCAGGACTCCTGTCTGAAACTGGTCCATCTCTCACCTCCATTCATCCTCCAAAAGGATGGTCCCTAAGGCACCAGGCGCACACCACTGGCTCAGAATCCCCCGGGAAGCAAGGGCAGAAGACAGGGTCCTCTTCTATCCTTGCTTTCTAGGGTTCTGGACTGTACCTGGTCATGTGCCCATCTCTCTAAGTTTTAGTCACTCTACCTAACACAACGGCAGAAATTTTGGGGTGCCCGGCAGACAGAGGCTCACCCTGGTCTTAGACTATCACCCTGGCCACTCCATTCCTCACTAAGCAACTGATAGCAACTAAGAGGTTCTCTGAGAAGAGATGAGGGCTCCCTGGCCTCACTTAGAAGTTGGTGTGTAGTGGGGAGAGAGAGGGAAATGGGAGGCGGGGAGGAGGCGGAAATTCTTAAATAAATAAATAAATAAATAAATAAATAAATAGAAGATGGTGTGTAAGTATAGTGATGGCATTAAAAATCAATAATACACTGGGCTGGGTAGGGCACACCTTTAATCCCAGTACTTGGCAGGCAAAGGCAGGTCAGCCTGGTCTACACAATAAGTTCCATTCTAGTCAGAACCACATGGAAAGACCCTGCTCCCCTCCAAAAGTGACCATACTGCGACTTGGAGAGATGGTTAAGAGCACCGGCCGCTCTCCCGGAGGACACAAATTGTCACATATCCACATGGCAGCTCATGATTGTCTGTCAGTCCAGTTCCAGGAGATCCAATACTGTCTTCTGACCTCTGCAGGCACTGCACATTTATGGTGCACATGCATACCTGCAGGCAAAACACTCATACGCTTTTAATAAAAACATGGTGCACAGACATACAAGCAGGCAAACACATATACAATTAAAACAAAAGTCACTTTCAATATTTTTTAAAAATAAAATATAACCATTAATTTTTCTGAGAAAGTATTTTTATTTTTTATATTTATTTTTATGTGCATTGGCATTTTGTCTGCACATATGTCTGTGAGGGTGTTGGATTTTCTGGAACTGGTTTCAGTGCTCTTAACTGCTGAGCCATCTCTCCAGCCCTGAGAAAGTATTTTTATTAACTAGTACTTAGATATAACTGCTATATAATTTGAGTACAGATGCTTCTGAATTGAAAGTTAAGAATATCGTTAAGTGGCCTTGGCATAACAGCTTATGCCTGTAATCCCAGCACATGGGAAGTTGAAGCAAGAGAGTCATAAGTTTGAGACCAGACTTGCTACCTAGTGAACGCCAGTTAGACTGGGCTAGAGTGAGACCCTACCTCAGAAACAAAAAAAGTATGAGGCTGGAGAGGTGATTCCATGGTTAAGAAAGATTACTGCTCTCGCAGAGAACCAGAGTACAGTTGCCAGTCCCTCCATGGGGCCCACAAACTTGCATGGGCACACAGACATATATCTAAAATAAAAACAAATAAACCCAAAACAACTAAATTAAACTAAACTAAAAAGCACACGGAATGTGGCTAACTTCCAGGTGACACACACTTGTTATCCTAGCGCTCGGGAGGTTGAGGCCAGGAGGACTGAAAATTTGAGGGAAGACTGCCTCAGCCCGGCAGTGATGGCGTACGCTGTTAGTCCCAGCACTCTGGAGGCAGAGGCAAGCAGAGATATGTGAGTTCAAGGCCAGCCTGGTCTACACAGGGAGTTCCAGGAGAGCACAGAGAAACCCAGTCTTGGAAAACTGTTAAACAAAAAAAACAAACAAACCCAACCCTCCCCCCCTAAAAAAACAGGTTGGAAGAAATATACTGAAATCTACTATTAAGCTGGGAGACAGATAATTCGATCAGAAGATGTTTATTATCATAAAAGCCTAGACTGTGAGTTTAATCCCCAGCACTCATGTGAGCAACTGAGTGTGGAGGGCACACTCCTATTCCCCGGAACTTGCTCGCCAGTAGAGACACTGTCTCAGGAAACAAGGTGCTAGCTCCTGCAAAACAACACCACAGGCTGACCTCCAGTCCTCACGTGTACTTGCATGCAGACAAACACACACCCACAGTTAATGGGGGATGTAGACACAAAACAAAAACAGCTGATCCTGCAGTGGTTCTGGTGGCTTATGATGTACGTTACCATCTTAATCCCAAACCCTCTGGTACAACAATAAAGTCACTAGGCCTGCAGCCCTGTGCCCTAAAAAGAGGGGGCACTGGATGCGGGCTGGATGAGCCCTAGAGTGCGGGTTTCCAGCCATCCTGTTCCCCTCAAATGCTGGGTGCCTGGGAGCAGGACACAGTCACAGGTAAGAGTATACAGCTGGGGACCCAAGAACAGTTGTCCAGGATGAAGGTCACATGCTGATCACAACAAACTATGGATGCCACCATGAAGAGCAAAGAGATCAAAGCATGCCAGGGCTGAAGATGCTGCTCAGTGGGCAGCGTGCTCACCTGGTGTGGGTTTGATCCCAGCATAGAATGAAGCAGGTGAGGTGGGACATGCAGTCTCGGGACTCAGGAGTTGGGGACTGGAGACCAGAAGGGTTAGGCGTCCTTGGCTACAAAGCAAGGTCACCTTGGGCCAAGTGAACTCCCGTCTGACACAGCCATAGGCAGAGTCCTACAACACAGGACTTCTAAAGGTGTGTGTTAAGCCCAGACAGACAGCTCAGTCACCAGGAACACTTGCTGGTCTTGTGGCAGATCTTAGATGTGTTCTCGGTACCCATATCAGGGGGCTCACAGCTGCATCTGACATCAGCTCCTGGGAAGCTGACGTCCTCTCTGCCTCCATGGGCACCTGTACACACATGAAAAAACATGCACAGAAGTAAAATAAATCCTAAAAAAAAGGAGGTATATGGTAAAAGGCAGCTATGTGAAAACTAAAAATAAAAAATAAGTAGATAGATAACTAGATAGATAGGTAGATAAATAAATAAATAAATAAATAAAGAGTTTTGTCTGGGTCTTTTATCCCAGCATTCAGGAGGCAAAAGTAGGAAGATCTCTGTGAGTTTGAGATCAACCTGGTCTCAGGCTGTGGGCCTTAAGCCTGCCAGAGTTACATGGTGGTACCCTGTCTCAAAATAATAATAAAATAGTGATGATGATGATGATGATGATGATGATAATAATAGTAATATTTTAATGGAGTTACCCTACAACAGGGGACAATACCCCAACTAGACATTATAGTATAATAAATAAAAGTCCCACTACCGGGAAGCCGGGAAGACGTTACGTTTTTGTGTGCTGTTGTTGGCCAATGGGATTCCACAGACCTCGAAGAATTACCCGCAACTGCCAATACTCTCGGCTGCCCTCCAGAACCTGATGGTAAGACCCTGCTGCTAGAGACACCACAGGCCGGAGTCACAGCACAGACATCAAACTGGTACTGGCCTGGGATAATCAATAGTCTCACTCAATCGTGAGCCCTGTAAGCTACTAAGGCTGGCCTGACGAGAAGTGCCCAGTGTGCAATAACGGCATGAACGTTTTCAGAGTAATCACCATTTTCTGACTAGACTTAAGGCCTGCTCCGTGAGATGGAAGACATACTCTGTCACGGTTAACAAGCCAAGAACCTGGGGCTAGAGAGGACACAGGGAGAACCCAAAACTATTCTGTTTCAATGGACGCCTAATAACTTACCGCTATACCCATTGGTCAGTGCATCTCTCGACCCTTCTACAGAGGCGCGTACATTTGTGCTAGGTGGCAATTAACACAGAGACCCTCGACTAGTCGCCATGTAGAGCCTAAGAGGCTGTTCGCCCCTAAAGGAGACTGTAGTGATGAGCTGTGGGCAGGTCTGCTTTTTGTCCTGCCTGGCTCCCGCACGGCTAGCTTAAAACCCGAAATAACAACACACAAACTGTATTCATTTAAACACTGCCCGGTAAAGCACCACGAAGTGGTGCTACACAGATTATTAGATATGGGTTAATCAAGATGTGAGTAAGAGGCTGAAACTAATGGGCCAGGCAGTGGATCTCTGAGTTTGAGGCCAGCCTGGTCTGCACTGTGAGACAGCCAGGGCTACACAGAGAGACTCTAAACAAACAAACGAGACTCCGAGGTGGTGGAGACTTAAAGGAAATGGCATTTTCTGGACACGTGAGCCCGCAGTAACAGCGTGCACTAGACCTGTGCAAGCCCAACCCTCCTGACCAAAACACAGCGTGGATGAGGGAGGCAGGCACGGAGTCCCAGCCCAGCTCGGAGAGACTCCCTGCTGGGTAGACAACACTCCAGGGCAGGTCCCACTCCCAAGAGCTGTTGGAGAATACAAACTTGGAAGGAAAAAAGAAGAAAACTCAAAGTTGGGTGGGTATGGAGGAGAGGAGAGAAATGGTGGTGGTGGTGGGGATATAATCAATACAGTATATGAAATTACCAAAGAATTAAAAATATTTCTTAAAAATTAAAAAAGTGAACAGGCATTAATGGGAAACTAACAGAGGGAAGGGCTGGCAACACACAAGCCCCAGGCAGGGCTGGTCCCCACCTCGACTTGGAAAAGGAGTCCTCTTCCTGAGAGCAGCTGTTCCTTTGTGGCCACTCCTTCCCATGCTGCTCCGGCTTCCTAAGCAGAGCACGTTACAGGGTTGACCAGGAACTAGAAGCTGGGGGCGTTTTTATATTCCTGTTTTTAAAACCCCTGAGGACAACGCCGTCCTCATTGGACTAGTCACGGAGCTACCAACTGAAGGGCAGAGCCCACCTGCTCAGCAATGGCAATATCCCCGTTCCAGGGCAACAATTCCGGGACAAATGATCAGAGCACTGTGATGAGGGATCCGCACAGGTTTGGCAGGCCCGTCAGTTACAGCACACAAGGCGACAATATGTGCTTCTTGCTGCTGGCAAACTTCTAGAGACACCGAGGCAGAGGAGGAAAGGAAACAGTCTCACAGGTCCAGAGGCCTCAGCTCAGGCCCCTCGGCCCCACTGCCTTTGGGCTGCTGGAGAGGTACCATCTATGGCGGCAGGAGGAGGCTGCTTACTTTGTGGCAGCCAAGAAGCAGAGAGAGAGAAAGGGGCTGGACTCCTCCTAGCTCCTTTGAGAGAATGCCCTTTGACCAACTATCTCCAACTAGGCTCCAATAGGTTCCCCCGCCTCCCCATAGTGCCAGCAGCTGGGGACTAAGTCTTCAGCATCTGAGCCTTTGGGAGACATTCAATAGGAGAGGCCACACCAGTCCACAGTCACCACACACGTCTCCATGTTCTCTCTCACCATGGTGATGGCTGCTGAGGGGTCACCTCACTGTAAAATGATGCTGTCACTCTGTGATCACTGGTCTTCCCATGAAGACACCGCATCTGCTTGTGTCTGATGTTACTGTGTCAGGGCTTGGATCCGCGGCTCCCGGCACCACCACAGCAGCTGAAGATCACCCCAATCTGCAGTGGTCTAAGCGTTTCAGTGAAGCTTTATTCATATTTTGACACTGCGTATTCTGAATCAGTACAATTCAGGACACAGACAACAAACACACAGCATACAAGAGCAAGCCCGCTAGGGACACAGCCAGCAAAGGCCTCATAAATGGAGCCTGGATGCTGGGGTCAGGTCCAGGTAGGCTCCTAACTGCTCGTCTTCTTTGGCTTCTGTCTCAGCTTGTTCCACATCTTCTCCAGGGCCACTTTCCCCATGAAGAACGTGATGGCAAAATTACGCTTGTACCAGTCTCTACAGAGAAAGAGAGGTGCTCCAGTCAACTCATGGACAGCAGCTCCCTCTGACTCCCTACCTCCACCCCAGCTGGCCATACACACATGGAGCCAGTTTCCCTATGTATGGAGGGCTCTAATTTTCCTCTGGCCTGTACTAAAGCATTCATAAGACCCTCTCTGAATCTAGCAACATTCAAGACAGACACTGCAGAGAGATCAGCAACCATGGAACACAGTCTGGGAGGCTTCCTAGGGACCAGAGGGGTGTCCTGCCTTGGTCTAATTTGTATGAAAAGTATACAGGCCCAGTGCTCCCCAGTAGGAAGTTAACTGGTCACAAGCTCTAAATCCCCTGTTCTGGTGACAGGCCTCTCATCCTCATACAAACCGTGGTGGAATCTGTAAAGAAAAATGCTGCCTCCAGGTCACTTGACAGAACCCTGCCCACTGGTGAAGTCTGGAGAGCTCACTGCACAGGAGAAAGGCTCATCTTGGCCCTGGTGCAAGCTCCTGGCAGCCAAAGACACCAGCACCCGGCATTCCAGGCCCCTGAGCTTTGAACTTCTGCTAGTGATGGGTTTATTGAGCCCTTCTAACGTACAGAAGCCAAGAGAGGAAGCAGAGCCCCTAGCCAGTGGCAGCAGAAGTCACACAAGTCCCCAGACTCTACCTACATGAGGCAGGGCTCCACTGACAGAAGTACCCCGAGTAAGGAAGAAAAGCTCAAGAGAGAACGAGGGCGCCCCACCAGGCCACACTGATGTAGCTGATCTGACCCAGCTATGCAGGGAAAAAGCTAGCAAAGCCTCCTGCTTCTGTGCCCATCAGCCTCCTGAGAGCCACTGTGCACACCAGGGCCTGTAGGGGGCAGCCGGGCTCTATGAGCACAGGCTCCTGTGAGTGACTAACTAGGTCAGGGTAATGCACAACAGACATGGACGCTGATGCTCCTCCAGCTGCCACTGCCACTGCCACCATGTTCTCTTGAGGTCTTGTTACTCTGTCCACACCCAGTCCTGTCATGGCTACATTTTAAAGCAAATCTAAAGTTGCACCTTAACTTTTACCAGCTATAACCAAAAGCTTAGATGATTATTTAAAAATCAGATTTATCAGGCTAAGCATGGTAGCCCCCACCTTTAATTTCATCTCTTGAAAAGAAGCAGAGGCAGGCAGACTGAGTTTGAGTCTAGCATGGTCTACATAGTGAGTGAGACCCTTTCTCAAAATATCAAACCAACCAAACAATAGCAATAACAAAAAGAGTCAAACACGGTGATGTCTGCCTATAATTCTATTACTCCCAAGGTAGAGGCCTGGTTCACAAAGCAAGTTTCAAGCCTAAATATGAGACCTTGTCTCAAATTAAGTAAATAAATAAAACAGGAAAAAAAAGTCACAACTCTGACAGGATGATAACCACCTCATGGAAACAACCACCCCATCTTTAGACACTGTGTCCAAATATCTCAGGACTGAACACTCTGTGGAATGCCCAATATTGTGAACTGAGCCGGCATCTTCAGGCTATCATTACAAAGGTCTTCAGTGCCCCTCCCCAGTTACACACTCCTTTTGCCTAAGAACTGGTACTTGGATGAAGTCCAACCACACTAGGATCCCATCTCTCATGAAACCCCCTGCAGGCACGGACTATACATCCTCCTGCAGCACACTGGGTTGCCCCCTACAGGGGGTGTGGACATACCGGGGCGCAGGTATGTCATCTGATCTGTCATCACTCCATCCTCACAGCTTTCTTTGCCCAGTGATTTCAGCAGTCAGGGATGACAAGTGCCTAGATCTCTGTGTGCTACTAGGAAAACAGTAACTCATCACCATCTCTGAATGTCCTTTTGTGTGGTTACCCTTACATACTATGCACACAGAGCAGGGAAACTGACATTCCTTACATTTTTCCACACGAGCTTTTATGAGGACTAGCATGTCCTTACTGGTCTCTGCATGGCTCTCCTGTGGCCTCTGACCTCTGCTGACCTCCTTGTTTCCACACAGGCAACACCCTGACTGACCCCACACCTCCAGGGAAAGACAAGGGAAGTCTTCAGAATCCACTCGTTGACCCAAGGCCTGGGCACCATGAGTGCCGTGCATGCGGGGAGGTTGACAAGTTTAACTAAAATGGCAAAAATAAGAGAATTATGCAACCACCGCCACTTTTGAAAACATCAAAGCTTTAAACTGAGGTCAGAAAATAAGCAGATGTGTCTTTGCCACAGAAACCATTGGGATGACGCAGACACTCACCGGTTGTAACGCATGTGCTTCTGGAAATTCTTACTCAGAAACTCCTTATAAAAGTCAGCCATTTCCTCTGCGTCCAATGCTGTTCTCTGGCCTGGAAGTAAATTACAATTTAACATAAGACTCGAAGAGAAGCTGCCTGTGGTGGTGCACATTTATAAGCCCAGACCACAGGTCTAAGTCGAGGTGTCAGAAGTTTGGGGACAGCTTTGGTTACAGGTGATCCTGTCTCAAAATTCCAAACACCAGGGGCCTGTCACATGACTTAGTGGAAAAGGCACTTGCTGCCAAGTCTGAAGACCTAAGCTGGATTCCTGGGACCCAGAAGGTAGAGGAGAAAATGAACCCCCATTAATTGTCCTCTAGCCTCACATGGATGCTATGGTACATGTGCCCCCCCCCACACACACACAAAGTAAAAGCTTTTATTTAAAGATTCTATTTTACTTTTTTTTTTTTTTGGTTTTTTGAGACAGGGTTTCCCTGTAGTTTCTAGAGCCTGTCCTGGAACTAGCTCTTATAGACCAGGCTGGCCTTGAACTCAGAGATCCACCTGCCTCTGCCTCCCGCGTGCTGGGATTAAAGGTGTGCGCCACCACTGCCCGGCTACTTTTTAAGTTATGTATATATGTGTGTGCCCTATAAGTCTGTGCACAGTGGGTAGGTAGAGTTCATGTACAGGCCTGTAGGTCTCTGACGCCCTGGGCTAGGGTCACAGGCAGCTGTGAGCCACGTGACGTGGCTGCTGGGAACCAAACTGGGTCCTCTACTAGCACAGTAGGAGCGTACACACTGAGTCACTGCCCAGCCACTGCTTTCTGTTTCTCTCTGTGTCTGGATGTTCTGCCTGCAATGGACATTCGCGCATCACTTGTCTGCCTGGAAGGACAGTTACAGCTGGTCGTAAGCCACCATGGGTGCTGGGATGGAGTCCAGGTCCTCCATGAGAGCAGCCAGTGCTCTTAACTGCTGAGCCATTTCTCCAGCCCAGCTTTTGTTGCTGTTGTTTTGTTTTTTAATGTTAAAAAGGGAAGACAGAGGGGCTGGAGAGATGGCTCAGCGGTTAAGAGCATTGCCTGCTCTTCCAAAGGTCCTGAGTTCAATTCCCAGCAACCACATGGTGGCTCACAACCATCTGTAATGAGGTCTGGTGCCCTCTTCTGGCCTTCAGGCATACATGCAGAGAGAATATTGTATACATAATAAATAAATAAATATTAAAAAAAAAAGAAAAAAAAAGGGAAGACAGAAAAGAAAAAGCAAGACTGGGATTATGGCTCAACTGGTAGAGTGTTTGCCTTGGGTCTGAGTCCCAGAGTCCCAGAAACCAGGGGCGGAAGCAGAGGATCATAAAACCAAGGTCATTCTGGATCAAAAACAAAACAAAACAAAACAAAAAAATTAAAGGCCAAAGGCCAGGTGGTAGTAGCACACATCTTTAATCCCAGCACTTGGGAGGCAGAGGTAGGCAGATCTCTATGAGTTCAAGGCCAGACTGGTCTACAGAGCAAGTTCCAGGATAAGCTCCAAAGTTACAGAGAAACCCTATATCAAAATAAATAAATAAAATAAAATAAAATAAATAAAATTAAGGCCAAGCATAGTGGTGTATGCCTTTAATCCCAGCACTCAGGAGACAGATGCAGGCAATGGTGTGTATGCTGTGCATCCCTGCTAATGTGCAGATTTACTACACGATGCAGGCAATGGTGTGTGTGCCGTGCACCTCTGCTGATGTGCAGGGCAAGAGTCAAGCCCTTGCAGGCTCAGCTGTGCTGTCCACTGTGCTAACCACACAGCACTTTATTCACATGTACTTGTTTCTGCTGTCCCCTCACCTAAAGGACTCTTCTGAGAACACCACACCCACACACACACCCCACACAAACATACACACATGTACACTGACAGGTGCCTACTCTACTCCCTAATTCCCTGCTAGCTTTCTCCGAGGGTCCACACATTAGAAGTGCAGTGTGAAGCTATCAACCCACCTGCATGCTGACCCTGCTCTGTTGGCTTGTTAGCTCCCAAGGGCAGCACTGAGGTTCTCTGCTCCACCCACCCAACCCCAGGAGCCTGCGCATGCCTTTGGGAAGATGATGCTACTCAAGTGAAGGGGGTACCTGCCACCTGCCAAATTAGGGATGCCAAAGGTTCCAGGGAAGGTGACACATAAGCTGGTCTCAAAGGACAGAGACAGGTGGGAGAAGTAGGACCAGACTGGAGGACACCAGGATGGAGAGAGCCCAGTGCAGAGATGCTTTCGGGGTGGCAGATCTTAGCTGATCCTTAGGGAAGGATCCCTCTCCTCCAGCAGCATCTCTGGGCCTTTCATAGGGAGAGGGACTGTCAAAACAGAAAAGCTGTTCCCCTGGCAACAGCAGCACAAGCTGTTTCACTGGAGGGACAGGCTCTCCCGTTGTCCACGTAGACGTGAACTGTGTCCTCCCTTTACCTATTTCCTTGTCTCGAGCAAATCATCACCTTAGCACAGCCTCACAGAGGCTTCTCTGAGGCTTGGCAATAGTTGGAGAGCTGAGAGGGGACTCTAGGTGGGCTTGTCAGTGCTGCACTCAGTGGAGGGTGGAGGCAGGCAGAGCTGCCCACACCTGATGCTTCCCCAGGGGCTCTCAGACAGGGTCACCTTATCCCAACACCTCGGGCCAATGATCAGACAGCAGGAACCCCATCAATGCTTGCCAAGTCATCCTTGCTCTACCCCTGCCATCTCTGCCTCTTGTTATTGAACATAAAACAGAATGGAGCAGGAAAAAGGGTAAAGAGAGGGCTGGGCACAGAAAGAGAAGAAGAGGAAGGGAGCAATATCGGAGGATGGAGAGGGAAAACTCAATTCATTACATCATTACTGAAAATGTGTGGGTGTCTCACAAATGCCATCTGATAAAGTGGATTTGTCTCCATGGTTCCCTCTTTTCTGGATGCACAAACACTTGTGCAGTCAAAGAAACGGGAGGTGGCGGGGGTGGTGGTGGCTCTTTCCAGATTGCTTCCTGTTCTTGATGTCAGTTGGCGAATTTCCCACATGGCAGCAGAACATGCAGACCAGCCAGGCAGCAGGTGGCCAGTCGCTCTACCTAGTCTGCAATCACCCAGCATCCAGACATCCCCACTTTGCAATTAAAGAAAGCCTTAAAGGAGCACTTGCTGTACTCACTGTTTGCCCCACAAGGACTTCTTAGAGATAGTTCATGGCTACTGCTTGCTTTCTTCTTTGCCTGTCATAATGGGTACAGCCAGATCCTTCTAGAAAAGGCTAGGGACTTCAGGCTGTCATCAGCTACCAGGGCTGAGTGAAAACTTCCTTATGAATTCAGAAAGCACAGACTGCTGCCTTGCTGCTTGAGACACACTGTTGGTTTACAGCGAGCAGCTTCCTCTTCACACACTGGTCACGTGTCCATTGGTATCTTAGGAAGGCTTCCTGTCCACACACAGGTCCGTAGGTATCTTAGGAAGGCTTCCTCTTCACACACTGGTCACATGTCCGTAGGTATCTTAGGAAGGCCCATGTCATCCTGGCTACAAACACCACCCATCTGCCATTTATGGTGAACTGTGTGTGTTTCCTGGACACTGACAACGTTGTTAGGCCCCTCTGGGCCGCTTCCATTCCCTGTCCCCATGGCAGCAGCTAGGCTCATTCAATACAACCCCATCTCTGTCTGCTGAGCCAAGGCCCAGCAGGGCTGGAAGCTGGCCTGGGGGTTACCATCACTGGACAGAGGAATAAACAAGGAGGCAGAGGGCCAGAGTACACCAAGCTAGAGAAGGGCAAGACTGCAAGAGAGGAACTTTAGGAAGGAGTCCTAGGGTGGCTTTGCCCCCACTGCCTGAATACAGCCCATGGCCGGGGCCCTGCTCCCCACACCCAGGTCCTCAACACCCACTGAGCCTGCTCAGCCAGCGCCTGCTGCTAGTCCCCCCACATGTACCCCAGCCATTCAGACACTTGCAGACCTGTGCTGCTGATGTTTGGGCCTAGAATGCCTCCTGTGCCCTAAGATGCAGATGGTATAAACTTTAGAATGTGGAGATGAACAGGAGCCCCCCAGGTTACTGCATGGGTGCTTTCAAAGGGGACTCTGGAACTTAGGTCCCATCCATATACAAAACTGGGTTTGCGGGGGCTGGAGAGATAGCTCAGTGGTTAAGAACACTGGCTGCTCTTCCAGAGGTCTTGAGTTCAATTCCAAGCAACCACATGGTGGCTCACAACCATATGTAATGAGATCTGGTGCCCTCCTCTCGCCTGCAGGGATACATGCAGGCAGAACGCTGTTTACATAATAAATAAATATTTAAAAACAGGATTTTTTTCTTAACATATACAATTTATGTCCTTGGTGTTTGCCTGCATGTCTGTCTGTGTGAGGGTGTCAGAACCCCTAGAACTGGAGTCACAGACAGTTGTGAGCTGTCATGTAGGTGCTGGGAATCAAACCCAGGTTCAATCTCTGGAAGAGCAGTCAGTGCTCTTAACCACTGAACCATGATTCTGTCGTTCTTCAGCCCCTGGTGCTGGAGAATTGTCTGTGTTCTGTCAAACATGTTCTAAATAAATGCTGATTGGCCAATAGCCAGGCAGGAAATATAGGCGGGAAAACCAGACAGAAGTAGAGGTGGGGAATAAGAACAGGAGTATTCTATGAAGGAGGAAGCCCATTCCTCTCAATCCTGCCCAGACCACCGAAGAAGCAGGATGTGACCTGAAAAAGGTACTGAGCCATGTGGCTAACATAGATAAGAATAATGGGTTAATATAAGTTACAAGACTTAATAAGAAGCCTGAGCTAATGGGCCAATCAGTTTATTGTTAATATAGAATCTCTGTATGATCTTCTTTGGGGCTAAACGGCTGTGGGAACTGGGCAGGACAGAAACCCTGACAAACAGGCCCTCATGTTACAAGCTCCATGATTTGTTGTTGTTGTTGTTGTTGTTTTTCAAAACAAGGTTTCACTGTGCAGCCCTGGCTGTCCTGAAACTCACTTTGCAGACCAGGCTGGCCTTAAACTCACAGAGATCTGCCTGGCTCTGCCTCCCAAGTGCTGAGGTTAGAGGCGTGTGCCACCATCATCTGACTCAGCTTGACTTTCTACCACTAGAAATGCCAGATTTAACTCTGAAGTCTATCAGTAACTGATACCCAATAATTTAAAAAAAATATTTGGAATGTGTATTCTAAGAGGAATAAATCTAAATTTTTCTTTTACATCAAAAGCAATTTATTTTTCCAATATAACTTACTAGACAAATGTCCTTTGTCTTCAGCTCCAGGGAGCCTCTAAAGAGCCCCATATGGTAAGCATTTCTCAGCACATGTGTGTTCTGGACAACTGAGCCATCTTACCTACTGTGCACCCCTCCCCCATTTCAACTGGTCACTGTGTAGCTACAGAACAAGATGTTTCTAAGCACGTATACATTATAGAGCAGCTGCACTTAGCTAGCTGACGGGAAACTCCCCAAAGCTATCATTGTGGTGAAGAACTCGCCGTCCATGCTCAGCAGTTTCCAGTAACACCTTATTAACCATGCTGCTCCCACCCAACTGGGATTATCCGTCCTCCACATGACGCTCTGAATACTGCCAGAGCGGTGACTGCACTGTCCCTCTCCAGACAGTCTGTCCTTTTTCATTGCCAAATTAATTATAAATGTTACTTAAGGCCAGTCTTTCAGTACATAGCAGAGTCACTAATAAGACTGTCATGTTCAGAGAAGTCAAAACAACTCTCCTTTTAGAAAAATGGCCAGTCTGTAATGCAATACCACAGCATGAACTGAGCTGATACCACCATCTGGTGGAGCACAGATACCCCTTTACCACATATGTGTGAGAGAGAGTGTTGTCTCTGTCTCTCTCTCTCTCTGTCTCTCTCTCTGTCTCTCTCTCTGTCTCTCTCTCTCTCTCTCTCTGTCTCACACACACACACACACACACACACACACACACACAGGCATGCGGCCGGCAGAGGCTGAACTGAGAACTGCTGATCAGCGAGGCCTTCGGGTCTGACAGCCGTGGGCAGACGCTCGTCTCCTATCTCACTCTATGGCCGCAGGCTGGGTACTCACCCAGCTAAGCCTCAGACTCCTCACACAGCATTTGGTCTCTGGGACTGATACATATAAGGGACTCAGCAGAGTGCCTGGCACTCAGTCAGGACCAAACTGACCCCACCATTCATTCCCACACTCACTGTTAGGGTGCAGCACCCCTTTCTGTTGCTGATCTGGTAAGACACTGGTTGTCTGCACAGAGAATATAGGGGTGACTAGCATCCCGACTGCTACCCCTTGGTCTTTCTCTGAAGAAACCAGGACAGGCTACGGATCAGTAGAGAGTGATGGTACTTTTAACCCAATGACAGACCCAGCTTTGGAGGTTAATGGTTCAGGACTGTCCATGAGAATATTTTGACAGCAGGCATCTACTTAACAAACAGTTAGAATTTTAGTAAGGCCTGACCTCAACACTAAGAGAAAATGGCCAAGGCTATTTTGAGCAAAAGAAATGGCCATCCAGGGAGTGGGGAAGCTGGGAGTGAAAGGCTACCATGACTTCAAGGCCAGTCCCAGCTACATATTTTTGGAACTTTAAGTCTCAAAAAATCAAAAACCAACCAAACAAAAAGGAAACAAGCAAACCCAGCAGCCTGTGGTCTGTTTCCCTGCCCTGGGAATGTGCGGCAGGGAGCTGTTCTGTGGCCAGAGTCCAGAAGCCTATGGTGAGGACTGGACGTGATGGCCACACCTTTAATCCAGCAGGGCTACGTAGCGAGACAGTCTCAGCAACAACAACAAAAGCCCAAAGTACCAGGTACGCATTTTGGGTAGGACAGTCTAGCTATGGTGCAAAGAATTAATTTAAAGCAGGGTTTGACAAAGGACATTTAGAGGTCAATTCTATCTTTTGTAAATTAACCCAAACTTTCTGTGTAAGCTTTACAGCAGGCTCAACAGTGCCAACAGATACCCAGGCAACCACAAAGGCCCTTACAGAGAAAAGTACACTAGCCTCTGATTTAAAGATGGGGCCAGGTATGGTAGTGCAGACTTTTAATCCAGCTCAGGAGGCAGACACAGGAAGATCTCTGTGAGTTCAAGGCCACCTTGGTCTACAGAACAAGTTTCAGGATAGCCTTCATAGTAAGACCCTGCCTCCTGCCTCAGAAAAATAAAACAAAACAAACGGAGAAGCTACAGTGGATAGAGAATTAACAGGGGCCTGAACTTTAACAATGGTTACAAGACAGGAAAGCAGAAGTGCTGGGAAACACACAGTTCAGTTGCTGATTTAGAGAGGAAGGCCAACAGACAGCTCTCTGCTTTTTGGCTTGAGAACTGACTCAGGAATCCAGGAGACCTGGGAAGGCGGGAGGGTTGGGAGATTACAGAGGCCTCATGACTTTGGCTTGAAGTCACTCATCAGAAGGACAAAAGGCTGTACAGTCCAATGCCTGAGTGCTTACCTACAATGCTCAGGGCCCTGGATTCTATTCAGGGAAAGCAAAGGAAAAAGGAAGACCTAAACTCTGAGAGGCTGTGACTTCATCTAAAGGAGGAAGAGAGAAGAGGGAGCCTGCAGCTTGTAGGAACCATGATGGTACACACACAGGAAAAGAAGTCTCCACAGGCGAGTGAGACAGCAAGGGAAGGACACAGAGGCTGTGTGCCCCTCCACTTCCCCTTCACTCAACAGCCCGTCTTTTGACATTAACACAGAACAATCAGACTAACCTGACTTGGTTCGCAGGCCTGAGCCTTTAGCTTGAAGTCTTGAATAAATGAATTCTTCTTTTTCCTGAAAGAAAACAATCAGAACCCTCTTAGCAGGTGTTTAGTACAGGTCTATACTCCCCAAACTTGGGGAGTGGAGACGGGGATTGGTGGTTAAGGTCATCCTCAGCTACAAGTATGAGCCCACCATGCCTACATGAGACCGTCTTGAAAAATCAAAATTAAAACAAACAACTCTCTTCTTAGCAGGAGTGGTGGTGCATGCCTGTAACCCAGCCACTCAGGAGGCCTAGGCACCCTGGGCAACTTTAACACGACTGCATCTCAAGGTAAAAATTAACACGGGCTGGAACTGTAGCTCACTAGTAAAGCATCTGCCCAGTACAGGCCCTAGGTTTAATCCCCAGCACCAAAAACAAAAGGAGAAAGAGAATGGTCTTCTCTAGCTTCTTCCCTCTCTCGGCTAAGAGCACAGTGCAGAGAAATTTAAAAGCCTGCTTTTTAAAAAGAGTATCTTAAATGCTGGCTGATGGTGGCAACAACCTTAATCCCAGCACTTGGGAGGCAGAGGCAGGCGGATCTCTGTGAGTTCAAGGCCAGCCTGGTCTACAAGAGCTACTTCCAGGACAGGCTCCAAGGCTACAGAGAAACCCTGTCTTGAAAAACAAAACAAAACAAAAAAAAAAAGATTATCTTATGTGTGTATGCACAGTGACTGAGGAGGCTAAAAGAGGCGCTGGAGCCTCTGAAACAAGAGTTACAGGCAGTCATGCGCCACCAGTGCTCTTACCTCTGAGACACCTCTCCAGAGGCCATCAGAGCTTGTTTTAAACCATCTCAGTCTGGTTAAAGTTTCATGCTAGGGCCGGGCTGTGGTGGCAAATGATTTTAACCTCAGAACTCAGGAAGCAGAGGCAGGTGGATCTCAGTGAGTTCGAGGCTGCCTGATTTACAGAACGAGTTCCAGGACAGGCTCCAAAGCTACAGAGAGAAACCCTGTTTGAAAACAACAACAACAAAACAAAATAAAAGTTTTGAACTTGGTATAGGAAACTTTTCACATAACCCAGGATGGATTCAAACTTGCCAAGTGGTAGAGACTGGCCTTGTATTCCCGATCCAGAGTGCTGGGGTAACAGGTGTGTGCTACCATGCCCAGCTTGAAAAAGGACTCAAAAACAAGATAGTCAATGGATTTGGGAAGTTGTATCCACAGAATACAACAGAAACTTCATTTATATTTTCTTTTCCAGTAGGATATTTACACTCATTTCTCATGCAGCTTATGAGTAAGTCATTAAGAATCTTGAAGTCTCTTGCTGGGTGGTGGTGGCACATGCCTTTAATCAGCACTTAGGAAGCAGAAGCAGGGGAATCTCTCTGAGTTCAAGGACAGCCTGGTCTACAAAGTGAGCTCCAAGACAGCCATGCCTACAAGATGAAACCCTGTCTTGAAAACAAAAGAACAAAAAAAACTTGAACTATGATAAGTGACAACCTATGACAATTATTTCTCATAAACAGGAACACCACTGAGGACAGGCCCCCTGCTACTTCTCTTCCTAGAAAGCCTCAAATTCTGTGACCTATATCTGACCAAGGAGTCTTCCACACAGTTACACAGTGGCTTAAAACAATCTTTGATCTTTTAAAGACTTTTATGTTATTTATTTTGAGACAGGGTCTCACTATGTATCTCAGGCTCACTATGAAGACCAGGCCGCTAGGGATCCCTCTGCCTTTGACTCCCAAATGCTGAGATTAAAGGAATGCAACACAACACCTGGCTGCTAAAGACACTATTCAAAGAGACAAACCATTCTATAGATTCACATAAACCCCAACAGAATAGCAACAATGTAAACACTGAAGATTTGGCGCCCCCAAGTGGCTAAGTGTACTGTGCTTCACTGATCTGAATCCCACACTTACCTTTTTAAAGGTCAAATTCTGGTTTGCCCAGAACTGCTGATTCCATTCTTGTGTTTCTTGTCTCAATTCTCTAAGCCTTTGTTCCAAGGGGGACTCGTTTTCAGGAATATGAAAATGAACTGGACGAAGGTTTGAGTGTTTATCTGGAGGTCCTATCCAATCATGGCAAGACTGTCTTGGAGGGCAGAATCTTGAGACCTTTAATGAAAGACACAGGATTAACATGCAACTAAACCCGCCCCTAGTGTTATAAATTTAACAACCTGCATTTATTAAATGCCCCCATCAGTTTATTCTGTGAAAGACTACAATGTATCAATAACTTTCCAAACAAAGAGCTGTAGTACGAATTTGTTTGTTTTCCCCCTCCGGTTTCTTCAGACAGAATCTAACTATGTGGCCTAGACTAGATTCACAATCCTTTTGCCTGAGCATCCCAAGTGCTGGTATTACAGGCAAACACTATCACACCTGGCTTAATTTAACATTATACTGTTCACCAAATGATGCTAAAGCAGTTGTACATCCTGACAGAGAAGGCCAGGCCTAGTAGGCAGGCCTTTTACTCCAGCTAGGAAGCTGAGGCACGATCTCAGCTGGAAGTCAGCCTGGACAATTTACTACACCCTGCCTCAAAGTGGCAAGTGCAAAGAAAAGGACCAAAAACGTGGCTGCTGGTAAGACTGTTTGCATAGCACTCCCGAGGCTCTTGGTTCCAGTCCCAGTGTGTGTGTGTGTGTGTGTGTGTGTGTTTGTGTGTGTGTGTGTGTGTGTGTGTGTGTGTACACACTTTGGACTTCTGAAGATGCTACTAAGGCTGGGTGGTGGTGGCCCACACATTTAATCCCAGCACTCAGGAGGCAGAAGCACAAAAATCTCTGAGTTTGAGGCCAACCTGATCCACAGAGTTCCACAAAGAAACCCTGTCTCCAAAAAAAAAAAAAGAAAAAGAAAAGAAAAAAAAGAAAAAAATCTTTTAAGGCTGGGTGCGGGACATAATCCCTTAAACGCTCAGGAGGCAGAGGCAGACAGATATGTGAGTCTGAACTACAGAGTGAATTCCAGATTATTCAGGGCTACATAGTGAGACCTTGTCAAAAAAACCAAAAGGCAGCCGGGTGGTGGTGGCGCACGCCTTTAATCCCAGCACTCGGGAGGCAGAGGCAGGCGGATCTCTGTGAGTTCGAGGCCAGCCTGGTCTACAAGAGCTAGCTCCAGGACAGGCTCTAAAGCTGCAGAGAAACCCTGTCTCGAAAAAACAAAAAAAAAAAAAAAAAAAAAAAAAAAAACAAAAACAAAAGGCAGCTGGAGAGATGGCTCAGTGGCTGAAAGTACTTGCTACTCTTTCAGATGACCCAGAGAGCTCATGCTGTGGTTCCCAATCATCTGTAACTCCAGCTCCACGGGAACCAGACACCTCTTCAGGCCTCAGCAGACAAGCACAGATGTCACATAAACTTATTCACTAAAAGGTTTTCTGCCACTGTCCCCTCTGCCCCAGATAAGTTTCTCCACTTAATGTAATGAGCCAGATCAAGAACTGAAAAAGAATAACCACAGGTGTACTGAGTAAGGCAACTCCTGAGTGGGTGCTCTCGTCCCAGAGATCGAGGCCAGAGAAGTAGTGTCCCCAAAGTATAGGGAGATTTTACAGGCTGTAGGCGAGGGGTGATTACATGTCCCCCACAAGCTGGGTTTCTGCCCAAGTATGGTCCAAAGCTGAGCATTTAGAGGGGGGGCTTGAGCGGCTGGCAACTTCAGGGGAGGAAGCTGTAGTAGCCACCAAGAATACAGAACTGGGTTTTTCCTTGCTTTCCCTTTGTTCAAAGACTCTTGAGTGGGTGGGGGTTGGAGAGAGAGAGAGAGAGAGAGAGAGAGAGAGAGAGAGAGAGAGAGGAGAAATGGGACTTTCCAGACTCTGCAGGGGGATTCAGAGGCTACAACAGGACATTCACATACACATAAACATAAATAAAAAAAGCCCTTCGAAATATTTTTTAAAAAACCAGTAGTTTAATTATATGCTTGCTGTTAATTCTAATTTATATGTTTGTCATAATATTAATCATCTTTATTTTATGGGCATCTTTGTTTTGCCTACATGTATATCTGTGTGATGGTGTTCGATCCCTTGAAACTGGAGTACAGAGAGTTGTGAGTCACTATGTGGGTGCTAGGAATTGAACCTGGGTCCTCTGGAAGAGCAGCCAGTGATCTTAACCACTGAGCCATCTCTCCAGCCCAATAGCAGTCATCTTAAAACAGACTCTTCCTGCAAGTCAGGAAAAATGAAGAAACAGCTCATTCTGCAGTGCTTCACATACACTGGGCAAGCACTCTGCCACAGGAAGCCGCATCTTGGCATCTCCAGTCCTCTAAAGCTTCTCCTCTTGCTACTTTTTGTTGTTTTTGTTTTGTTTTGTTTTTCTCTGTATAACAGCCCCAGCTGAACTGGAACTAGCCCTTGTAGACCAGGCTGGCTGCCTCTGTCTCCCAAGTACTGGGATTAAAGGCGTGTGCCACCACTGCCTGGCTCAGCTACGTATTTTTAATAGAAAAAAAAAAAAGAGTGATCTGGGCACTAGGTATAGTGCCCATGTCTGTGACCCCAGCCCTTGGGAGGCTGAGGTAGAAGCCTACTTATCCCTCTAGGTAAACACATTACCATAGGAACTAGTTTGTCCACACTGCCCCACCCTTGACATTCTGCACCCCTGCCCTTGCTGCTCCAGACTGCGGCCAAAGCAATCTCTCCTAAGTGCTTTCTTTGGAAACTGTGAAGTGAGGCTAGAGATGGTCCAGGGGTTAACAGCACTTGGTGCTCCTACACAGAACCCAAGTTCAATTCCTGCTGTCCCAGCTCCAGACGGGTCTGATACCTCTTGCCACCGTGGGTACCTGCACTGCTGTATATATGCCCCCACCCAACACCTAATCCAAAATAGAAACACTTTCATTTTAAGTTTATTTTTATGTATATGGTGTTTATCAGTATGTATGCCTAGTACCTGGGGAATCCAGAAGAGAATGTCAGATCCTCCGGAAATGAAGTTATAGACAGTTGTGAGCAGCTATATAGGTCCTGAGAATTGAATCTGGGTCCTCTGTAAGAGCAGCCAGTGCTCTTAACCACTGAACCACTTCGCTAACCATAATAAATATTTTTTTATTGTTTTTGTGGTACTGGTATCAAACTCTGAACCCTAGCCACTCAAGACACGCACTTTCATTGTGCCCCAGTCCCAGGCTCCAATGGCTTCCTTTGTGCACGTGTGTATACCTGTCAGTGTGCCTGTGTACAGGTGGAGGAGCCATCTCCCCATCCCAGGCCCAACTTATATCGACCACTCGCCACATACGGTAGCTTCAGATGAGGTGGCATCAACGCATTCAGATGTTCTAAGTAGCAATCAGAAGTCTGCCAAGTGTTTTCCTCGATTATTTTCCATACCTAATTACTTGAAATGGGACCGCTCACTGAACCTGAAACTCACCAAATGTGCTAAACTGGCTGCCCAGCCAACAAGCTTCATGGATCTGCCTGTCTCCATGACCCCACCCACCACCAGGATCATAGACACACTGGGTTTTCACAAAGGTGCTGGGGATTCAAACCCATCTTCCTGCTGGTATGGCACATCTCTCTAGCATTCCAAAGGCTTACTCCCCCACCCCCTTCTTTTTTTTTTTGCTACTCAGACACATTTATTGATGCCACGTTGTAAATGGTACTTAGGGAAGTGTACAGCGATGTTTCATGTTCCCATCTAACACACTTGCTTAAGTTTAGCCGACAGGATTCATCTTGAGTGGACTCGGTGAGCGGTTAGTGATGACCATGGGCAGGTGCAGAACTTGAGCCTTTCAAAGCTTTACTTCTTTTATCAGCACTCCTGATTTTATAAAGGATGAAGGTCATCAACCCCATTCCTACCCAAATTTCCTGGTAAACCTGAGTATAGTAGGGTTTCATGGGGACCCAGACATTCTTAATAAGGCTTTGAAGCATCTCAGCGGGACCAAGCCCCCCTTCTTTTTTTGAGACAGGGTTTCTCTGAAGCTTTGGAGCCTGTCCTGGAACTAGCTCTTGCAGACCAGGCTGGCCTTGAACACACAGAAATCTGCCTGCCTCTGTCACCCGAGTGCTGGGATTAAAGGTGTGCACCACCACTGCCCGGCTCCCCTTTCTTCATGTTTGTGAGTGTAGTATGTGTATATATGGGTGCACATGTGTGTACTGTGCATGCAGAGGCCCAAGGGTGGCACTGGGTGTCTTCCCTTACTGCTCTCACCTTGTAAACTGAAGTGGGGTCCCTCAGTGAACTTGAAGCTCGGCTTTAGCTATTCTGGAGAGCCAGCTTCTTACTTCAGGGATTGTTCTGCTTCCCACATGCTGGGATTACACACAAGCAGTCATACTCATTCAGATTTACATGGAATCCAGGGATCAGAACTCTGATCCTCAGACTTCTGCAGCAAGCACTCCACCACTGAGCCATCTCCTCAAGCCAGGCTTAACTTAGACCACTCCACCCACCACACATGGCAGTTTGGGGTGAGGTAGAACAAAACAGCATGTTCAGATGTCCTAAGTGAGATCCCAAGGCACTAGCTCTGGGACATCTCTGGGTCTACCCACAAAAGCTCAAAGGCTAGGATTGCAGGCAAGTAGACGGGTCCAGGGTCTTGAGTTCAAACGTCTCAGGAAGCTGAAGGTGCAGGCAGGTCAGTGCTAGCGGGAGCAGTAGAAAGCTAAGCTTGGTCAGGGAGACAGAGAAGGCAAGGGACTGGTGAAGTGCTAACCTGGCCACTGCTGCTGAAGACTGCTGGACGCTTCAGGAACCTAGTACAGCCCATACCCTAGAGCCCATGCTGCCCTTCTACTATCGCTGCAAGGGTTTCATTTTGCACTTCCTGCTTACAGCTTCAAACCCTTACTAGGATTTTCACAAGCTAGAAACATGTTCTTTTCTTCTCACAGACTGTCCACATCAGGAAATGTGGAAAAGCCACCCCATGTGCACCTTTAACCCAGTACTCAGGAGGTTAGAGGCAAGAATTATTCCAGGCCAGCCCGATCTACACAGCTAGTTTCCAAGCCAGCTAAGGAACTACAGTGAGATACTGTCTCAAAAATAAAGGGCTGCCCCAGCAAGCACTCTTCTCCTGTCTCACACAGCACAGTAAGCCTACAGAGCGGCCAACAGGGCAGTGGCTTCTCCAGACAGATCTACTGGCATCAGATCACCTGCTTCCACAGATGAACCTGTGTAAGAAAAGTTCCAGGCATCCAGTTTTGCACAACACCTTGAGAGATTTTTATCGTTGACTATGATGGGTTAACTCCTCTGCTTTTGCTACATGAAAATACTTGTGTCTTTGTTCATCATGCAGGAGCTATTAGGAAAGAAAGCAAGAAGCGTGGGGGAGGGAAAAAAACCTTTTGTAAAAGAAGTCTCCCTTCATAGAGTGAATAATTACTGTAATTTAAGTTCCTACAGTGTAAGAACATAATGCCTAGCTTCCTGAAACTCGGACAGGGCTGTGCGTGGGAGGGGAGACGCCTCCAGGGCCATGTACCCTGCAGGGAGTCAGACAAGAGTCCAACATTTGCAAGAGGCAGCCAGCCTAACAGTTCTGCCGTTTCTTACCCCTCCCCCCACAGCCCAAAGCCACAGTGGGAGAAGGGACAACAGAGAGTGTCCACATTTGCCAGAGGCTTACTGCTTTACAAGGCTCCTCTGAAAGCTCAAAGCCTTCAGTGGATTTAGGATCCCCAGTCCCCTACTACATTAAGAAAGGTGCTACATGAAACCAGGAGGCAGAAGCAGGAGGATCTCTGTGAGTTCAAGGTCAGCCTGGTCTATAGAGTGAGTTCTAGGACAGGCTCCAAAGCTACATAGAAAAACCCTGTCACAAAAAACAAACATACAAATGAAAAAACACCAGCAAACCAAATTCAGCCAACACAAAGCCTAGCCCATCAGACATGCAAAGGTTTAATACTAAAAAAAGCAGCAGTCACAGAACCTATCTTGACTGCCATCTGCAAGGGGAAGCAGACATTAGGACCATAGCAGGAGTCTCCTCCCCGGAGTCCTCCAGTCTACTGCTTTCTTACCTGTGTCTTTCCTACCATCTCCAGATCCCAGGTCTGCTTCACAGGTAGGCACTGCAGTGCTGTCTTGAGGTTACTACTGATATGGTAACACACCATGACCAAAATCACTCACAGTCCATACAGCAGCTCATTATCAATAGCAGTGAGGGCAGCCGGGCGGTGGTGGCGCACACCTTTAATCCCAGCACTCGGGAGGCAGAGGCAGGCGGATCTCTGAGTTCGAGGCCAGCCTGGTCTACAAGAGCTAGTTCCAGGACAGGCTATAGAAACTACAGGGAAACCCTGTCTCGAAAAACCAAAAAAAAAAAAAAAAAAAAAAATAGCAGTGAGGGCAGAAACCAGGAACCTGAGGCAGGAGCTGATGCAGAGGCCACAGAAGGATGCTGCTTACAGGCTTGCTACACATGGCTTGATCAGCCTGCTTTCTCACAGAACCCAGGACCACCAGCCCAGGGATGGCACCATCTATGGCTGTGCCCTCCCCTATCAGTCACTTTCTTTTTTTTTTTAATACTTAGTATACAATATATGCCTTCAGGCCAGAAGAGGGCACCCAACCTCATTACAGATGGTTGTGAGCCACCATGTGGTTGCTGGGAATTGAACTCAGGACCTTTGGAATAGCAGACAATGCTTTTAACCACTGAGCCATCTCTCCAGCCCCTGGGAGGGGCTTTCTTAATTGAGGTTCCCTCCTCTCATTTGACCTTAGTTTGTAATAAGGGGACATAAAACTATCCAGCACACTAAGGATCTTATTGGTGGTTTTCTGTAACTCCCAATTCCTCTTAAAATTTAGGCACCCTGGAGGTGCTCTCCTTAAGGGGCCCAGTCTCAAGCTACAGATTCGGTAAACTCCTTTTCACAGTGATCCACATTGGGGTGGGGGAGGATTTCAGCCTGTTTTTCCTGCATGGCCATCTACAAACACTGAGGAACACGAATTACTGTATGAAGCCCTACCTAAGTATTCTGTGCCTCTGGTACCTTGGGGACCCACACAGGAAACATCAGGCCAAAGGTCTGGAATGTTTTCCTGGTTGCAGAAAAGTTCAAACCACAATAAACAACTCCATAATAAGAAAAGGCAGGCTGCTTTGTTTTTTTGTTTTGTTTTGTTTTGTTTTTGAGACAGGGTTTCTTTGTAGCTTTGGAGCCTGTCCTGAAACTAGTTCTTGTAGACCAGGCTGGCCTCGAACTCAGAAATTCACCTGCCTCTGCCTCCTGAGTGCTGGGAATAAAGGTGTGCACCACCACTGTCTACATTTTATGAAGTTAAAAGTGACTTTTTTTCTTGAGAAAGGATGTCATGTAACCTCAGAATTGTATGTAGCTGAGGCTAGCTTTGAACTGTTTCTCCCACTTCAGCTTCCCGAGTGATAGGATTATGGGCATGATCCACTATGCCTGGCTGACTAACAGTTTTGAGGAATGCCACAGCAGTAATGGTATATCATGTCAGGAGGCCATGGTTCCAGCAGTGACAACAGGCCTGTTTGTGTACAATTATTCTTTTTTTCTTGTGTAAATCATGTAATAGTGTAAATATGTCATTAAACTTTTACCCTTGGACTAGAGAGATGGCTTGGTTATTAAGAGTACTTAGCTGCTCCTTCAGAAGACCCAAGTTCAATTCCCAGCACCCACATGGGGGCTGTGATAGTCTGAATGTAATTGGCCCCCATAATCTCATAGGGTATAGCACTATTAGGAGGTGAGGCTTTGTTGGAATAAGTATGGTCTTGTTGGAAGAAGTGTGTAACTGTGGAGTCAGGCTTTGGGGTACATTGTTGCCGGAGGCTGTTTATTTGTTCAGGCTCCCCTGACCTAGATAATCACATAGAAACTATATTATTTGCAATACTATTTGGCCAATAGCTTAATCATATTTCTAGCTAGTTCTTACATCTTATATCAATCTATTTCTATTAATCTGTGCATCAACACAAGGTCATGGCTTACTGGCAAGGTTCCACCATCTGTCTCCTCAGGCGGCTACATGGTATCTCACTGACTCCGCCTACTCTCAGAGTCTCAGCATTTTTTCCAGCCTGGCTATATTCTGTTAAGCCACTGGCCAAATCAGCTTCTTTATTAACCAATGGTATATAGAGGAGAATCCCACAACACCTCCCTTTTCTGCTGAAATAAAAAGGAAGGTTTTAACCTTAGCATAGTAAAATTACATATAACAAAACAGCAAGAAAATTACATACATCAAGCAAGAATTACAGTTACATATTTATATCTACTTTATCTTTTATTGTAACTAAGGAAAACTAAACTATCTATTCTTCAACTCCATCAAAGATAGCAGAAGGATACAATATTACCTAAGTTAACAGGAAGTGCATTGTAAGCAACTTCCAAAACTCTAGAATTGACAGAGACATCTTGCTGCCTGGAGAGTCACCCAAAGTTCTTCTGTTCCGGTGGGACATCCATCTTCAGCCTATAGGCCCATAGTATCCAGGAGACTTTTCCACGAAGCAGGAAATTTCAAAGACACATTCCACCTGTATTGGCAGTTTGTCAGTCACTTTCTTCTGTGTCCTGCAGAATGTCTGGAAGACTCTTTCATGAAGCAGGAACCCTGAAGGACAGTCTCACCTTCAGGAAAATTCAGCAGTTATTTTTCTGTAGGTTCCACTTGTCCAGTTCATACAGCATAACACCAAGCAGTCCAGGCAAGAACAGTTTCTTGCCCAAATGGCTAGCAAACTCCATAAGGAGCCTCTTCAGTAACCATCTTCCTCTTGAAGTAGATTGGTGCTCCCAGGAGCAAATGTGTCTCATTGTCATAAAAGCTCTTAAAACATTTTAAATGCCATATTCTGAAGGTCTCTGAAAGATTTGAAGAATACCTATCTAACTGAAATATATATGTGTATCTAGAAAACCTAACTAACATGACTACAAGCTTGACTACTATATTTCTTAATTATATATTACATTTTTAAATGAGCTGCACACACACAGTACTTAATCAAGAGCAGAAATAAATATATATATATCAAAATTGATCTTAAATTTGTATCAGCAAACCAAGCTCCGTATCTATGCAAAGTATTGATCTCTATATCAGTGTATGTGTATAATATGCACATATTATATATATGCTCAAGCCATGCCTAGTATGAGTTCACTTCCTGTTGCCTGCACAAGATGTAGAACTCTCAGCTACCTCTCCAGCACCAAATCTGCCTGCTCACCACCATGTCCCACCATGATGATAATAGACTGAATCTCTGAACTGTAAGCCACCCTATTAAATGTGTTCCTCTGTAAGACTTGCTGTGGTCATGGTGTCTCTTCACAGCAACGGAGACCCTAACTAAGATAGGGGCTGACTGTCATCTGTAACTCCAATTCCAGAGGATTCAACACACTACTCTAGCCTCTACAGACTCTGCATGCACAAACATAGACACAAGTAAAACACCTAGACACATAAAATTACCTCCTAGCAGGGCATGGTGATGCACACCTTTATTACCAGCACTCAGGAGGCAGAGGCAGGTGTCTCTCTGAGTTTGGGACTAGCCTGGTCTACATAATGAGTTCCAGGACAGCTGGGGCTACACAGAGAAACCCTGTCTCAACAACCACCACCACCAACAAAAACAAAAACAAACAAAACCGGCCGGGCGGTGGTGGCGCACGCCTTTAATCCCAGCACTCGGGAGGCAGAGGCAGGTGGATCTCTGTGAGTTCGAGACCAGCCTGGTCTACAAGAGCTAGTTCCAGGACAGGCTCCAAAGCCACAGAGAAACCCTGTCATGAAAAACAAACAAACAAACAAACAAACAAACAAACAAAACCCCAAACAAAAAATCACCCTTAAAAATAACTGGGGCTGCTGATGTGGCTCAGTCCTTAGCACTGCGCAACACCTTCTGATGGACACCATAATCGCAGTACTGGGAAGATGGAGGCAGAGATGAGATCTAGATCATCCTCAGCTACACAGCAAGTCTGAGATCAACCTGGAATACACAAGACTGTGCACACAGAAAGATAAAACTAAAAAGCAACTAGTACAAAGAGATCGGAAATGAAATTATACACAGGTCCCAAATGTGGGTCTCTTTAAAGCAAGACAGCTAAAGAAAAATATGCGGAATAAGCTAGTATAGGATTCATTTAATTGAAGAAAAGGTTTGCAATGTTCCTTTTTAAAATGTTATTTATTTGTTTGTTTTTAATTTTTCAAGACAAGGTCTCCTTGTGTAGATCTTGCTCTGTGGAGCAGGCTGGCCTCAAATTCAGCCATCCGCCTGCCTCTGCCTCCCAAGTGCTGGGATTAAAGTCACACCACCATGCCCAGCCACTTGCTATTTACAGAGTGTCTTTGCAAGGCAACCTCCATCTTACAAGCACTCAATAGTTCAGGAAAGAAGAAATGTAGTAAGACATAAACTGCCCTTAGGCAAAACTGTTTTCTTTTGTGCCACCTAGTATTTATCATAATGGGACATTTTGATCCTAAAAAAGCACAGCACGGGCATTGTAGAACCAGCAAGTTCTGGTTCATAGTCAGCTCCCCTAGCTGGTCATCCCCCACCACTGCCTTCCAAAGGGTGAGCAGCACAGGCTTCCATGTGACTACAAAAGGCTCAAGCGTTACCTTGAGGACCCAGACCCTGAGGAATATTTACTTTTTGTTTGCTTTGTTTTGTTTGAGACAGGGTCTCACTCTATGGAGACCAGCCTGCCTTGTGAGTTAAAGGGGTTCAGTCCCCACACCCCCAAAGCCCCTAGCAAGACTCTTCAAAGACTTCTTGCTGATCTTTTTCCCAGCATTAGTTCACCAGATAGGCTAGGAAAGGTCAGGCAAAATGGCTCCGAGGGTAAAGCATTTCTTGTGAGGGCCTGACTTCCACTCTGGAACCTACCATGGAAGGAGCCAGGTCTCCAGAAAGCTGTCCGCTCAACTCCAGAGCATGCATATCACCCGCAATTCAAAAACAAACAAAAAAGTAAATGAATGAATGCCAGGGAACCTCTGATCCTGAGAATGCTCTTGGCTTAGTTACATTTTCCCTCCCGAAGCATGTTCTGACACCTGCTTTATTTTTTCTGCCCAAGGACTAAATTTCTGTTTTCTAGAGACAGAAGCGAAGGATTGCTTGTTTCTTGTGTCAGAGAACTGAGCCAGCCGCCAGGAGCCTAGGCAACAAATCTAAACTGTAGACTAGACAGAACTTCAAAGCCGCAGTTATGGTAAAAGTGTGCTAAGAAACACAGCGTAACAGAAATGAAAATTCACACAGCAGGCACATTTTGAAATTTTTAATTATCTCCCCTTTTTTCCTGTTCTCCCTTAATTACTGCTTAAACAAAGCTCTCCAGACTCTGTCATTAGCATGATGGCAAATGAAGCGTTAGTAGCCATGTGCCCTGTTTAATGTTTTATCTGAAGCTTTAGTCAACATTTTCATCTGACTGATAGATTCAAGACGTAGGCCTCTTTTAAAACATCCACTCCCAAAGAAGTGCAAATGATTAAAAGAAAACAAAAACTAAAAAAAAAAACCGGGGAATGAGAAAATACACACTTCACGAGTCGAGTAAATACAAACAGTAATTAACTTCGGGAATAAGCAAGGTTCGCACTCTCCATAGCGGGTCCGCTACAAAGATTAGCCCGCGGGGTAGACGCAGGCGGCGCGGGGATGCTCAGGCCTCCCTCCCTGCCAGCGTCCCCGGGCGTCCCGCTTACCCGGCTGGACGCAGCATCCCTGCGCTCCGTCCCGCGTTCACGGGCCAGCCGACCAACGCCGCCGGAGAAAGAACGGCAGAGATACAGGCGAATCGCTTCGCTTCCGGGCCGCAAGGCCGCCATGGCCCCAGCGCACTAGATTGCGCGACGCACGTCAGAATCGCGACAGTGGAAAGGTCGGCTTTACGGCAGCGCGCAAAGGCTGCGGCGAGGCCGATCGTGCACTTTCCCTGAGAGAAAGACCGCGGCGGCGGGTGGCGGACGGGACGCGGCGAGGCGAAGTTTTCCCCGGGCTCGGAGCTGTGCGGCCGGATCCGCGAGGGCGGTGGCAACGCCGCGGAAGCGAAGGTGAAGGAGCGCGATGGCGCGGGCGGCACAGGTGAGCGCAGCGCGGGGGCGCGAGCTTCGTTCTCCCCGGTCGGGCGCTTCGCCGCCCCCGCCCCGCGCCCGCCCCGCGCCCATTGTGAGGTCAGGCGGCGGCGCGTCGGGCCCGGCCGAGACGCTCCGGAGCGGCCGCCGCGGCCAGTAGCTGCCGCCGCCTCCGCCGGCCCCTTCACCGGCCGCCCGGGTCAGACCTAGCCGGGAAGGGCGAGGGGGATGCCGCTGGGGGCCCCGCTCCGGTGCCGCTCCCCGTGACGGGCCGATCTCCCACCTCGCCGCCCTCCGCGGCAGCCAAGACCGCCGCCACGCACACCTCGCCGGGGTAAAGCGCTGCGAGGGCCGGGCCCGGACCCTCCCCGGGGGCTGACTGAGTTCGGTGGCCTGCCCGCCGGAAGTGAGCTGTCCGACGGACACCCAAGAGCGTGGGGAACGCTCTAAGCAAGCTTTCGGGAGGCGAGTGACCGAGATCGTCGCAGTCACGCTTTTGCGGGGGCGGGCTTGGAAGTTGCTTAGTTCCCTTTCTGAAAAGAAGGTTGGCCCCTGGCAGAATGGTGGTCCTGTGGGTTTGGCAGAGCCACTGTTAACTTCCACAAGGGCACACTCCCGATTCCTTAACCTATTTTAGGATGCCGGGATCCGAGGAAACGGTGTTGCTGTTAACCTGATGGTCAGGCTAGGATGAAAGTGTGTGCAGCTCACGTTCTTGTTGAAGACAGAGTCCACAGGCCAGACATCTACCCCACACTCGACCCTGAGTAACTTCTGTCTGTCCTGAAACCCCGCCCGCCCCCCCCCCCCCCCCCCCCGCCGCCGTGGTCCCCTGTATTCGGTTTGCCTTTGATTCATTGTCTCGCTAAGTAGCCCAGGCTGACCTTAAACTCTCACTCTGTCTCCCTCGTGCCAGGCGTGTAGGCATGCGCCAGCACTCCCAGCTTGGTTTGTTTTGCTCCTGTTAACTGCTTTTAGGAGAGAGAGTTGACATGTCACATCTCTTTCCTCAAATGTGTCTTTTAAATCTATACGATGACAAAACGTTTTGTCTGTGTGATTTGGTACATGCCCAGGTGCCAGAGTTCACCTCACCCCATTATTTTTGTGGTGTCCTTCTACTATGTTTTTTAGGCTTTTTTTATTTTTTAGGTTTTTTTGTCCTGAAGCTCCTCATTTAGGCTAGGCTAGCTAGCCAGTGAACCGCAGGGATCCAGCTATCTCTGTCTCCCTGGCACTGGTCGTAAAAGTATTGCATGGCTTTTATATTTTATTTTATGTGCATTGGTGTTTTGCCTGCATGTATGTGTGTGCACAACGTGTGTGCCTGTAGAGGCCAAAAAAGGGATCAGATCCCATGGAACTGGAGTTACAGGTGGCTGTGAGCCACCATTTGGGTGCCGGGAATTAAACCTAGGTCCTCTGGAGAGCATCCAGTGCTCTTACGCACTGAGCCCTCTTTCTAGCCCCTTCCCTGACTTTTTCATATGTGCTTTGGAGCTCCAACGTGGGCACTTGACTGACAGCTGTCTCCATAGTGTCATCAGCCCTTTTTTAAAAGTGTGCCTTTTTTTACATTTTTTATTGATATTTATTGAGCTCTACATTTTTCTCTGCTCCCCTCCCTGCCTCTCCCTTCTTCAATCCTCCCCCAAGGTCCCCATGCTCCCAATTTACTCAGGAGATCTTGTCTTTTTCTACTTTCTACTTCCCGTGTAGATAAGATCTATGTAAGTCTCTCTTAGTGTCCTCATTGTTGTCTAAGTTCTCTGGGGGGAAAGTGTGCCTTTTAAAAGCAAGTTTAGAATGGGTTGATCTAATTATCCTGCAGAGGCCGTAATAAGTTACTCTTGCTGTCTTTCAGTGCTTGTGAAACTGAACACAGAAGTATGGATATGGGAAACCAACACCCTTCTATTAGTAGGCTTCAGGAGATCCAGAGGGAAGTAAAGAATATAGAGCAGCAAGTGGTTGGCTTCAGTGGCCTGTCGGATGACAAGAATTACAAGAGACTGGAGAGGATTCTGACGAAACAACTTTTTGAAATAGACTCTGTAGATACAGAAGGGAAAGGAGACATTCAACAAGCTAGGAAGAGGGCAGCACAGGAGACTGAACGCCTTCTCAAAGAGCTGGAGCAGAATGCAAACCACCCACACCGCATTGAAATCCAGAACATCTTTAAAGAAGCACAGGCCCTTGTGAAAGAAAAGATTGTGCCCTTTTACAGTGGAGGCAACTGTGTGACTGACGAGTTTGAGGAAGGCATCCAGGACGTCATTCTGAGACTGACACGTGTTAAAACTGGAGGGAAGATATCTTTGAGGAAAGCAAGGTACCACACGCTAACCAAGATCTGTGCAGTGCAAGAGATTATTGAAGACTGCGTGAAGAAGCAGCCTTCCCTGCCACTCTCTGAGGATGCACATCCTTCTGTTGCCAAGATCAATTCTGTGATGTGTGAAGTGAACAAGGCCAGAGGCACTCTGATTGCACTTCTGATGGGCGTGGACAGTACTGAGACTTGCAGGCACTTATCGTGCGTGCTGTCAGGGTTGATTGCTGATCTAGATGCTTTGGATGTGTGTGGTCGTACAGAGATCAGGAATTATCGGAGGGAGGTGGTGGAAGATATCAACAAATTACTGAAATATCTAGATTTAGAAGAGGAAGCTGACAGTACACATGCATTTGACCTGGGTCAGAACCATTCCATTCTAAAGATAGAAAAGGTCCTCAAGAGGATGAGAGAAATAAAGAATGAACTTCTGCAGGCACAGACCCCTCCTGAATTGTACCTGAGCTCCAAGACAGAACTTCAGGGCTTGATCGGACAGCTAGATGAAGTGAGTCTTGAGAAAAACCCCTGCATCCGCGAAGCCAGGAGAAGAGCTGTGATTGAAGTGCAGACCCTGATCACGTACCTGGACCTGAAGGAAGCGCTCGAGAAGAGGAGGCTGTTCCCTTGCGAGGAGACACCCCCCAACAAGGCTGTGTGGGGTGTCCTTGGAAACCTGTCAGAGATCCAGGGCGAAGTCCTCTCATTTGGTGGAAACCGAACTGATAAGAACTACATCCGTCTGGAGGAGCTGCTGACCAAACAGTTGCTGGCCCTGGACGCCGTTGACCCCCAGGGAGAAGAGAAGTGCAAGGCTTCCAGGAAGCAGGCTGTGAAGCTGGCCCAGAACATCCTCAGCTACCTTGACCTGAAGTCCGACGAGTGGGAGTACTGATGGACCAGGACCTACCTGATCTTGCTGGTTCGCACTTTATCTACTTTTAGAGAGCTTTCAGCTCATGGAGCCTAAATGTAATTTCTATGTGCATATTCAATCTCAGTATTTATGATTTAATCAAATTATATTCAGTATTTCTGCTGCTTTTGATGTTGCAAAACAAATATCATTATAGCACATTAACTTTTCCATCTGGCTCATTATCCTGGTTTGTGTTGATTTTGTGTGTTTTTAATGGGAACATGAAAAGGGCAGCATTCCTCATTTTTAGACGGGTTGTGCAAGCATTAAATGCAGATTTGAGAGTCTAACTCTAGGTAAACTTAGGGGCTGAATGGGAATAAAGTCCAAGTACAAAACCAGTACAGAGACGTTTTATTATGCTAAACAGAAGTGGGCCTTTTTTAAGTTACAAGGCTTATTTAGTCCCTCCCCATCTTATGGGGTGGGTTTTTTGTTGGGATGGTTTGTTTTCTTTCATAAACATTTTTGTTGAGCAAAAATTGTTCCCTTATGCTTTTGATGTTAGAGGCGGGGAATCTTGTGTACAACACACAAAAAATTAATGAGACCTAACAACCAAAAATTTGAGACTGTTTGAGAAAGGGAAAAATCATCAGTTATTCAGTACCTTCAAGTTACTTTGCTTGTGAGATCTCAACTAAAATTCTCCTTCTTAGTTAATAAGGCAGTGGACCATTAGAGAACCATTGCTGTCTCCCTGTAACCGGAGGATGAAACCTTAGTGGCCACGTCAGGTCACCAAAGCCGATGAGGAGCGTCTGTCTGTAGCATAAATGAGATGGGTTCCTTTGTCGGTCACAGCTGTGAAATAGAATGCCTGTTAAACATGACATCATTTACACCATGATACCAGAGACTGTTGGTAATCTTGGGGGACGGGTCTCTGCAGCTGTCAATGGTAACTGCTGCTGGCACCCCAAATATCACCTGTAATAATTGGAGTGAGGCTGTGGGGTACCTGATGATATTCACATAAGGACTTCTCTTTTCCTGAAAATTCATTACAACCTGTCGGGTATATAAAGGGTTTTATTATTTGGTTTCTTCCTTCTGTGTGTTTCTGTGAATATTTTCTATGTGTCCGACATTATGGTTATCTATTAATTCAGACAAAGAATCCGCAGAATTATGCAGCACCTTCTGTGTGGTGCCAGCACTGTTGCTAACAGACCCCATGCCATGTCCCCTTTCATTACACGACCTTCTGATAGCCAGCCTCAGCGCACCGCCTCGTAGAACAGTAGCTCCCCGGGGCTCTGGCAATGAGTCCTCCCCGTTAAAGTCCCCAGCATCCTCCATTTGGCCAAAGCCGTATGATTTACTGGTCCTCTGCGTCATGGCTTTAGCCCATCCTTCAGGTCTGACTGCAGGTTTTTAAACTGAACTCTCTGGGGCATCAGTACATGAAAGTCCCTTCAGGTGCACCTTTCACGGGGTTACTTAATTCCTTAACTTTGTTTCTGAGGGTTACACGTCAGCCTTTCTTCTCAAAGTCCATTGTCCTGCTGAAGCAGATTTTTGTCTCTTTATGACCTGCCAAGACACCCCACACTGCTGAGCTTGGAGCCTGCTAAGCACAGGAGGCACATCCCCCTCAGTGGGATTCCACATGGATCCTTTTGCTCCTGGAGGTGGTGGGAGAGACTTGAGCTCCTGCTACAGTTCCTTGGGCCCAATTATCTCATAGAAAGAACATTAGCAAAATTCACCCTGATTGCTAGTCCCTCTTGGGACCCACGTGTGTTACTGTGGCTGCTTCCTGTACTTTTTTAACTTGGGCTCTCCACTGTAGCAGTTCCATGATCATATGTGAAAAGACTGCAGCAAGTGAAAAGCGAGGCCTTTGTCAGCGTTAGACCATGTCATCCCTGCTTCTGAAAAGAAGGAAATAATACCTGGGAATACTCACTATCTTCCCTGAGGTTTGGGTAGCTTCGCCTTCAGTTCATTCTTTGTCTACCTAGATGAGTCTAATGACAAAGTCACTTTAAATAAATGGAACAAATGTGTCTACTCAGTTCAGTTTAATGTTTTATTTTGCTTTTTAAAATGCCTATAGGGGGGCTGGAAAGATGGCTCAGAGGTTAAGAGCACTGGCTGCTCTTCCAGAGGTCCTGAGTTCAATTCCCAGCAACCACATGGTGGCTCACAACCATCTGTACTGAGATCTGGCGCCCTCCTCTGGCGTGCGGGCATACATCAAGGCAGAATGTTGTATATATAATAAATAAATTAATTTTAAAAAATAAAATAAAATAAAATGCCTATAGGTTAGCTGTAATGAAGTTCAACCAGTTTTTCTCATTTGTAAATTTTTTTTCTGTTTTAATTTGAAGCTGGTTTTGAACTCTTGACCTGCTTGTCTCCATCCCCTAAGTGTTGGGATCACAGATGTACCCTGTCACGCTTGGCTTCTTGCTGCTTTAATGCAACATCCCTGGGTTGTTGTTTGGTTTTCTGAACCTCAGTTATTCTGTACATGCAAATTGGTTTTGGGTTTTTTGTTTTTGGTTTGTTTGTTTTTTTTTGAGAGTTTGACTATGTAACCCTGGCCTGTTCACACTTGCTATGCTCCTTCTTCCTCAGCTCTGCCTCAGCCTTGAGAATATTAAGATTACCAGTGTATGCCACCAGAGCTGACCGTAAAGGCCGTGCCATTTTTAACTGATTATTTTCCTTAATTGCTTAAATGGGCTAGAGAGATGGCTCAGTGGTTAAGAGCCCTGACTGCTTCTCCAAAGGACCTGACTTCAGTTCCCAGCACCCACATGGCAGCTCACAACTGTCTGTAACTCTAGTTTCAGGGGATCGAACATCTGTGGCACACAAAATAAGATAAATAATGCAGAACCATCTCCCCGTGGTTTTGATGTGTAATCTGCAATTCAGAAGTGTTCCCAGTATACTAGTTCCCACCTCATCACTATTGACCGTGTGACTATTAGGGTGTCTAAAATAGTATTTTCTTGACAGAAACACATTAGCTTACCCCTCCCTTAATTATTACTGAAATAAACCAAAGGTCTTAGCTCTACTTGCTGTGGAAAAAGGATATGAGTCCAAAGTGTGTGTTGTGTTCTCTGCTGGCCACTACCTACCTTCTGCCTGTTCCCTCATGTTTTGTGTGACTTTGGGGAGGAACCCTTTATGCCCTTGTGAGCCAGGCAACTCCTTAAGAGTTAACCATAGTATTGTATGGAGGTAAGGGCCTTGCCTAGGTCCCTAGACCCAGGGCTTATGACGGGCCTGGCCTCTTTGTTAGGAGTAGACCTTGCAGGAATGAGAAGGTCCCAGATCTGTACTAGAAAGATCTTCCTGAGGTAGATCATCCTGTCTGTGCCCCCCAAACACATGCCACACCCCCTCTACCAGTGGAGAGTGGGCTCTGGTCTTGGCCCAGGTTAAGGGCTATTCTGTCTAGAATCAGATAGCTATACAGTAGTGGTTCTCAACCGTCCTAATGCTGTGGCCCTTTATTACAGTTCCTCATGTTGTGGTGACCCCCAGCCATAAGATTATTTTTGTTGCTACTCGATAACTAATTTTGCTACTGTTATGAATCGAGATGTAAATATCTGATATGCTGCCCCTGTAAAAGGGTCATTCAACCCCAAAAGGAGTTGAGAACCACAGGTTGAGAACCACTGCTCTAGGAGATAAAGGATAGGGAATTGGCCACCCTGGGATGTGACAAGCTCAGATCTGAACGCCCAGCAGCCCCACAGGACAGTTGAGCATGGCACAAGAATTTCCTGGAGCAGGGTCACACCCAAGCAAGCTTCTGCAGGCCCCAGTCCAGTCCTGGAAGCAGGACTGGGTTCCACCCTTCCTGGTTGGGACGTGTGCGAAGCCGTCTGTTTCCCATGCTATAATTAGATCCTTTCCTGTGGGCAGGTGCCATGCAGTGTTTCACCTGCATTCTAAGTTAGAACCTCCTGCTGCGGGTAGTCCTGTCCATGGATGGTCAGGCAGGACCACGAAGTGCAGATCTATGCAAATTAATTTACCTGGGGCAGAGTGGTGGTGGTGCACACCTTTAGAAGCAGGTGGATCGCTTGGATTCAGGGCCAGCCTGATCTACAGAGTGACTGTCAGGACAACCAGGGCAACATAAAGAAACCCTGTCCCAAAAGAACAACAAATTTACCTGGGAAGTCAGAGCAGTGGCTAGTGTGCAGCCCCCCAAGAGAGGAGGATTCCACCAACTTAAGGCACGGCGTGGCTATCTGGCTTGGGACAGCTCCCACTGTAAGAGCTGGCGAGGGAGTTGAGGGTTGACACCACTGCAGTAAGCCAGGTTCACATCGCAGTTCTGTCTGCCACAGCTAGAGCTACTGGTGAGCTCGTTAAACTTGGGCTGTTGGAGGGTTCGTCGGTGCCACACTGCAGGGTGAGAGGCCAGGTGACTCACGTTAGAACATCTAACTGCGGTGTCACGTTGCTCCCAGCTGTTGAGTCCCATTCAGAGACAAGAGTGCTGTGGCTGGCCTGCTGTCTACTGTCTTTCAGCCGTGAGTCACACCTGCAGAAGTTACCCCAACGTGAAGTTCGTGTCTGACCTCTCCAGATGGGACCTCACTGGCTACAGAAAAGCCTCTGAATACTTAAGCATTTCCTGAAGCTGCCTGCTTCCCACATGAATGTTGCTGGTTGTCTCCAATCTCACGCTCTGCAGTGCAGTCCTTTGAGGTCCTAAGACGTGGACCTGGGCAGTTAGTCCTGAGTGAGCAGAAGTGAGGGTCATGGACAGCCAGCCTGTTTGTAGCCTGGGCCCTGTTGCTTTACCCCACACTGCCTCTTCCCATCTTGGCCTGGAGGTGTCTCTCTCTGCCTTCACCATTCTAGCACTGGCTTGCTTGTCCCTGGCCATGCCGCCTCGCTTTTCAGGTACAGCTGGCCTCTGTAGCCCCAGGGCCTTACAGGAACAGACACACACATGCCTGCAGGGTGAGCTGTTCTTTAGGGTGTACTTGGCAAGCACTCATAAGGTACTTGCTGAATTATTAAGTAGAGAAGAGGTTTTATTGGCCCTTTATGATGCTTCAGAGTGCAAATGACCTCCTCTCTGGCATCACCTGTCAGGAGCTCTGGTGGGATGCCGAGTGCCTTGTGCATAAGTTCCTCAGACATGCCAATAGGGACAGGTGACCTCCAGGCTGACAGTCTCACCCTGCCTCTGCTGCAGCTACCTCACTATGTAGTGTTGGGTTCTGACCTTAAAACTCGCCTATAAGGGGTTGGAGAGGTAGCTCAGAGGTTAAGAACATTGACAGTTCTTCCAGAGGTCCTGAGTTCAATTCCCAGCAACCACGTGGTGGCTCACAAGAATCTGTAATGAGATCTGGTGCCCTCTTCTCACCTGCAGGGATACATGCAGACAAAATGCTGTATACTGTGTGTGTGTGTGTGTGTGTGTGTGTGTATGTATATATGTATATGCATATATGTGTGTATATATGTGTGTGTGTATGTATATATATAGGGTTTTTTGTTTTTTTGTTTTTCAAGACAGGGTTTCTCTGTAGCTTTGGAGTCTGTACTGGAACTAGCTCTTGTAGACCAGGCTGGCCTCGAACTTACAAAGATCTGCCTGCCTATGCCTCCCAAGTGCTGGGATTAAAGGCGTGTGCCACTACCGCCCAGCCATAATAAATATTAAAAATAAAAAACTCACCTAGAAAAAACTCAAGTCTGTGCCTCAACCCCCCCCCCCAAACAAATGCTGTTTTCAGGGGCTAGGGTGATCAGGGAGGGACTGTGTCAAAACTACCCTATTTAAGACTGATTCCATGGCTGGGTGGCTGTGCTACACACCGTGAATTTCAGCAATGGGGGAGAGGGGCCGAGGCAGGAGCATCTCTGTGAGTTCGAGGCCAGCCTGGCCTACATAGTTCCAGGACAGCCAGGGCTACGCAGAAACCCTATCTGGGACACCAAGAGGTGGGTGGGAGGAACTAATTCCAAAGGGCAGGAAATGGCTTGGTGTACAGAACTGCTGAACTGGGGGTGCAGGAGAGGGCACAGAATAACCAAGTCTCTGGGAAGACCAGGGTGTCAGGAAGGTTCAAAGTGTCAGTTTGAGGTACAAGTGAACCCCCTCAACTCCCCGGGATGAGGACTGCCATGCAGGGTCATGTGTGGTCGGGAAGTCTGGAAGAGAGCAACATCTGTTAACTTCAACTGTGTAAAGTGTGCTCTCTGCTGGACAGGGCTAGCCCAGAGCCACCGTGGCTTCAAGACCAAAGTGGTGACCATATCATGGGATGGGGCTCTATCATTTATTGGCGGGGCTCCAGCCACAAGTCTCCAGCAGAGCAGTGACCAGCCCATGTGGGTCAGTGAAAGCCACCCTCACCCGCTCCTCCAGGGATTGTCTCTATCCAACAGTCACATTCTGGACCTCCTGTCCTTCCTCCCAGCCTGCATGGCTTAGGTACCCTGTGGTCCCTCCCCCCCACACACACCTCACCTTTGGCCTGTTTTTACCTTCACTGATGACCAAGAGGCTTCCTCTTGGACCCCGCCCCCAGGTGCTCACACAGGACTCAGGGGCAGCAGGACATATCCCATCACTCCACTGTTTTCATCTGTGTGTCACTGGTGGCTGGGGCTCTTGCCCTCTTTTATAAAGGGTAAAAAATAGGGACTCGCATCTGTAGAATAAGCAGTCGACTATTTTTTTTTTTGGTTTTTTTTGTTGTTGGTTTTTTTTTTGTTGTTGTTGTTGTTTGTTTTTCGAGACAGAGTTTCTCTGTGGCTTTGGAGCCTGTCCTGGAACTAGCTCTTGTAGACCAGGCTGGCCTCGAAATCACAGAGATCCGTCTGCCTCTGTCTCCCGAGTGCTGGGATTAAAGGCGTGCGCCACCACCGCCCGGCATACATAAATTCTTGTACGTGCAGGCACGCATTGCCAAGGCCCACCTGAATTCAGAAAGCAACACTAGCACTTGTAGTAAGGGGCTGCAGGCAGGCCTGCTTTTCATCCCACCCGGCTCCCACACAGCTAGCTTTACACCCAAAATAACAACACACAAACTGTATACATTTAAACACTTCCTGGCCCATTAGTTTCAGCCTCTTATTAGCTAATTCTCACATATCTTGCTTTAACCCATATCTAATAATCTATGTAGCACCACGAGGTGGTGGCTTACCGAGAGGATTCTAGCGTACGTCCATCTTGGGTCAGAGCTTCATCACATCTGTCTCACTGAGAGAGAAGAGGCATGGCGATTGCCTGAGCCATCTGCCTCACTTCCTTCTTCCCAGCATTCTGTTCTGTCTACTCCACCCACCTATGTTCTAAGCTATCAGGCCAAGCAATTTCTTTATTAATTAACCAATGAAATCATCAAATAGATAGAAGACACACCTACATCATTTCCCCTTTTTCTGTTTAAACAAAAAAGAAAGGCTTTCACTTTAACATAGTAAAATTACATATAGCAAAACAGTTATCAAGTAAGAATTACAGTTCCAATATTTATATCTATTTTATCTTTTATCATAACAAAGGAAAACCATAACTATCTATTCTTCAACTCCATCAAAGACTCCAGAAGGATATAATATTACCTAAGCAAACATGAAATAAGCAACTTCCAAACTCTAGAAATGACAGAGACAACTCGCTGCCTGGACAGTCACTCAAAGTTCCTCTGTACCATTGGGGCATCCATCTTCGGCCTTCAGGCCCATAGTTTCCAGCAGACATTTCCATGAAGCAGGAAATTTCAAAGGCAGTTCAGTCATTTTCAGCTGTGTCCTACCGAATGTCTTGCAGACTCTTTCATGAGTCAGGAACCCCAAAGAATCATCTCACCTTTAGGCAAGTTCAGCAGTCCTCTCTCTGTGGGTTCTTTGTGTCCAGTTTCTGCAACAGTCCAGGCAAGAGCAGTTTCTTGCCCAAATTGCTATCAAACTCCATAAGGATCCTCTTCAATGCCCATCATCTTCTTGAAGTAGATTGGTGCTGCCAGGAGCAGACGTGTCTCATTGTCATGAAAAGCTCTAAGTTATTAAAACATTTAAATGCCATATTCTGTAGTCTTTGAAAGGTATTAGAAATGCCTATCTAACTGAAATATATCTCTATATATCTAGAAAATCTAACTGACTACAAGCTTGACTATTATCGATGATTATTCATTAACAACCTATATTTCATAATTATACATTACATTTTTAAATGAGCTACATAATCACAATACCTTAATCAAGATCAGAAATACATATATATACATATATATATAATAAAATTGACCTTAAATTTAAATCACTAAAGCAAAATCCATATCAATGCAAATTATTCATATCTATATCATCTCCCTCTTTAAATGTAAAAGAACATTTATAAACAATATTTGGGAATATGGGCACAGTTATTTCTCTCCAAACTGCTTCCTGCTTTATGGGGGCGCTGTTAATCAGATCTTTCATGGTATAACCTGTGTGCCAAGTTCATCTCAGTCATCAGTTGGGTGAAGTAATTTTCTGAAGGTGTTCACAGCAACCTTTCAGGAGGGTGTGGTTTATCATACCATATTGGGATAGAAGTAATCCACAGGGTCTCATTTTCTGTAAAAACAAAAGAAGAATCTCTTTTCCAAAGTATCATATCCTTAGATCCAAATTCTGAAGTCAAGGTATTTTCAAAATATTTATCTTGGAATAGTTTAGCAGCATTTATACACAAATATCTTTTAGCAGCTGTTGCTCCTTCCTCAGCATTCAAACAATTCAAAGAGAACATAACAGTATACAGTATCAAGATTCTCTGTGTATTTTCCATCTTTGTGAGGCTTTATTTTAACCTCTATTTCATTTATTTTTACTTTTATTTTTTGAGACAGGTTCTCTGTATATCTTTGTCCTGGAATAACTCTGTAGACCAGGCTGTCCTTGAACTCAGAGATCCTCTGCCTCTGCCTCCCCAGTGCTGGGATTAAAGGTGTATGCTACCACACCTTGAACTCACAGAGATCTGTCTGTCTCTGCCTCCCAGGCATTGGGATTAAAGGTGTATGCTACCACACCTTGAACTCACAGAGATCTGTCTGTCTCTGCCTCCCAGGCATTGGGATTAAAGGTGTATGCTACCACACCTTCAAGTCACAGAGGTCAATCTACCTCTACTTCCCAAGTGTTGTGTACTACCACACCCAACTTCCTTTTTTTTTTTTTTTTTTTTTTGGGTTTTCGAGACAGGGTTTCTCTGTGGCTTTGGAGCCTGTCCTGGAACTAGCTCTTGTAGACCAGGCTGGTCTCGAACTCACAGAGATCCGCCTGCCTCTGCCTCCCGAGAGCTGGGATTAAAGGCGTGCGCCACCACCGCCCGGCTCCTTTTTTTCTTTTTTACTTTTAAGAACTTTAACCTTCAGCCTGCATATATTTTTAACACATAGTAAACCATTTAGACATTCTCTTCGACTTTGAATCTTTCCTTCACTGCATATCTCTCCTTCTGTGACCACATGAATCTTCAATTTACGAAACAATATTGGAAGGACTAAAGCCGTGACTTTGGAGGCTAGATCCAGCTCATTCCTTAGCTTTCCAGCCTCATGGCAGAGGTACCCACAGGAGCCATGTTTATTGCTACAACTCTATGGCATTTCAAGATTCCTGCCAGCAAACAAGTTCAGTGTTGTTTAACATTCAAAAGCTCAGTAGTCAGGACTGACTGCTTGAAAGAATCAGAGTTTGTCCTGGCAGGACGGCCCAGAAAGCTGGCATTTTAAAACAGCACAGCTTTTTTCCTGCTACAGCTGAAAACCAAAAAAAAAAAACCGCATTCAGCTTTTCATCAGCACCATTTAAGTGTTTCGTGGCAGGACCTCTTAACAGAGCTGCAGGGTTTTGCAGCTAAAGCTGAGTCAGGAAGCCTCTCTTAGATGAGAGCGCTTGCCTCTAGCAAGCAGAGCAGACCCGAGAAATTGCTGCTACCAAGAAAACATGCTTTACTCTATTCTTTCCCAAGCTTTCTCAGGCTTTTTGTGGATTCAGTTATCCACGTGAACGCCATTCTATAGTGAGGGGCTGCAGGCAGGCCTGCTTTTCGTTCCACCCGGCTCCCACACCTTTACCTCATTTGAGACTGCTGGGGGTCCCCAAAGCTGCTGGGGATTTTTCTGCCTCTACCTCCCCAGTGCTGGGAGTACAAGTCTCTGGCACCATGCCCAGTTTATATAATACTGTGGACTGGACCGTGGGCTTCCTGCATGCTAGACAAGCCCTCTACCAGCTGAGCCTCTGCTTTAATATTCTTATTTGAAATATCCCTGTAAAAAGGAGTATTGTTTTCATAGCAAAATTTGTTGTTTGCCAGAATTTTTTGTCATTTTTGGTTTTTCGAGACAGGGTTTTGATAAGTATTAGATCCCCAGTTATTGGGTTCCTCCGCTGAAGTAATAAGTCAAATCAAACCATATAAGTAAACCATATTTAATAAACAGCAGAGCAAAGCAACTCCCAGATGGCTCTCAGGAAGGCAGGAGAAAGAGAGCACAAAAGCCCATGCAGATCTATGGGGAGGCAGGACTTAAAGAGCCTGTAGGAGGTCTTGTGCAGTTCCAGGGGAGGAGCTGCTTATGGAGGACTTTCTCAGGGGCAGGGTCTGGAGTGGGCTGGCTGGAGCTTCCCAGCAGGTTTCTCCGTGTAGCCCTTCTGTCCTAATACTTGATTTGTGGACTAGGCTGACCTCGAACTCAGAGATCCACGTGCCTCTGCCTCCGAGTGCTAGGATTAAAGGGTGCCCCCATACCCAGATCTGGCTAAGAATTTCTGACTTGACTTCAGCTAGTGTTATACCCAAATCCGCGAAGTCCCCCAAAAACCAACAAGGAGACCGAGCCCTGTATGTAAAAGCAAAGAGCCTTTATTTTATGTAGGTTTGCAAACTCGGTCTCTCCGCATGTCCAACGTATTGGAATAAACGGAGAGCCCGAGCTCAGTTAGAGTTGGGTTTTTATAGTAGTTAAGGTGGGGCTGAGGGGTTTCTAAGGTTCAGGACCACTGATTGGCTGACATTTGTCTAGGGGTGTCCTGGTGAGTGTGTGCTGGCAGGTGATTGGAATGGTAGGCATTTCCTTTGGCTGGTCTGTTCTTGGGTGGTGCTCAGGTAATTCGAGTTTGTGGTTCTTCCTGCAACCAGGTATCGCTTCAGGGTAAACTACTGAGACCCAGGCCTCCATTAAACTTATCGATGGCTGAGTCCTACTCTGGCAGGTGATAATGGTTGGAAGCAAAGAACTTCTCTGGGTGGTCTGTTCATATTTAGGTTATCATTGTTGGCTCTTAGCTAGCAAGAGGCTTCGATCAAACTCTGCAGTGAGCACTTCCTTCCTTTCCCACGATCCCTGATTTCCCTCACCTTTCACCCTGCTTCAGGGAATACTTGGCCACGGTGGCACACGAGAAGAAAGGCTCTTTGGTGTGCACTCTGGCTTTCTGTGTCTCCTCATCTTCCTGGCCAGGCCTGGGGTAGGGAAGGTGTCCAGCAACCAAGATGCTCAGGATCCAGATGGCACATTGAAAGCAGAATAGAGAGTCATCAGCCCCCAGTGGGCTCCATACATCCTCTTCCCAACTCAGGCCTGATCCATGCATCCTTTTTTTTTTTTTTTTTTTTTTAACTCAGGCCTGATCCAGGCCTCACAAGGGCAGAGATGGGGTGGAGAATGACGAGGTTTTTGTCTGGTCCTAGAAAGCCCTGGAAGGGATGGATTCTGACTTGAGAGTAAATGGAAGAAGTCAGCAAGCGCCTATAGGCAGCCCAGTTGCAGAACCCTGCCTGGATGAGTCACTGCAGACCCTGATGACATAAGATGGTTTGGGTCCCAGCTCATCAAAACTTGTGATGCTCGCAGGCAGGAAGTGGTGTGTGTGTAGCACTCGGAAGAGGCAGACGTGGGTACTGACTTCTCAGCCTGGGTGTCACAAATGCACCCGAAGGGAAAGGGCAGGCTATTTTTAAAGGGGAGGCAGTAAAAGGACTTTCGGGGAACCCCTTTACAGAACCCCCAGAGAGGGAGTAACCACAGGAAGCTCAGAGCCCAGACCCACACTGCAGAGCCTGGGAGATCTCTGGGCTTAGAACTCGGAGGGCCAGGCTCGGAGATGGACTACCGATGAAGAGTGGTACTCCCGCACAGGATACTGCGTTCCCACTGGTAGGGCCAGGGAGACAGAACCAAGGGAAGATTTGACAGGGCTCTAGAAGAAAGACAGTGAGGGTGGCACTAGGGAGGAAGGACAGTCCAGGGATTGGCCTGCCTGATGGGAAGAAAAGTTAGTCACAGGACAAGGTCACATAAGCTGGGTGTGACAGCCAGGTGAGCTGGGTATTCAAGATGCAAGGATCCTCAAGGTCAGGGCCAGGTATAGCCCAGGAGCCTGGGAAGCTTCTCTCCATAGCCTGAAGTTTAGTCCTGACGCTGTCTGTAAGCTGACCCCTCAGTGACCGCCATTTTCTGGATGTCAGTTCCTTTCTTCTCTGACAGCCCAGTTTCCATCTTCCTTTGGAAGGCCATTTTCTGGCTCTCACTTCTGACCAAGGCACCCAAAGGAAAAGCAGGCATCCCAGAACCACTTGGCTACTGGGGTGGTCCTGCAGACTGGGAGTGTGTGAGGGCCTAGGGGAGAGCATGCAGGTAATAGGAATAACCAACACAAAGATCTTCGGCTGGAGCTAGACATGGTCAGATGAGTCTGCAAAGCTCGGTCCCTGGGGCCTTCAGGCTGTGGGCGCACCAAGGAGTAGGTCTGTATCCTGGACCAGAAATCTCCCTAGAATGAGCCGGGGGTGGGGGTGGGGGCAGAAGCGGGGGTGAGGGGCTGGAGCAATGCTAAGATCATTGGGTACTTTTCCCAAGGACCCAGGTTCAGTTCACAACAGTCAGCTCACAACCATCTCTAAGTCGAATTCCAAGAGATCCGCCGCCTACTTCTGACCTCCACAGGCACCAGGCACCCATGGTGCACAGAGATATAAGCAGGCAAAACACCCATGCACATAAGATAAAAATAAAAAAACCTTTTTTTTCCCTGGCTGTCCTGGAACTCAATTTGTAGACCAGACTGGCCTTGAACTCACAGAGATCCACCTGCCTCTGGCTCCCCAAGTGCTGGGATTAAAGGCGTGTACCACCATGCCCAGCAATATAAGAAGCTTTAACTATTAACAGTGAGAAAAAAGAAAAGGAAAAAAAGAAAAAGAAAAGTAAGAAGCCATAGACAGGCACAGCCCCATCCCCAGCTAGGGTTGCCAGGAGCAGCACTGTGACTGGGCGCCCATGGGAGCCCACCTAGCCTTTGTATATCCATCTCACATTCTTTCCTCATACCTCGTGCTTTTTGCCTCTGCTAGGCCGGCGCTCTACCACTGAGCCGTATCAGCAACCTTTATCTTCTCTGAGACAGAGTCTTGCTGAGTTGCACAGCCTGGCCATTCTTGCTCTGCAGGCTCTGCAGTCCTCCAGCATCCACTTCCTGAGGCAATATTACAGAATTCTTTTCCTGTTGGTCAGGTGACTTTCTTGTGGCCATTCACCCAGTCACCAAGAGGGTGCCCCAAGCAGTGCTTCTAGGTGACCTGAAGTGGCCCAGCTCTTTAAAGGGAGGGACTGAAGCCTGGGCTCCTCCCTGGTTCCAGCCCTGTCTTCTAAACCCCCATTTCTAGGGACCTGCAGAGTCAGCCCAGCCTTGCCAGGCTGTGCGGAGGGGACTCCAGTCCTGACCACTTCCTGCCCCAACCCATATCCAGCCTTTTGAGCAAGCAGTTCATCTGCATAGAGCTTAGAGCCCTTGACCTTGGAATGCCCTCAAAACCTGCTTCTTCAAAATGCCTCAGCCCTACTTTGTTCTTTCATATGTGACCACCAGGAGGCGCTCAAAGCCAGTTTTTCTTTCTTGCTTGCTTGCTTTTTTTTTTTAATCTGAGCACATGCCACCAAAAATGGGCAAGGCCCAGCCTGTTGGTGCAGCTGTCAGGCTGGGCCTCCCCTGCTGTGTGCACCTGTCCAAGCTGGTGGTACACAAGGTGGCTGTGATACCACCTGGGCAGCAGCCCCATACCCAGTGGTACACGGTGCTCCAGCTGGACTTCTCATGACTGCCTACCATGAACAATGCAGGTTGGTGTGGAGCCCTGCATATCTGGCAGCTTGTACCTCACTCTAAGACTGCTGATTGCGGGGGGATGGTCTCCAGCCCTGGCCCAGCTCCCATGTGGTCCCAATGTCATCAGGGTGGTGGGACTCAAAGCCTGGGCATGACCTCTGGGTGTGGGGATGAAAGGACAGACCTGTGCTGCATGCCCCCCCCCCACACACACATACATTTCGCAGGCTAGTCCCTCACCTCTACTCTGCTCCTTTTTAGGTAGTTTGTACTTATTTATGACCCAAACCAAATGCCAATCCCTGCAAGAAAACAATGTCCCTCAGCATTGGTCCCCTGGCCTGTGGGATCTGACAGCCTCTACTGAAGCTGGGAGTCCCACTCTGTCCTTTGGCTGGGAACTTGCCCTGGTCCACCAGGGAGTCTGCTCCATGTTGAGGATCATGGGCAGGAAAGACAATGAGCAGAAGATAGAGCTGGAGGGTCAGGGGCTTGTGCTGTGTGTGTGTGTGGGGGGGTGTAAATGTGGTGGTGGGAGGGAGGTGCAGGAGGGGGAGAGGGTTGGTCCTATTGAATCCTGGGTCATTCTCTCCCTCTCCCCCCAGCCATAGCTTCTGAGTCTCAGCCTCTGAAGTTAACATGAACCCTGGACAAGGCCCTGAGCCCCCGTCTGGTCTCAGCAGCCCTGCATGTCCTAGATCTCTGGAGGCTGGTGTTCCAATCTGCAGGGCCATCTAAGGGACCTAAGCCCCTGGGACCTGGTACTTCCCTAGCTTCACTGAGCAACCTGTGTGTGGCTATGTGTAATGTGCTCATATGTACGTGTGCATGTGTGTGTTGGCAGAGTGCAAACGGTAATATAAGTGCAAACATGTATTGTGGGTGTGCTTGTGTGCCCTTGTGATATGTGCACTGTGGATATGTGGTTCTGCTTCTGTGTGTGTCGTACATGTGTGTGCTTGCATGTGTATGTGTCAAAGACAGGAACGAGGAAGACTGATGATTAGGGCTTGGCGCCTGGGAGCAGCCCCCGACTGAGACCAGGCTGTGGCTGGGCATCGGCTGGGGAGGGCTGTAGCTGGGACTAGCTCGAGCTGTCCTGGGAACAGGCCCAGAAGGAAGCTTGCACAGGCAGCGATGGCACCATAGCAACGCAGCACAAAATGCTGGCCTACTTACACCCCACCCCCACTACTCGATCTGCTGGAGGGCGGGGGCATTTGCAGAAGGCCTTTGGGGCCCCTGGGGACGTTGTGCCCCTGACCTTTGTGGGCCCAGTGCCCTGGAAGCCTTGGCCTAGCTAGGTGGAGACTGATTCCCTTTCTTTATCCATAAATGGGATGAGGAGTGGGTATGTGGGGAGGCCCAGCACCCATGAGTGCCCCTGCCCCGTGTGACATGAGGCATGATGTTTTTGAAAGGTCTTTATAAATCCATCCCTAGAATTTTTTCTGGTGGTTCTGGGTGAATGCAGCACCCGAGCGTCTGTTAGCCTCCCCAGTCAGGATATCATCAAGCTGGGAACGTCCCACTGGGCAGGGACCTTCACATCCTTGCTACCCACTCCATCCTCTAACTCAGTGTGGTCAGACCCCAGATCCAGCTCAGCAGGTGACTGGCGAGTGCTCCGTGTCATCCCCACACTGTGGGGTCTCCAACAGAGTGCTGTGGGGCTTTGTGACCTCCCTGGAGACAGGAAACCCTTGGCCTCGTGGCAAGGACGGGGTGTCATTGGACACTATACACAGATAAGCAATCATTTTCCTGACCTCCTGTAGCCCCTGGAGGCCCGTGTGGCCCAAGTTGCTATGACTTAGGACCGTGTGACAGGACCTTCCCAATCTGCCGAGCCTGGAAGGCTTCGTGACCCACAAGTCCCAGTTCTGCCCAAATCTGGGAGACCCCCATCCGCCATCATTGTACACCCTTCTGCTTGGGCCAGGGCCCAGGAGCCGTCTATGAACAGGGCACATAGATGAATGAGGCCGGGTAGGTAGTAGCCTCTGCACTGTGTGAGTGGGGGGATGTGCACCCTTCATAGGCACCAGCTGCAACTGCCTTCCTCTGCCCCCCCCTTAATTTATGCCATGAGGAGGGCCAGCCACTCACTGGTCCCCACTTGGCAGCAGCTTTGTCCCCAGGCAGATTCCCAAGGGCTGCCTTTGGGAAGAAAGGGCCCTTCTCTGGTAGATGGTGAGGTCACCAGGAGGGGCCCCACAAGCACAAAGGCTGCAGGCCCCCACCCCACCCCGCTGGCAGCTGCCGCTTTGTCTTCAGCTCCTGGTCTAGGAGAGACCCTGCAAGGCCCCAGCTCAGCCTTGGAGGGGCCCAGGCTTCCTCTCTGGAAAGTTCACCAAGTGGGGGAAGGGGCACAACCCCATCTCCCCCCTCCACCTGCTCCTGATCAAGTAACAGCACCTGCTGGGGTAGGCTCCACCCAGAGGCCATGCTAGGCCAGAGGCCTGGTCAAGGGACTTGCGTAGCTGTCTGTCCAGGTCCTCAGGACAAGCAGGCAAACTCCAGAAGCGATTAAGGGGATAGCCTGAGGTTAAGAGATGAGCTGGGGGAGCAGCTTGTCACCCCGCCAGAGGCCAGAGGTCGGCTCTTGGGGAATGACCCAGAAAGTGCAGAACCCAGAGCTCCCTGGTCTGGGGCACTGGTGTGTGCGTGCGTGTGTGCGTGCGTGCGTGCATGCTTGCGTGCGTGCATGTCTCCTTGGTGGTAGGGGGCAGCCTGTGACTTTTCTCTCAAGGAGCTCCGGGAGCCCAAGTGGGGAGCCTCTGAGCGTACCTCAGTCCACATGGGTCTGGCAGACTAAGGCTGAGAGTAAGCTATTTGCCCGAAGGCCATAGCCCCAGCATGGAGCCAGGACCCCAGGAACTGCCCTCTTGGGCATCACTGCTTCTCCTGCAGTGATCACAGGCAAAACCCTCTGCAGGGCTGCACTGAGGATCCTGGGATTAGGGGCCAGCTCAGGGAGGCCAACAATGGGGACAAGCAGGTGGCACTAGCTGTTCTAATACACCGGGGAAGAGGTGTCCCCAGAACATACCCTGATGAATAGTGCCTGCTAGGCACCTCTGTCCATCCTCTGGGTGCCTACTACACGCCCAGCTCTGGGTGTGGAAGTGGCCATATTTCCCTAGGAACCTGTATGTCAGCTGAGATTCAGCACCTCTGTAGGGGACAGAGGTGTGGGGGAAGGTGGGGACTTTTTGAGAGCTGACATCTCAGAGGAGGGTACCTGGTGGCTCTGAGGGAGGGAGAGAGGGAGGGACCCCATGATTATGGGGCTTCCTTACAGAGCACAGATGAAGGTCACTCACACAGAAATGGCAGCAGGGGTGAGCCAGCCCTCCCTGTCTCCCCTGGCCTACAGACTGTAGCCATTCCTGAGGCCGATTAAGGCAATGTTGCTTACTGCTCCAGTAAGAGCAGACGGATGCTCAGATAAGGGGCTTATCTCTCTCCATCCTTCCAGGAGTCAACAAGTCCAGCTGGGAAAATCATTTTGCAGGTTGCCGGGTGTAGCTGAGCTCCCAAAAATGGCACTTGCTGGCCGGGCGGTGGTGGCGCACGCCTTTAATCCCAGCACTCGGGAGGCAGAGGCAGGCGGATCTCTGAGTTCGAGGCCAGCCTGGTCTACAAGAGCTAGCTCCAGGACAGGCTCTAGAAACTACAGGGAAACCCTGTCTCGAAAAACCAAAAAAAAAAAAAAAAATGGCACTTGCTTGATTCTAAGGATAGTCACACACAGGGGTCTCCTGTGGAGGGCCTGAGTGGAGGCCTGGGTCCACCTGCAACTCGAATCCTGGGCTCCCTGACTCCTTTATGCCCAGTGCTGCCGAGTGGGTGCCAGGTGTGCACACTTAGGACCTGAGAGCTAGAGACAAAGGCGGGAGGAGGGCTAGTGGGGACGGCAGGCTGGCCTATGGCCCTTACAGGCTCTTACAGAGAAGGCCACATTTAGCATTGAAGGGCTCACAGCCAGTTGCCTGGATCTCCTGAAGAGCCACAGCAGAGCCAGAGAGATAGGGACAAGGGGACACTAGTGCCCCATCTTCCTCCCCAACTGTCCCCTTCCTCATTGCTGGATGCCCTGAATGTCCATTGCTCCTGTAACTTAGCAACGAGCTCTGTCGCCTCCACTGTCTCCACCCCACAGCTAGCCCTACCACCCACAATGGGAGCCTGCATTCCTCAGCAAGGCCAGGACCTCAGCAGGCCAAAGCGTCCAAGAAAGCCAGATGGGGAGGGGGCGGTGCTTATTTACCCCACACATGCCCAGTAGCTCAGAGTGGCCAGTGATCTGTAAGCTCAGTGCTCTTTGTGACAGAGTAAGCAGCCAGGCCACTGCTGACCACCAGGGGCTGGCTCCTTCCCAGTACTGTTTTCTGTGGCAGCTGCACACAGTCTTCGGAGATCTCATCACATTCCTGCTTCCCTGTGACCCAGTGGAGATCCTCACGCTGGGCATTTGACAGGAAGTGGCTGCATGGGTACCTTAAAGTGGGATTTGGAGAGACTGCCAGCTGCAAGTTCGTCCTGTAGGAACACAGGCTAGTCAGATTGCTCGGAGCAGGACAGATGGGCGAGTTCCACAGCCCGCAAATTAGACCGCAGGAAAGTGGGTTTTAGGCAGGGTCTGAATTACAGTTCATACCTGTAATCCCAGCACTCAGAGGCAGAGGGGGAGGACTGTGGGTTACAGGACAGACACACTGGAGAAGAGGATGCATGCAGGAGGGACAGGGCCACCCTATGCCTTGCTGTGGTCCCAGCGTTCACCAACTTGACGGATTTCTAATGAAAGTGAGGTTTGGAGCAGGGACTGCTGGGAGCATTTTACCACAGAAGAGCCACAGCCGCGAGACGAGCATAAGGAGCTCGCCCTGCCCAGCAGCAGCTCGAGGGCCTGACTCGCTGTGTCTCTACAGGCCCCCATGTAACCCTCCACTCAGGTTATTCCGAGGTAATGGTCAGCCACCATATCCTCCCACAAACACCACAAGTACCCTGAAAAAGTTATTACGCTATACGGTCAAAAATCAATCCATGCGCTGGGTGGTGGTGGCACATGCTTTTAATCCCGGTATTTGGGAGGCAGAGGCAGGTGGATCTCTGTGAGTTTGAGGCCAGCCTGGTCTACAGAACTAGTTCTGGGACAGCCAGGGCTACACAGAGAAACACTGTCTCCAAAACAAAACAAAACAAAAAAAATAAAAAAAAAAACCCTCAATCCATCTCAAGTTTCCTCGTAGTTGTCTTATGAAAGAAAGCACTTGGAAACCCAGTGTGGAGAAACACACTATGCAAGCCCTGGGGATCTGGGAAACATTAGATCCAGATTCTCCGCCCCTCTTTCTTTGGTTTTCCGAGACAGGCTTTCTCAATTGAGAAAAAGCCTCTGTGAGATCGGGCTGTAAACAAGCCTGCAGAGCGTTTTCTTTTTCTTTTTTTGGCAGGGTTTCTCTGTGTAGCCCTGGCTGTCCTGGAATTCGCTCAGTAGACCAGGTTCTCTCCAGGAGCCCCAGTGCCTTTGCAAGATGGAGCCCCTGGGAGTAGAAAACCCAAGAAGTGTTTGGGGGACTCCAAGGCACACGTCCCCAGACTGAACAACCGAGGACCTGTGACCGACAGCACAGCCTCAGAAGGAGCAAAGGGTCTCTCACGTAGGACACGACCCCGTAAGACAATAACAGTGGTTACAGTTTACAGAAATAAAGACCAAGAAAGCCAGTTTGAGGGATTCCAGGCCCTTCCAGCAGAGGCTCTTGGACTTGAGCCTGCTGATGGCCAGCAGAGCTGGTAGAAGGGTTGTTGGGACTGCCGAAGGGTGTTGAGAGTGGAACACACGTGAGAATCTCAACTTGATGGACACTTCACGCAAGCCATGTGAGTATGCTACACTTCATCCTGTTGCCTGGCATGAGAAGACCCACCCTGTGGTCTGGGAAGACTAAAGAACCAAACACTTCTGCAGAGCAGAAGGAACACAGCTGTCTGGGGCAGCATTTTTACAAGGATGGGCTTGAATGTACAACTTGCTGGTAGCATGCCGGAGTGGAAATACGGGCATGGGTTCCAAGACAGCAATGGGATTTGAGTTTCCAAGTAGCTGAACCAAAGAGGGAATCAAGATTTCTCAAACTAGTGTTTACTGAACCGATGAGATAGCTCAGCAGGTAAAGACACCTGCAGCCATGCCTGACAACCTGCATTTAGTCTCTAAGATCCACATGGTGGAAGGAGAGAACCAACCTCCCCACAGCCCATCCTTTAACCTCCATACACGCTCACACAACCACACAATGCAACCTGACTGGGTCCAAGCAGTCCACACACACATCCTGCCGTACCCAGGGAGGAAGCCTGAAGCTGCTCCTCTGTAGCAAAGCCTGGGTCAGCTAAGCCATTGGAAGCCCAGGCCTGGGAGGATCTGGCAGGAAGGCCTACAGAGCAGGCTATATCTTGGCATTGCCAGAGCCTGGAGAGGTTCTGAGCTCAATCAGATACTGACCTCTTCCCTCAGAAGACCAGCTAAAATAGTGAAGGACACTGCTCTAGGTCTTAGGTCATCTTTGTCCCTGGGACTACTGACCCAAGAGGTTCAGAACATAAGGCTCCAGCTGTGTTGCTCAGGCTCATCACAGGCAAGATCCTGGAAACTCCCCACCCGGTCTGACACCTTCTGTTTGCTGGACGTGGCACATCGGCAGAGGCAGGCAGAGCTGGATGTGTAGGCAAGGACAATGAGGCTGTGGAAGGTCAGGGCCCAGTGCAACCAAGGCAAACCTACTGGAGTTTTGTGGAAACGTGATTGGGTAAATCTGGGTAAAGAATTTCTGAGTTTCATGTTGGGCAAATTGGTATGAGGGGGTTGCCTCAGGGAAGGTCACTGGGAGCTGAGAAACTTAAGCTCCCAGAGTCCTTAAGGGAAGGCAGCCCCAGAACCACTTTGCCTTCATCCACAGACAAGGGAAATAGTATGGACCATCCATCCATTCATCCATCCATCCATCCATCCATCCATCCATCCATCCATCACTCAGGACAAAAAAGAGAGGCAGGGGCGGGTCTGGGCTCCGGCCTCCCAGATAACCCCATCTTCATCTGCAAGGAGCACCAAGGTTGCTTCAGTTTGAGCAGGAGTTTAAGGGGTCCTGGGGATGGAGAGAGGAACAGGACGGGCAGGAGGGCTTAAGCTGCCAGCCTGGGTGTGTGTGTGTGTGTGTGTGTGTGTGTGTGTGTGTGTGTGTGTGGTGATGGTGGTGGGGGCTGTCCATTAAAAACAGCTTCCTCTCACATTCTTCTAAAAACATGCCCATGACTGCCTCCCCCTCTTTGAAGGGACAGATGTCGGGGGAAAAAGCTGATTATTGTCAAAGGCTGGAGGCTGTGACCGGAGTGCTCGGTGAGCGTGACCCAATTCTGAGCTATTCTCAGCCTGGTGGGAGCCAAGTTATTCCCTCCCGCTAAAGATCCCGCCTTGGAGGCAGCCTGACTTTGAAACGCCCTCGTCCTGGCAACAGACTCAAAGCAGGCTGGCCAGGCTCCTCTTAGTGGACATGGCCCTACTTGCTGGTGACCCCTATGCAGAGCCCACAGGCTTTGCAGCCTGGGCACGGCCTACTGGCTTCTGCAGCTACATCCCAGAGCTGGGAAAGGGTAGAAAGGGTTTGTTCCTTTATCTCCCTAAATCAGTGACCTGCTGTTCCCCCAGGAATCTCCTCCCTCCCTCCCTCTCCCTCCCTCCCTCCCTCTCCCTTCCTCCCTCCCTCTCTCCCTCTCTTCTCTAGGCTAGGCATAAGCTATGCTTCAACCAGTGACTAGTGAAGTATCTCTGGACACAATGAGACCAAAGGCTTTGATGGTCCCAGTGCGGCTGGGCTGGGACTTGCTGTACCTCGTGATGCTGGCATAAGTCCCAGCAGGAGAGGCAGCCAGCAGCAGCAAGCTGACATCCGCTCTGCTCTACCCCAAGTCTCAAGAGCAGGTTTGTCTGCTGTTGTCACTCCTTCGGGGTTACATGTTACCCTGCAAGTCCATAGCGAGTACGCCACCTGGGAACCTGTAGAGGTCAAGAGAGAGGGAGCTGCTGGGTGGTGGCTCATGTCTTTAATCCCAGCACTTGGGAGGCAGAGGCAGGCGGATCTCAATAAATTCCTGGTCTACAGAGCAAATTCCAGGACAGCCAGGACTGTTATACAGAGAAACCCTGTCTCAGAAAGCAAAACAGAGAGAGAGAGAGAGAGAGAGAGAGAGAGAGAGAGTCTGTCTGCTCACGCCCAGGCAGAGCTAGTCAGCTTCAACACACAAGAAAGCACACCAACGCCCAGACTTTCTCTGCCATGGTCCTCATGACTCAGGGGCCCCAGAAACGCAAAGGCCATGGCAAAGCGCCTGCTGCCTGGAGCACAAAGACACATCTCGGATGGACCAGAGATGAACCAAATTCTGGCCTTAGATTCTGACACAGACAAGAGAGGGCTGAGCTAGGGACAGCCCCATTGCTACAGCAGGTCTCAAGCTGCATGCTCAGAAGCAATGGGAAACGGACAGGAGTGGTGACAAATTTATAATCCCACTGCTAGAGAGGACACACGGAAAGGAGGCAGGTGCATTCCCAAAGATACCTGTGGCTGTTCTCTGGCTTTCACATGCCTACAAGCACACACACATTTTTTATTGCCTCTTTATTTTTGCAGGGGAGGGGGACAGGGATGCTTGTATGTCCCATAGGGCACATGTGGAAGTCAGATGGTTCTCTCCGTGCACCATGTGGGTCCAGAGACTGAAGTATGCTTATCAAGTTTGGTAGCAGGAGCCTGGTTTTACCTGCTGAGCCATCTTGCCAGCCCCCCACCCCACAAGGAGGGCTTCTGGGAGCAGGCAGCATAATCACAATAGCATTTTGCAAGCTGACTGACTGTTCCAACCATTGACATGACACACTCTCAATAAGCCACGAGGCTGTCACTGTCTCATCCCCACAGGGAGGTGACTCACCACCAACCTGAGGGGCATATCCAGAGACTGAGCACACCCCCATCCTGCATGCCTAAGGGCTGCCAGGTCAACTCGATAAACCTGTGGTCCCTTCCTTGGGACCCATACAGCAGAGTTGAGCCCTGCTTTCCTCTGCTGCTCTCGTCTCCTACACTGTGTGCCTGGTTCAAGCATGGCCAGCTGTGAAGTAAAACTCCTCACCACTGTGGCTACAGAGCTGGGGGCATGGGCACTGACCTCTCCCAAATGCCCCTGTGGCCTCAGGAGCTCAGGCCTGATGCAGGCCTCTCCTCAAGGAGTCTCTTATTCAGTTGACCAAGCAAGAGCAGCCTAGGCTGGCCTGAATTCCACAAGTGTTCACCACCATCTGCTTTGGCCTCTGATGTACAAGCTGGGTAGTCTTGTTTCCCCGCCAGTGCAGCATTTGCAGTGGCGGGCAGGGAGAACTTCTCCTTGGTGCTGGGGTGCCCGGGCAATCTGCCTGTTCCCAGGACACAGACCAGGCTGAGGCAGGAAGAGACGACAGTACAGAGGTCAGGAGGGGAGAGGGCACAGCAAGGGCAGGCTCCAGGAGACTGAGACAATGTAAGAGGCAGAGGTGTCCCCTGAATCCTTGTACCACCTACTCCTCATCCGGAGACCCAACACTAGATGCCAGAGCCCTTGCTGGAAACCCCTCAGAGGGCAGCACATCTTGAGGCCCGGGCACAGCTTACAGGTGGCCAAAAAGGAGGCATACCCCTTAGGAGAAGCTGACTGTCCTGGCCAGGAGCATCCAGCAAGTGAACAGGATCTGCACCATGGGAGGCATCCAGGGCCCTCAGGGTCGGCGCTCTAAGTCAGGCTCCTGCCAAGGAACTGCGCCGCTGCCCTAATCAGAGTGCAGGAGGCTGCGACCCAGGAAAAGGTCTAAGGGAGACTGAGGGCCAGAGACAGGAGTCAGGCTGGATGAAGTGTCCATGGTCTTGCCTGTGTCAGGTGACCACCCAGGATCGGCTAACAGGATTCACCCAGCCATGGGAGTCCGACTCAGTCTGTAGGACCTGGGGACCTTTGTCTTGAGGATTCCCATGCTAGACAACCCTTAGCAAACCAGCATAGGGTGTAAGGCAGAGGATGGCTGAGCTGAATCTCCTGGCTGAGAGTGAGTAGGTCTGGGAAAGCAGTCAAGAAGGGATGATTTGAGATGGCTCAGTGGTTAAGAGCAGTGCTCTTCCAGAGGACCCGGGTTCAATTCCCAGCAACCACATGACAACTAACAGCTGATTATAATTCCAAGATCTGACAACCTCACATATAAATAAATAAATTAATAAATAAGGGATGATTTGCTGAACAGGTGATGCACGCCTTTAATTCCAGCACTCAGGAGGCAGAGACAGGCAGGTCTCTGATCTCAAGGTCACTCTGCTCTACAGAGCAAGTCCCAGGCCAATTAGGGTTACAATGAGAAACCCTGCTCCATCCAACAAACAAACGAGGAAGATCTGAGCAGAGCCTGAGAGGTACGAAGCTCAGAGCTAAGTTCTGTACCGAGTGGAACTCCAGTCTGAGCTGGGCTCCAAAGGCCCACAAAATATAAAAGCAGAATTTGGTTAGCCCACGGGACAGTAGGTAGATTGGGTTTTTCCAGCCTTGGTAACAGTTCCTCACCCAGGCCTTGGTAACTTCCATATGACATCTAGCCTTGTGAGCTCCATAGGGAAGATATCCTGGGCCTTGCTGGCTACTGGCCTACGTGTTCCATAACCGATCAGAGAACGCGGGGCCAGGCAGGGTGAGTGGCTGCCAAGGGTGCACAGCTTACAAGCTTTTAGGAACTCCTGGCTCTGAAATGACATGGCCCAGGGACCTCTTTCACATCCTCCAGGCCAGGCATTACGTTAAAGCCTCCCCAGGCCTTGGAGGGAGGGATAAGCCCCTTGGAGCAAGGCTAGTGGTCCAAGGGACCCTGAACAGCCCTGAGGGTACATATGCCTCCCGAGCCGTGGAATTTCCATCCACAATTGATGCTGTACAGGGAATGGGCAGCCTAGAAAGTCAGCACCAGGAACATTGAGTTAGGGAAGGGACGTGGAACAAGAGCTGCAGAGGGAAGCCTGGTGCCGAGCCACAGAGGTCCAGTACTCCACCTCCAGGGCCAGGAGGTGGCCACACTCGTGCCTTTGTGAGGAGCCCTGGGCTGATGGCCTAGAGCTTGGACAGCACCCCTCAGAATAGAGAGGAAGGACAGAGGTCAGATGCCAAGTGTGGGGCGGTGGGCCTGGGTACCAGCCAAAGGACAGCCCCTTCAGCAGGCGGAAAAACAGTCAACGCGGTAGGGGGTAAGACAGAACATTTATTGCTCCACTAGGTACACTCAGGGACCAACAGGACACAAACAATTCTCCCAATGGCTGGTTCCATGCATCAGCGGCAGATGCAGGGCAGCCCCACACCAGACCCAAGGTGACGACATGTGCATCAGGGCCATAGCCAGAGCTCCTAGGCCATGCGCCACCTCTTTCATGGCCCCTCTCTGACCCTAGCTCCAACATGGGCTTGAGAGATCACTGGAGGCGAGGACCCGCCTACTGGACTTCCTTTGCACAGGACGAGCCTAGTCTCAGAGAACAGCACATCAGGGGTCCTGGGCACAAGTGTGCTCACACATGGCCCATGCAGCACTCAAGACTATGGGGTCACCTCCTTGGATCCCCAGGCCAGCCTGGCTCCAGCCCCAGGGATACAGAGGAGATAAGGGCAGGGCTAGGCTTTCTGGGTTAGCTCAACCACAGCTTTTGGAGCCTTTACCAGGGAAGGGACAGTTTACTGTCTCTGTAGGTCAGTTCAGGCTTCAAGCAGTGCCCAGGGCTTCCTCTGCCCTCAGCTTGTACCATCTGGTTTCAGCAACCAGGAGAGCCTCTGGCAGAGGGGACTTCATGTCGACAACAAAGAGCAACCAGGACAGAGCCTGGGGGGAGCAGTGATGGGGTGGAGGCTTCCCTCTCAGAACAGGGCCAGCCTACTCATCCCCCTCAACTACCCAGGAGGCCCCTGCCCCCAACCCTGCCAACTATTTCTAAACACAAGCCTCACAGGCAGTGGCTGACCATATAAGGCAGCCTCTGGCCTCCTTGCTTGCTCGTGGTATTCCTGCCCAGGCCTGCTAGCCTGGAGTCTTGGTGGCGAAAGTCAGGTAGCCAGTGTGGCCCACAGTCTCCTTCATGGGTGTGCCACTACGGAAGGGGCTGGCGTCGGGGCCCACGCTGACCTCCGAGTTGCTGGCTCCCAGGTCAGGCAAGGGCAGACTGATGGTGCGCACACTGTAGACCTGCGGCAGCACCTCCAGGGTGCTGAGCTCAGCAAAGCCTCGGGCTGCCAGGGCCTGGCACGTGCGCTGCACCTGCTCGATGCACGGAGAGAAGGAGCAGAAGCGCCCACCTGCAGGAGCAAGACACAGGATCAGAGGGCAGCGCCAGTGGTGTCCACAACCCATCCTGGACCTAAGGCTGGACCTAAGGCTGGCTCAAGACTGCCTGCAGACTGTAAGCCCTCAGACCCAGGAACCATGCAGGGGCCTGAGGAAGCTGCAGAGCTGTGCCCTATCTGCTGGCCCATGTGGCCCTCCTCCCTGCAGGAGCCCAGCTCGGCAGCCAGGACTAAGCCCAAGATGTCTGGGTTTCCCTGGATGCCAGTAGGCATCGCTAGCCTGCCTTGTAGGAGGCAGTGGAGGGCTGGGGGTCAGGGTTGTCAGAGTCAGGCCCAAGAATAGCTCTAACAATAGGGTAGCATAGGGCGGTGTGTGGGCAGCTGCTGTCACAGGAAATTAGAGGCTGTCGGTGGCTCTTGGGAACAGGAGGAGCCTAAAGAGAGCACAGTCTGAGCTCCTCCCTGCTGCCTCCCACTGGGGCAGCCCACAGGCTTCACTCAGCCTGCCCAGAGACTGAGACACCCTATCCGTATCTTGGCAGGGGATCATGAGCAAGTCAGGGCAGGGAAGGAGTGTGTACAGATGTCCCTGGGCCTGGTACCCACAGTGCTCCCTGACACAGGACACCTGGCAGGTATGAAGTAGTCCCCTACTGTGCCTGATGTCAGCACAGAGAGCAGAAGCCACCAGAGACAGGCAGTGCTATCAACACCAGGAACACAGAAAAGGTATGCAAATCTGGGAAAGAGCCCAGAAGAAGGGGACATGGGACAAGACCCAGGACACAGGCACAGGTGCCTCTGGCCTACTCTGTGGAGGCTCACCTGCCTGGTTTGGGCCCTGCATCAGGGCCCTTCAGGTGTGGACCTCCAGGCTTCCCCTCCCAGCTCCAGGCCTCCTCAGTAGACACAGGGATCTGGGCAGTGCCTGTCTCAGAGGCTCCCCCACCCTCTGCATGGAGCCTGGAGGCAAGCAGCCCTGGCTGCCAAGCCTGCTTCTTCTCCAGAAAAGGCAAATCCCTGGGACTCACCAGCAGTCTCTCTGGCCCAGGGCCGACCTTCTCCAGGCCTCCCCTTTGCTCCGCCTCCACAGCATCTTCCCTAAAAGGGTCCAGCTGCCCGGCACTGCAGCATGGGTGTGGGGGAGTCTGCAGGAGATGGCTGGGGGCAGGGGACTGCCTATGACCTCCATATTGGATCCAGGCCTGGAGTCCTGTCTTGTAGATCCTGCCTGCACTGGAGTTGCCAGGGCCTGGGACTCAGTGAGTTCCTACCTAGGCTGAAGAATGGGACCCATCTTTCCCTAACCCTTGTCTCTAGCCAGCCCAAGTCAGTCCTCACTTTGGGCCAAAAGGAGCCCTGGTCTGGCCATTGCTACTGTGTGGCCTACAGGAACCTGGAACTCCCTGGGTTCTAGATGATCCAGAAGCTCAGCCCCCCACCAGCACCCTTATCAACACCACCAACACACCTTCAACCTTGAGGGCATCCCAGGCATGGCCCACAGCTTCCCAGGGTGATGGGATATCCAAGAAGACAGCATCAGCCACATGGATGACACCAAAGCCACTGCGGCACACATCCTGGGTGTGCACAGTCACCCACTGGCTCACGCGATGCTCCTGGAACTCCTCCCGGGCCTTGTCGGCCCGCTGCTGGTGGAACTCCACTGTGTGTAGGTGGCCAGTGGGGGCGATGCTGCGGATGATGGCATGGGAGACAGAACCACTGCCTGTGCCTGGCAGGACAAGACAAGAGGATTGAAGGGTCATCTGAGGACTATACCCACCCACAAGAGCTCCCTGTCTGGGAGGAAGAAGGTCAAACAGGCCTAAGAGGACAACTGACCCCAGGGTCAGAGGGGGGTATCAAATCATGAGCTGTCTGCTCTTGGCAGCCTCGGCCCTGGGTTTAGGATACTGGGCTGTGTAGAATGGGCACAGGAGAGGACACGGGCATCCCTACCCAGTGCATATACAGAACTTAAGTCTGAAGCATGGACTCTGGGCAGGGCTAGTGCTGGCCTGTCCCATCCTGACCTAGCCTCTTCTAAACTGTGGCTAGTCCATGAGCCTCACTGACAGCTGTCCCTCATGTTTTCTACCTCCTCCCATGAGCTCCTTGACTCACTCAGGTCAGTGGTTGGCTCATCCTCCCCACACCTCCAACCCTGCTAAATCCACCCCCACTGCACAGGGGCAATTCTACCTGCTCTTGTTTGAGCTCACGTGACCTAAAGTCAACCCGCTCCACCCTTCCCATAACGTCACCAGTCTGTCCAAAAGCCTCCACTCTTCCTTAGAAGCAAGGCTCTTCACCTGACTTCATATACTCCAGGACCTGGGCTAGCCTGTGCCTCTGCTCACCCTGTAACTGCCCTTCCTGCTTGATGACCATTTCTAGCAGTGTACCCACCCTCTTGACCCCGCTGTAGCAGCGCTCTTACAAAACCCCAAACCTAAGCCGGGCAGCATGGCACACACCTTTAATCCCAGCACTCGGGAGGCAGAGGAACTGCCTGCCTGGTCTACAAGAGCTAGTTCCAGGACAGTCAAGGCTACACAGAGAAACCCTGTCTCAAAAAACCATAAAACAAAACAAAACAAAAACAAAAAACCCTAAGCTCAAAGTTAGACCCCATCCAAGTCTGATCTCTCCAAGACCCAGGAAGTGACACCCACCGCAGGGGCCAGACTGTTTAAGACCCACTCTGCCATCCCACCTCCAATCACCAGTGATTCCTCTCCCACCTCTGGGCTTCACCCACCAGGTCCTTCCCCTTTGCTATCTGCAGACACTGGTCCTGCCTCTGTTCTTCCTTTTTTTTTTTTTAAAGACAGGGTTTCTCTGCGTAATATGTGCTCTGGAACTCCCTTTATAGACCAGGCTGGCCTCAAACTCACGAGATCCACCTGCTTCTACCTCTCAAGAGCTGGGCTTAGCCGGGTGGTGGTGGCGCACGCCTTTAATCCCAGCACTTGGGAGGCAGAGGCAGGCGGATCTCTGTGAGTTCGAGGCCAGCCTGGTCTACAAGAGCTAGTTCCAGGACAGGCTCCAAAGCTACAGAGAAACCCTGTCTTGAAAACAAAAACAAACAAACAAACAAAAAAAAGAGCGGGGCTTAAAGGCATGCACCAACACCACCTGGAGCCTCTGTTCTTTTTACCACTGTCAATCAGATCTACGCTCTGCACAGTGGCCGGGCTTACCTTCCCATTAAAGGGCGGCTCCAGACTCCTAACAGCCCTCTGAAGGGCCCCCTCTTGCTTCCCAACCTCATCTTCTGTTCCTCTGCCCTTACTTCATGCCCCAGCCAGTGGCCTTCTTGCCAATGCACACCAGCACTGCACCCCACCTGGGGTGTGCGCGCTGGCACTGCACCCCACCTCAGGGCATTTGTTTTCTTTGGCTTTTGGTCGCACTTCATCATTTTTAGCTCAAAGGTCACCTTTTCAGATCCCCGACTTTCTGAGTTTGGGGAATCCCACTAAGCCATCCTCACCAAGCATTCCCGATTATAAGCCTCTCACAATCAGTAGCACTGAATGGTCACCAGGCTCACTGCCTATTTTGTCTTTTTGAGGGCAGGAACTTGGTACCACATGGGAGCACTGGAGTGTGCTGACTGAAAAGGGGTGCGGGCCAGAGAGAGGCTAGTGCCCACCACAGGCCATGCAGAGAGTTGTTAGGGCTGGCTCTCAACTCTGCTGTCCACTGTCTCCCTCTGCAGGGAGAGAATGCCAGGATAGGGAGAACGGGAACCATAGTGACCCCGAACCCGGTTCTTAGCCCACCACAAACACACCACCAAGGATCTAGTCACATCTGGTCCAGGACTCATCCCTGTGGGAGATACATGATAGATTGCTGCATGCAGTGGCCACAGCACCTAGGGTGTGTACGAGAGACAGCTGGCTCTCATGCACTTCTACCCCCCCACCCTGTCCTTGTCTCAGTGGCAGTGTTGATAATCTTTACTGAACTAGGTGAGGGGCTGACCGCGAGTGTGTGTGGGGCTGAATTTTCACTACAATGAGCTCTTGGGATAATCAGCCTCCTTCCAGGAAGGCCGGCAGAGAGATGAGCAGTCAGCACCTTGGCCAGCACCAAACAAGCCTGCTGACATATCAAAGCAAGCCAGGACCCTCAGAGGGCACCGCTGCCTCCTCTTCTTCCTCCTCCAACCCAGGTCAGTCCCCATCAGAGGTCATTTCACTTCCTGCAGTCACACCCTCCCCACCAAGTGGAGTTGCTAGAATAGAAACCAAGTGATTCAGCATACATCTGCAAGAGGGCTTGGCTGTACACTATTTTTTTTTCCCCAAGACAGGATTTCTCTGTGTAACAGCCCTGGCTGTCCTGGAACTTGCTTTGTAGACCAAGCTGGCCTCGAACTCACAGAGATCCGCCTGCCTCTGCCTCCCTAGTGCTGGGATTAAAGACGTGTGCCACCACCACCTGGCTACTGCAAACTATCTTAACTGTGGGTCTGAATCCCACCTTATGTAGGTGCTGAGCTCTGAAGACACCAGAGGAGCTCACCTGATTCACAGACCACAGAACCGGGTCGCAGCTCCAGCATCATAGTGAGTAAGGCAATGTCGGTGGAGTAGAGGATCTGTGTGCGGTGGGGCAGGTTCACTGTCCAGAGCTCAGGAGTGGGGTGAAGCACATACACCCAGCCGCCTTTGCTGCAGATCACCTTGGAGCCAAATGGGCGGCCGATGAGGTCCACTGAGTGGCGCAGGACGCCATGCCGGGTCTGGGTCTGTGCCCCACGCTGCACACGCACTGCCATCATCGAGCCATGGCCCAGTGACAGGATGGCTGTGTCGCCTTCCTTGATCAGTTCCTCGTACGCCACGAAGCTCATTGTGTTAACATCTGCGAACTGTCAGAGACCTGGGGAAGCGGTGTGTGGGCGTGGGGCGTGAGGCGTGAAGTCAGAGGACCAGGAGGCAGGATGAGGATCTGTGTGGGTAGAGGTCTGTGGGGCCCGGGTTCTGAGCAGTATGGGGCAACCCAACAGAGCTGCACCCTAGCCAGACAAGTGCAGCCCTTCTAGGTCTGGAAGAACACAAGAGACAGCGCACAATAGTAGAGGCCCAAGGATTCCCACACCAGAAGGACCAGAACAAAGTCCTTATTCCTCAGCTGTGAAGACGGTGGCCTCCGAGAGGCGTGCAAAGCGGGAGAGCGAAGTCACCTCCAAGCCAGGATTACGCGGAACCCCTTCCCCGGAGTACCCCGAGCGGGCTCCCGACGGCCCGGACGTTTCTTTGTACGGGACCTGCAGGCAAGCCCGGAACGCCGCTCCCACCCTAGCCGCGTGTGCCAGCTCCGAAACTCACCCAGTTTACACCGGCTTTCTGCTCCACACGTGGCTCCGCAGCGGCAGCCACACTTCCGGCGCTTCTTTGATGACGTCAACAACAACGCAGAGATTGCTGGGAGACTCTGCTCTGTCCTTTGCGCGCTCCCAGAGGATGCTTCCTGGCTGGCGTCTCCACGCCCGTGGTCTTCTGTGCATAATTGCGCGTTGCCTAAGAGATCCGAGCACTGTGCAAAATAAAAGTCCTCTCCTCGCCAGCGGTTTGTCTGTGTGCCGCCTTTTAGGGTTGCCCAGAGCATGGAGCTTCTGCCCGCTGGATACGCCTTCCCCTAAAGTGCACTTTGACAACTGTGTAACACCAGGGCTTCTTATTAGAACCCACCAGAATATTTAGTCATTGCAAACAGCTCCGAAACACCCTGCCTGGATCCCAGGATGAATCCTAGAAAGTGGAGACGGAGGGCAGCGGTGGGGCACCCAGACACTTTGGCCATAGCCAGGCCAAGTATAAGGAGCAAGGGTAGTCTGGAGCATTCCGCAAAAGTGGCCCTAGGCCAGGCCCTGCTGTCCCGGGCATCTTGAGAGCTGGATGAACTTGGCTCACGCGTGGCCTGGGGGAGGAGCTGCTGGAGACCAGGAGGAAAGAGGAAGCTGTAGGAGTGTTTTGTCTCAGCAGAGCTGAATCAGAGCCCCCATGGAAAGGTTCTTCCCCAGAGTGGAGCATGAAGTGGAGAGGGGAGGAGCTCTGGGGTGGGGAGTAAAGAGCTTTCCTGCGGTCCTCAGCTAGTGGAACTGGAGGGCATGAGACTTGAGTTACTCAGAACCAGTAGCAGTGACCAACTCTGGGGTGCACTCTCCAGCAGCCAGGCTACTGTAGCCTGGTAAAGTGGGGGTAGCACGGCTCCACAAATATGCCCTTTCTAGAGTCCTGCTGGCTAGTGGGACTCCTCTGGGGCCAGACTAGGCCAGCCTGTGTGAAGGAACCAGGTTCCTGACATTAGACCTCTCCAGGTCTCTGCCCTGGCTGGCCTTGATCTGGTAGCCTGGAAGGATAGGTAATGAGGCTTTCTTGGTCTCGCAGGCTGGGAAGGCACAGCTGTTAGCTGAGATATCCCAGCCCTTGGCTCCACAGTCCTTGTTCTAGTGGGCTACTTCACTCCCTGATGGTGCACAGCCGAATCCACACCCTAATTGCTCCTCTGGAGAGTTAGACTTTCCACTTCTCCTCGGAGGTTCCTCTTCCCCAGCCTCTCAGCGGCATGACTATGTCTCTAGATGACTTCAACAGGGGTTTTCCCTTGGTCCCAGTTGTCCACTGTTGCATCCCGTGTCCCTCTCCAGTTCACCTTCTCAGAGCTAGCAATCGTCAAGCCTAGCTTCAGCCTGGATTTTTCAAGGTGGTGCACGCCTTTAATCCCAGCACTTGGGAGGCAGAGGCAGGCAGATCTCTGTGAGTTCAAGGCCAGCCTGGTCTACAAGAGCTAGGTCAAGGACAGACTCCAAAGCTACAGAGAAAACCTGTCTCTAAAAAGAAACAAAACAAAACATAAAAACAAACAAAAAGGAGTTCCCTCTGCCGGGCGGTGGTGGCGCACGCCTTTAATCCCAGCACTCTAGGCCAGCCTGGTCTACAAGAGCTAGTTTCAGGACAGGCTCTAGAAACTACAGGGAAACCCTGTCTCGAAAAAACAAAACAAAAAAAGGAGTTCCCTCTGACTGGCTTAGCCTCCTGTTTCACTGTGTCCTGCAGCCCTTACCCATCTCTTTACCCTTGCCAACTTCCCCTTTGCATTCCATGAGCCAGGAAGCAGTGAAGCAGCAATGCACCCTGGGCACAGGACTGAGAGTGGCCTCTATGTGGAAGCTAGAGCTTGGCCCTGTCTGTGCCTGTACTTGTCCTGCTGGGCTGGACAATGCTCTGTGAAGAAAATACCTGGGACTCCTTTGAGGCCCCATCCAGGCCCTGAGGTCAATGTATGACTTGGTGTGATTTCTAAGGAGATGGAACCATAATTCTAATTAATAATAATAATAATAATAATAATAATTCACCAAGCTTCTTGCCCAGAAGCTGCCAAAGCAGCTACTGTGATTGCCAAGGTTAGCAGAGGGCCCAGTTGGGTCTAGGCTGGATAAGCAAGCCCTGACCTTTCTCCATTGCTGTGAGGGCCTCCAGGATTTCCGAGCAATGCTCCCCATGTGGGGGGCCTCACACTGATATGTGGTCTAAAGGCTGTGAAGAGCCCTCCGTCTCTCTACCCTGCTGCTGTCTCTGCTGTCTGTCTCCCAAAGTTAGGCATCCTAGGACCACCAGGGGATATCTGGGCATCTGAGCCAGTACTTCTTTCTCTCAGCAGCCAATCTTCCTTTAGGTTTCAGTCTTAGAAGGAGACCGAGGCTGAAGGTCACAGGCGCCTGTTCCAGTGCTGGGTGTGGTTCACTGCCACGGTGGACAGACTTGCAACACTGCCTTCCTTTCCTCACCTTTACTAGAGTCCTGGCCTTGCCCTCACAGGGAGGCAGAGAAACTGTAAATGCTGGAGACAAAGAGGAAGTATGAGCCCCCTACCCCCACCGAAGCCTGAACACCAAGTTTGCTTCCTCTCTATTTCTAGAAACAGACAGAAACTTGAGCACTTGGGGCTCAAGCCGAACCAGTTTCCATGAGAGGGGTAGGTACTGTGGTTGCCAGCTGCAGATATTTCTGAGGAGGCTGAAGGGAGTATAGAATACAGGAATTATAAGCTTATGGCACATCTGCTGTCTAGCCTGGGGATTTTTTTTTAACAGGAGCTCATGGAGCCCCAGGCTGGCTTTGAATTCCTGATCTTCCTGCCTCCACCTCCCATGTGCTGGCATAATAGGTGTTTATTTCCACATACCTTTTTTTTGGGGGGGGGGCAGTCAAGGTCTCTATGTAATCCTGGCTGTCCTGAAACTTACTATGTAGACTAGGTTGGCCTTAACTCGCAAATAATTCCACCTGCCTCTACTTCCTGAGTGCTGAGATTAAAGAAGCTGGACACCGCCATCCCCAGCACGTACTATCCTATACGGGGTTATTTTAATTGGCTTACAAAATAGTGACTTGACCTGGGCACGGTGGCTCAAGCCTATAATACTAGGACTTGGGAGACTGAGGCAGGAGGAGCCTGGTTTTCAGGCTCTTGTCTCAAACAGAAGAGGTTGAAACTGGTCAAGGTAAGTGAGAGAACAGGTGCAGCTGTGGTTCTTCATGCTGACCCAGGTAGAGGCAGGACGGCAGGCTGACTTTCTGCCCTGAGTTCTCCGCTCCACAGCCTTCTGCTGAAGCTCCAGCACATCATCCCTCAAGCCTGGGATTCCTGCCATCCCTCCCACAGTCATTCGCTCAGGGCAGCCCGGCTCCGGCAGGAAGGCAGAGATCCAATCCTCTTGTGCCCCTCCTTCTGTCTCCCTTGCATCTGGCTCCTGAACGGATTCTGTCAAATGCACAAGGATGAGAGGCTCTCTAGATTATTTTTTTTTTGAGACAGGCTTTCTATGTAGCTTTGGAGCCTGTCCTGGAACTAGCTCTTGTAGACCAGGTTGGCCTCGAACTCACAGAGATTCACCTGCCTCTGCCTCTGGAGTGCTGGGATTAAAGGTCTGTGCCACCACTGCTCAACGAGGCTCTCTAGTCTTGCTTTATTAGTGCAGCCGTGAGTGAGGGGCAGTGAGAGGACATTAAGCATGAAAGCTCACTTCTATATTTTACCAGCAGCACCACCCGCCATTCTGCACCCTTTTCCACCGATGGCTAGTGCCCTCCCTCCTCAGAGACGAGCATCAGGTCCAACCCCAACTCGTCTTACCCACTACACATTTCCTGATCTATCTGCAGAGAAGGGACACTGTCTTTTCCATTCTGGATTCCTAGAATTCCTGGGATTGCTAGGTCATGGAGTTAGACCATATTTTTATTATAATAAATACTGCCAAATTACTTTCCAGAAAAGATGAAGTGGCTGGCAGCTGCAGGCAGGGTGCGAATGCCTGTCTTCACAGAGGAGTTCACAGCCGGCATTGTCTGGGGTCAGCAGTCCACATTTCCTCATACTTGGGTGTGTGAGGCTGGGGAAGAGAGACTGTTTCCGTGTGTTGGTTCTGATTAGTGAGCTTGTTTTTAACTGGTGCTTTCTTCACTCCGTTTGCTTGTCGACTGTGGGTACTGTCTTTGTGGGTGGGGTGGTAGGAACCAGTCTCCTGAGGAAAGGGCCAGGGGATGGAGGTTTGGATTCTCAAGACAGTCTCTCACAGCTCAGGGTCTTGAATCTTTTAGGGTCTAAGTCCAAGTGTTTTGGCTCGGTTCCTCAGAGTCCGCCCAAGGTCAGAACACCCTGGGTGCTTTGGGGCTGGACCTCAGCCAGACTGCGCCTCTGATGCTGGCTGCATCAAGAACACCCAGGAGATGCCTGCGGGCACCTTGAGGAAGGTCAGTGGCTGAGCCATTTCGTACCGCCTGGATGCAGTGGATGGACACCGTACCTAATGTTAAAGACCTGGAAGCTCTCGATAGGCCCCTTGCCACCGCGGTCTGCCAGACAAGGGAGGAGGAGGGGGAAGGCAGGAACCCCAGCACCAGCTGGCTTTCCAGACTCAGTTTCCCGCAGCGAGGCAGTGTGTGAAGCAGGTCTACCAAGGATACTTAAGGCCCTGGGGTTCTGCCTTGGGGGATCCTGCGAGAACGCCGCGGGGGATAACTAAGCTACGCGGGGTCCAGGGGACCGCTGGGGTGGGCTACTAGGGGGTGTCAAGGGCTGCTGCCACGGACAAAGCAACGGCACCACCCCAAAGCGCGGGCCAATAGAATGAATGGGCTATAAATAGCCGCCAATGGGCTGCTGGCGACGCGTCCCTTAAGAGATCCGGAGCAGCGAGCGGCCGCTGTTCGTCTGTGCTGCGCCTGGAGCTGGTTAGGCACTCTGCATCCCCGCTCTGTCCGGCATCCTGGTGAGCGGGTCAAAGGGTCAGGGGTAGCCGCGCGGGGCGCCACGCGGAGGGGTGCGGGACTGGGGTGTCACGCGCAGCCGTGCTGCCGGGAGCGCGCACCGGACCCGCCCGGGACCAAGGATGCACGGGCGCCGGGTACAGACGGTGCAGACCCTGCTGACCTTGGCATCGTCCGGGGGAAACCACGGAGGTCCCGAGCGGTCTGCAGGTCCCTGGAGGATGGTGTGCAGACCTCCTCTGACCCTGCGCTTTTCTGCAGCCCGTCGCCGCCGCCATGCCCTTCTCCAACAGCCATAATACGCAGAAGCTGCGCTTCCCGGCCGAGGATGAGTTCCCTGATCTGAGCAGCCATAACAACCATATGGCCAAGGTGCTGACCCCGGAGCTGTACGCCGAGCTCCGTGCCAAGTGCACGTCAAGCGGCTTCACGTTGGACGACGCCATTCAGACAGGCGTAGACAATCCGGGTATGCACACCCCTGTAGGCGTCAGACTTCCGTCTCCCCAAGAAACCCCAGGGCAAGGGTCCCACTGCCCTTCTCTCAACCTCTGGCGGGCTGGGGTCCCCTGATCCCCTTCCCGCGCTCAGCAGCAGGGGCCTCAGCAGCTCGCTCCAGCCTAGCGGTGACGTCACTGTCGCCGCGCCCCTCCCCCAGGCCACCCGTACATCATGACGGTGGGTGCAGTGGCGGGCGACGAGGAGACTTACGTCGTGTTCAAGGACCTCTTCGACCCCATCATTGAGGACCGGCATGGCGGCTACCAGCCCAGCGATGAGCACAAGACGGACCTCAACCCTGACAATCTGCAGGTGCGAGGCTGCCGGATCAGGGCGTGATGGGGAGAGGGGCCTCGGGGCTCACTCACGCCACCACTTTGCGTCCTCAGGGCGGCGATGACCTGGACCCCAACTACGTGCTGAGCTCGCGGGTGCGCACGGGCCGCAGCATCCGCGGCTTCTGTCTCCCCCCGCACTGCAGCCGCGGGGAGCGCCGCGCCATCGAGAAGCTGGCAGTAGAAGGTAGGGGTCTGGTATCTGCCCGTAGAGCAGCTAGGACTGAGAGGGTCAAAGGTCCAGCCTCGTGCGCGGGGATACACTATTTGGGGCCGGGCACTTGCCCGCCCACCCGAGACTTGAACCCTGCACTCTGCAGCCCTATCTAGCCTGGACGGAGACCTGTCAGGCAAGTACTACGCGCTCAAGAGCATGACCGAAGCGGAGCAACAGCAGCTCATCGACGACCACTTCCTCTTCGATAAGCCTGTGTCGCCTCTGCTGCTGGCCTCCGGCATGGCCCGCGACTGGCCGGATGCTCGCGGTATATGGTACGAGCCCTCCCCCTTTCAGTCCCCCGGAGGGTGGAGCCCGGCCTGGGCTCCTGGTTCCGTGCGCAGTCACCCTGTCCCAGCCCTCCTCGCAGGTGACCTTGGTCCCGCAGGTGTGTGAGATCCTGCGCTGCGGGAGGCCGCAGTCTCTCGGGAGCCGGTGCTGCTTGTTTTCTCTCCTCCTTCTCACCCCCTTACCCCGCCGGGATTCTGCCAGGTGCCAGTGACGCAAAAGCCTCCGCACCCGTCCGTCCGGGCAGGGCTCCTACTCCTGCGTACTGTGAGGGCGGAGGCGTGTTTCCTCGGGGAGTGGGGGGGTTCTCCGCCTGCTTCAGTCCCTTGCCTGCCACAGACTACGTGATTGGTGCCCTATTCGCCCTGCCTTCCTCCAGTGTTGCTGGGATGGGAGTCTTGGCGACAACCCACACTCCTGTACCTCTCTAGAATAAGCACCGTGACTTGGGGAGCTCCTTTTGTTTGAGGGTCACCCATATGGTGTCGTTTTGGATGTGATCTAAGACCGTATTCTGGTAGGGATTTTGGCTTGACTGAACCCCTTCCCCAGGCACAATGACAATAAGACTTTCCTGGTGTGGATCAACGAGGAGGACCACCTGCGGGTCATCTCCATGCAGAAAGGGGGCAACATGAAGGAAGTGTTCACCCGATTCTGCACTGGCCTCACCCAGGTCAGGCCTGGTGCCCACACTCTAGGGACTTGGTTCCTGGGAGGGGTTGGGGCAGATCCCAGAGTCCATATCTCCCCGCGTTCCTTGGGGCTTCCAGCCAGGTTCCACCTCTGAACTCTCCCTTCCCCACCTCCAGATTGAAACCCTCTTCAAGTCCAAGAACTATGAGTTCATGTGGAACCCTCACCTGGGCTACATCCTCACGTGCCCATCGAACCTGGGCACTGGCCTGCGGGCAGGTGTGCACATCAAGCTGCCCCACCTGGGCAAGCATGAGAAGTTCTCGGAGGTGCTCAAGCGGCTGCGGCTTCAGAAGCGAGGCACAGGTGAGCGGCAGGCAGCACAGGTGAGGGGCAGAAGGTTCAGGTTTCCTCGGTCCTGCTGACCTGTCTTCCCCATCCCCAGGCGGTGTGGACACCGCTGCTGTTGGTGGAGTTTTCGATGTCTCCAACTCGGACCGCCTAGGCTTCTCGGAGGTGGAGCTGGTGCAGATGGTGGTGGACGGAGTGAAGTTACTCATTGAGATGGAGCAGCGGCTTGAGCAGGGTCAGCCTATCGATGACCTTATGCCTGCCCAGAAGTGAAGCCTGGGCCTCACCGTCACCAGCCTGCTGCTTCCTAACCTAATACCCGGGCAGTGCCTGCCATGCATCCCTGATGTTTGCCGCCTGGCGGCTGAGCCCTTAGCCTCGCTGTAGAGACTTCCGTCGTCCTGGGTAGAGTTTATTTTTTTGATGGCTAAGCTGTTGCTGACACTGAAATAAACTAGGGTTTGGCCTGCCCTATGTCTCATGAGTTGTGCCTCTCCTCTCCTAGGGACAGTGACATGGGTGAGTGGCCTGGCTGGCCATTTGGGTCAACTAGAAGATGGCATATTAGCCATAGAAGATACAGGGTGGAGAGGGAGGGAGAGAGGTGCTCTCTTAAGACTTTCAGTTCCAGCCTGAGCATCTAAGGACACAACATTTGCAGGGTGGAGCCTAGTATTTCCTCAGCTCCAGCCAGAGGAGGGAGTCAGAAACTTGACACGCTCCCAGTTCCTTTCTGCTGTCTTCCCGGCAGCCTGAAAATCCGAAGTTCCACCCCTTGCTTCCTCTCCCCTCCAGGCCCCACCCTTCTCCAGCTCCCCTACCTCCTCCATCTTCCATCCTCTTCGGGATGCTCAGAGGCCTCCTCGGTCCCTGAGCCCAGCCCTCTAGCCCCATGCAGACTGCAGCAGGGTCCTTCCAGTCCAATCCCTTTGATCTGCAGCTTGTTCTCCAGGGCCCCATGGTTGGGAGGAGACACCCATGCTCCCATTCATCTAGCTTTTGTGCCACGTCATCTAGGAGACAGTAGTCAGAGTAAACTCTGCTATGACCTATCATGGACAAGTCAAGCGGGAGGAATTCCAAAGCTCACATCAGGGGCCCTGGACAGAAGACTGGGCTGTCTAAAGAGCCATCTTCCTGGTGGCCTATCCCAGCTGGGCCTCATGAAGGGATCTGGCCCACATTTGAAAGTGAGAAAGGAAGTCAACCCAGGGGCTGGAAGTATAGTTCCCACCCACACAGTGCCTCTTCCAAGATGAGTCTTGTGCTGCCACCTACTGGTCGCTGTCACTACATGCTTGTCCACTAAAGATCACGGACATTGGAACATGGTTTACTCATCCACCTTGTTGGGTAGGCTGGGCGCAGGACAAGGCAGGTCCTCTGGGAGTGCAGAGGGTCAGGGATACTCCTCTCCTTGAATGTCCTAATTAGTTCCTAGCTAGCACTTTTGTGAAGAAGGCCGGGGGCCTAGGCTAGACCAGGATGGGGGTTGGCATCAACTCAGCTTTGATATCCTCCAGCCAGTGGCGGGCCCAGCCACACTGCAGGCTTCAGTCTGGTGACAAGAAACGGTCCTTCTACCCATCTATAAAGCAGGGAAGGATGCAGGCAGGGACGGTAGGCACAGGGGAACATGTATGGCCAAAATGCTCCATGTCTGCTGTTACAACCTCAAAAACAAAAACAGAATGGCAGGAGGCAGGAACACAGTACCGCTACAGTGTGGTCCAGCTTCCTATAACTGCCTGGAACACTGTCCTTCCTCCTTCCCTTTGAACTCGGAAGACAGACCCTGTCCCACTGGAAGTGGGCACAGTACTGAGCATCCCTCTCTCCACCCAGACCCTAAGGATCTGGAGAACAGCAGTTGGGAACCAACTCTGTCTATGCAGGCCTCACTGCACATTCAGGAAGGCTCCAGTGGGCAGAATTTAGCCTGAAAAGATTTTGAGCCTGAGGATTCTCCTGGTAGCTGGGCTTTCCTACCCGAAACTCTCCCAACCAGCAGAATTTTGGTGCTTGTGTTCCCTCTGCTCTGTGCTGCGTGTTCCACTGTAAGCAGCACTGGAGCTGGGGTTGAAGCAGGGTTTGTACGCATGCCACTCTGACGGTTCCATCTGCCTGCCTGAGCTCACCAAACAGCCCTTCTTTTCCTCTGGATTTGAGAGTCAAATGAATTCACTGAGCCTGGCTTCGCCCTGCTGGGATGAAACCTGGGGGTGAATGCAAGGAGGAAGGCACTGTGCTCCTAGGCGGCCAGGGTGGGGCACAGCTCCATGGGTCACACTAAGCGTCCCCTGCACACCTGGGAACGCCCTGATTTCTTGCCAGGATCAGCCAGAGAAGAATTTCAAGTTGGAGCCACCAGCACTGCTTGGGATTGTCCTTTGATAGGGATGAGGGGTTAGTGCCCTGTCCACTGAGACTCTTTAAGTGGGGTTCCTAACCTCCAATCACCCACGCTAATAGAACCCCTTCCCCAGCCCCCACCTTGGCGCTGAGGGAATTTGTAGACACTGACTAGGAAGACTGTGAGCCTATAGAAATAACCAGGAGACACAACTGCTTAGAGCAGGGAAGAACTGGTCAGGGCTGTTTACCTGCAAGAGCCCAGCCAACCCCACTCCTCCCACTTTGCTTGGCAAACTTCACACTCACTGGTGTATAGACAGGCTGAGGAAGCAGAGAGGCAAGCACGGGTTATAAAACAGCTCGTACTGAGATCCCACACAGATTATGTATGGAAAAACCCCCAGAACAGTCGTTGGCTGTGGGTGGTGGGGGAACAGGTGATTTCCTTCTTTATACTTCTTTTTCCAAATTTCCTTCAGTGAACATGCATTGCTTATATAAGGCAATGCTTTCGCCCTGTTGAGGGTCACACTCGGGGCTTTGCACACGCTAAAGTGCTCTACCACTGGGCGACGCCCCCAGCCCTCCCCCCACCTGATGACTTTGATGACTTTCTTGCCTCCAGCGAGCGGCAGCTGGCATTATGGATGTGCGCTACTGAGCCCTTCTTGAGGTCCTGTGTTTAGGATTAAACTGAGGGCTTTGTACTAGTTAGGGATCTGCTGACTGAGCTATTGCCCCAGTCCCACCCCAGTAAAATTGGGAGCATTTTTCTTCTTTCTTCTATTTATATTTTAAGAATTTAACGTGTCAGTTGGTGGTAGTCCGTTAAAACAGTACCAGGAAGGAATCCACTGCCACCCTATCCTGATGGGGAAACTGAGGCTCAGCAAAGTCTCATTCTAGGTCAAGTGGAGCTCAGTTAAGCCTAGTCATGGGCTTACTTCCCCTGCTTTTTAACTTTCGGGGCTTTCAGGACTTTCAGGGGTGGGTCCTGCTTCTCCCAATAGTAGCTTAGAAGGCTGCAATTGCCTGCAGGGTTCCTTACACTGCACTTCTTTCTGACCAGCCTGGTACTTAGCAAGTCTCCCAGGTGTCCAAGGCAGCTACCCATTGCACTCACAGGGTTGCAGGTTAACTCTCTCTTCCACAGTACAGCCTAAGAAGCAGGGCTTTCTTACCAGTAGGCTGGGACCCACGTCAGGGCAGGCAACTTCCTGCTTCACTTCAACACTGCTCTCTGCTTTGCTGAGGACGCAGCAAGGGTTTTGGCTGGGGCTCACGTCCTGACTCCCACACCTTGTCAGATATAGTCCCCACTTAAAGCTGAACAGTAGCTGGTGTGGTGACATGCACCTTTAGCCACGGCAGGTGGATCTGAGTTCCAGGCCAGCCAGGACTCTTAAGTACTGTTGGCTTATGGTAACCTGGTAGGAGGACAATGCTTTGGTCCTTAGCTTGGCTAGGTGCTAAGACTGACGTTCAAGCAGCCACCTTGGGGTGCAAGTATAAAGCATGCACGTGGCAGGTGGGATCCTGTTTGTACCACCTAGTCACTAGGTCCTAGCGGGAACTTGTATGGGGCCTAAACCACTCCAGGGAGACATCAACTGGGACCGCGGTCCAATGCTCTCAACAGCAGCCTCACCGCAGAGCAGGCCAGGCCTTGGGTCACTGGGGTTGGAATGTGGGAGGAATGGAGGCAGACCAGGCTCTGGGTGTCCCCAGGCCTATCTACACTTAAATGACTCACTAGGTTGGGCTGATGGTGTCAGGCTGTTCGGTGGCTTGGTGTCTACCTCACAGCAAGGCTCCATTTTGCATATTCTACTGGGCTTATACCAGCAGAGTGGTCCTGCTCCAGTGCATTCTGAAGCTGCCTCTCTGTTCCCTTTAGCTTGTGTGCTTGGCCACTTCCTTTTCCTCGTGCTGACCATGCCAAGGGTCTTCCAAAACAAATCTGTTCCATTGAAAGTGAAGTCTAGTTCTGAAAAATGCCTCTGCCTACTCAGCAGCCCTGTGCATGTGGAGAGGGCTCAGATGAACCAGATGTTCAGACAGAAGGGCAGCTCATCCCATCCAGACCTGGAGCTGTGGACTCACCTCTTCCTCCGTCCTGGAGAGAAGGGCCAAGCGCTGCTTTCCTCTGGCCTCCAGTCAAGGACGACACGGCTTTGCTTCTTCAGCAGAGTCTCCGTGTTTGCTTAAGTCCACTCTGTAATGCAACCCTGCAAAATGTGTGGTACACTTCCTGCCACCAGGACAAAAGGACATGCAGCAGGGTGACAGGGTGGGTTCTCTAGGACTCATGGGATGGGGGAGGGGTGTGGCTAGTGGGCCGGGAGTGGCAGGTACAGGCCCAGAATGCCAAGGTAGTCTGAAATGGGCCTCCTGAGGTTGGAAGGACTGCTCTGAGGCTCCTCTACCCAGGACTTCTGGGGCTGTGCCAATGAAAATAACTATCTGCTGCTTCCATGACTGCTTTGAGAATGTGTCTGCATGGCCCACGCCTGCTGGCAGCTCCCTCGAGGAGGCAAGCCAGTGCAAATCTTGCTTTAGAAGGCGTGGCAGTGGCAGTCAGGCTGCATGTCAGGCCTTTCTTCCAGATCTCTGGAGCCAGTCATCCCCTACAGTGAGGCCTGTCTTGGTCTGGGAATGGCACACATATTCCCCAAGGAGCCAGGTCACTCCGTAGTGAAGTCCTGAGGATGGAGTACCCTAAGAAGTGCATTGTCTCAGATACACCCTACTGGGGACTAGCTGGTGTCGGGAGATGAGCTGGGCTCTGTGCCGCCTTCCCACCTACTGCTCCTCCCTTTTCTGCTGCACTCACTGTGCCTGTCATCTCTGCCTTTGTCCCACTGGCGCTACCCTTTGGCCTCCTACATGAACCAGTCTGTCCCTCTCTGCCTGGACACTGAGCTTCTCAACAATAGGGGAGGCTACACCTTGTCCATTTTTGTACCTCTAGGATCAGCACAAGGTATTCCAGAGTAGCCCCTCATTATGTGACTGGCAAAGGGCCCGGAGCAGTTAACTAACAGAAGCAAAAGCTCCATTCCCCTCTCCCTCCCAATCTTCTGATTTGAACTTAATCTTCAATACTTAAGTCCTGATTACAGCAAAGTCTGGGGCAGTGGAGGAAGCAGATGTCCAGCTTCCCGAGCCCTGAACAACACTGAGGGTACAGCACTGAAGGTGTGAAAGGAGATGCCCAAGATCCCAGGATGGGAGTAAGGACAGACGGGTGTGGCTAGAGCAGGAACATGGACAAGGTCAGTCAGCAAGAGTCACAGTAGCACTCGCTTCTCGTTTTTAATTTATGTGCATTTGTGTTTTACCAGGGGTGTTGGGTCCCCTGGAACTGGAGTCACAGGCAGTTGTGAGCTGCCATGTGGGTTCGGGGAATTGAACCGGGGTCCTCTGGAAGGGCAGTCAGTGTTCTTAACCACTGAGTTATCTCTCTAGCCTCCTTTTTTCTCTTTTTAGAATATATTTTCATATGTGTCTGTGTGCCATGTGTGCAAGTGCTTGCAGAGGCCAGAAGGGGGCGTTGGACACACTGGATGGAGATGCAGCTGAGGCTGTCTGATGTGGGTGCCAGGAACTCAGCTTCCCTCAAGAAGCAGCAAATGCTCTTAACTGCTGAGCAATCTTTCCAGCCCATTTATTCCTCATTTTAGTGAGGCTCCACAGGCCCCAATTTACCAATGACCAGGAGTCACAAGATGAGTACCCAGGATTCTCGGAAAATAAGGAGCTCTGGGTTTGCAACCAATCAGCTTAACCACACTGACATAAGAAGACCCACAGCCAAGCAAAGTCAGTGCCAAGGTGGGGGGGGGGGCATTATGTGGCACGTTTTCTTGGCCACAGATTGTTGGGGTCTAGTCCACACCCCAAGGTGAGCCCTTGGGACAGATGAGGCTTTCCCATGGAGGAGGATCACGGTTTGTGATGCAAGGAAGCACTGGCTCCTCCAACTGCCCAAGGCCCAGGCTTACTACTTTTTCACAGGCTGAGATCCAAATGGTAGCTGGGAGGTGGTGACACACGCCTTTAATCTCAGTACCTGGGAGGCAGAGGCAGAGGCAGACAAACCTCTGAGTTCTAGGCCAGCCTGGTCTACAGAGCAAATTCCAGGACAGCCAGGGCTCCACAGAGAAACCCTGTCTCACCCCCGCCACACACCTAAATTAAAGAAATCCAATGGGACGAGACCCCGGAGATGGGAGATAAAAAGCAGTGCCCCAGATGTGGTCACTCACACTGTAACTCCAGTATTTAGGTAGACTGAATTAGGTTTGGGATTAGAAAAGCTACATGGTGAGTTCCATGTTGTGAGTTCCACAACATGGGCTACAAATCTGTCTCAAAATACAAACAAAAGCCGGGCAGTGGTGGCACACATCTTTAATCCTAGCACTTGGCTCTCTAAGAGTTCGAGGCCAGCCTGGTCTTCAAGAGCTAGTTTCAGGACAGGCTTCAAAGCTACAGAAGAACCCTGTCTTGAAAAACCAGCCAACCAACCACCCACCCAACCAACCAACCAAAAACAAAAGTTAAGAAACCCAGGGCTTGGCATGGTGGTACACACCTTTATCTCAGTACTTGGGAAACAGAGGCAGGAGATCTGAATTTCAGGCCAGCCAGCTAGCCAAGGCCTGCTGAGAAACCCTATCTCAAAAATCAAAGCAACAGCCAGGCAATGGTGGCGCACGCCTTTAATCCCAGCACTTGGGAGGCAGAGGCAGGTGGATTTCTGTGAGTTTGAGATCAGCCTGGTCTACAGAGCTAGTTCCAGGACAGGCTCCAAAGCCACAGAGAAACCCTGTCTCGAAAAACTAAAAAAAGAAAAAAAAAATCAAAGAACAATCATAACAAAACTCCAGAACGTAAAACAAGGTAGACAACTAAGGACCATTCTTACCTAGCTGTGAGCCGGGAATTACAGTAATGACTAGCTTGGCAAAGCACACCCATGTGTGTGATAGTGGCACACATGTTACGGGGGTAACAAACTGTTTGAAATATTTAAAATAAGCCAGGTACTGTGGTGTACACCTTCAATCCCAGAGGATGCAGAGGCAGTAAGATCTCTTTGAGTCTGAAGCAAGTCTGTTCAATATAGTAAAACTGTCTCAAAATAAAAAGCAAACAGTAACAGCAAAATAAACAAAAGATCAGGCAGTTTGGGGGAGTCAAAGCAACAATCCCATTCAACACCCTGGCTGTATTCCCAGGCCAGTCTCTGGGTCTCTACCCACTCTGTCCCACAGGAAGGGCTCTGATGGCTGGAAGTCAATAGATTAGATGCTCAGGCTGCCCGTCTGTTCTCTGGCTAGCAGGTCTAAGTCAAAAGTTATTACAAAAAAAAAAAAAAGAAAAACCCAAAAAAGAAAAAGAAAAAAAAGTTATTACTGTCTTTCTTTTTCTGTTTATTTTGTTTTGTGAGACAGGGTCGCACTGTGTAGCCCTGGTTAGCTCGGAACTCAAGAGATCTGCCTACCTCTGCCTCACATGAGCTGGGATTAAAGGCTGTGCCACCACACCACGTTGTGCCATTCTGACTTTTGGAGGAGGCAGCTGGGAGGGGTTAGAATCATTGGGCCAAGAGAGGAGTCTGGACTGAGCCTACTGCTCAGTGGTACTAGCATGTTTAAGGTCTTTGGTTCAATTCCCAGAAACACACACAAACACACAGTCTGTCTCTCAAAACAACAACAACAACAACAACAACAAAAAACCCAAACAAAACAAAAAACTGCTTACCAGGCAGTGGTGGTTCACACCTTTATTCCCAGCACTGGAGAGGCAGAGACAAGTGGGCCTGAGTTTGAGACCAGACTGGTCTACATAAGTTCCAGGACAACCAGGGCTATAAAGAGAAACCTCATCTGGGATGGGGGGAGGGGCAAAAAATACAATGTTTTTCCAGACAAGGAGGTTCACTCTAACAAGAGTTCACGATCAGCCCAAGCTATATGAGATACTCCCTGAAAAACAAAACAAAACAAAAACGAAAGGCGTCTGTGCACCAGACTGCCAGACCTATCAAGGCACACACATCAATTACTAGGTCACTCTGTCTACTCATCATTGCCCATCCATCCTCTTTGTGGCCTGGACAAGGTCTTGAAGAGCAGTACTATGAGCTATAGGACCTCTGAACTGGTGTACTTGTACTAATGCACTGACCATCTGCGACCTGAGAACAGAAATGTGCACCACCACACCTGGCTCTAATTCAGTTTCTGCAAAGGTGCTGACCCCCCAGTAAAATGCACTTTGAAATGGTTCTGCTTCAGAATGGTAGTCACTCTCCCTGAACCTTCCTACACCTGAGATCCTCTGCTACATCACAAGGGAGAACTCGGCACCCATGAACTTGTTCCCCTGCAAAGTACTTTTTAAACCCATCAGGTCCCCCACCTCCCCATGTTAAATTAACTCACACTGCCCTTGAACTCCTGACACTTGCCTTCACCTCCAAGTGTGGGGATGACCTGTTTGTGCTCCACCACAGGGAGCCTTAGATATCTGCACAGGGGACCAGCAATTCCAGGGATGAAAAGAGATCCTAGGAGCCTGGCACATTTTTCTATAGTAGGAAAGTTAGCATATTAACCCTAGCCTCAGGATTACACTGCCTGCCAGGCTCCCTAACTTGAGACACTCTCAGGAAGTAGATAAAAATAAATAGATAGATAGATAGACAGACAGAGAGACAGACAGATAATGTTTCAAACTTCTTTCAATATTAATGCTTTATTTTGGACTTTGAAGAAAGGACATGTTCCTCATTTGTAATTGGAGAGTTTCTGTGTTTTGACCTAAAATGTTGCCACTAATAAACTTTAAATCAATTTTAGTACACTTTCTAGTTAGGCAGTGGCATCACACACCTTTGATCCCAGCACTCAAGAGGCAGAGGCAGGAGGATCTCAAATTTGAGGCTAGCCAGGTCTACAGAGTAAATTGCAGGACAGCCAGGACTACACAGAGAAAACCTGTTTTGAAAAAAACAAAACAGTAAGCCTTCTAAATACAACCAGTTCAGGAATATAGCAACTGTTGATACTTCTCTTGGAGACAGTTATTCATTTGATCCATAACGTTAAAATGCATCCAGATCGCAGCAAAACAAAACCCAGCAGAGTGTCTGCATTCACACAGGAAGAGACTGTGCTCATCAGGGCTCATGGTAGACTCCTAGCACCCCACTGCCTGTGAGAATGTAGTGATGGAAAAGCAGTTAGCATGAGCTTTTTCCTTTCCTTTGGCTTTGGCTGGCTTGCCATGTAGTCCAGGCTGGCCTCAATTTGTAGAAATCTACCCACTCTGCTCCCAAGTGCTGAGATTAAAGTTGTGCACCACCATGTCCAGCATGAGCCCTGCCTGTTTGACGGACTTCTGCATGGGTATTGTGTGAGAGTCATCTCATGATTGGATTTCTAGGGCAGGATTCTTTGAGATGGGGGTCTCACTAGGGAGTCAAGGACCTCACTACAGAGATCAGCCTATTTTGGTCTTCCAAGTACTTTGATGGAAGGCATGTCACCATACCCAGCTTAGGGCAAGATTAAGGGAGTAAAAGCTGGTCATGACCCTTAAAGAACAGTTCAGAGGTTCTACCTTGATGAGGAAAGTGCTAATTAGCAAAGATACAGTGGCCAAGAGCACCCAAGGGCACAGTCTGCATGTGTAACTCTAGAGAAGCCCATGTGTACAACACCCATTCTTGTCTTGGTAGGCCCTGCGATCCTTTAGAACGTAAAGGGATATAAACACAGCCGGCAGCAGGGCAGGAGGCTGGACAGTCTCCTGACTTAACAAGGCAGAGCTACAGCAGTACTTCTCTCTAAGAGATGTATGACTTCAGGGTCACAGGGCAAGCAGTTGCCTGGAGTCTTATTAGTAGACCTGTTGCTAGGGTCCTTCCTCCTACTGTACTGCTGCTTGCCTGGCCACTTGTCCTGTGACTCTCTCCTCGCCCTTGTTTAGTCACGTGCTTCCTTCCACCGTGCTCTCCTGGGTTTTCCCTGCGTTCCAGTCACAGCGGTCTCACCGCACAGACTGCACTCATCCCATCTGTCTTTTCCTTACCTCACTCAGAGTGTTCCCAGAGTCCAGCTAGAGCCTGCAGCAGACCCGCCCCCAGCTGGCCATGCTGTCTAAAGGCCTCTGCTGGGCTTTCTTGTTTTCTAGTGCTCTCTCCTTACGATGAATTCCAAAACAGCTGCTAGAGACGGCTAACAACCAGAAGCGCAGCTGGAAAACGCCTGCACCTTGTAGGGGAAAGCAGTTGCCACGAGGCCTATTGAGTTGTCCTAATCACAGCTCCGCTCTTTTGCAGGCCTCGGGAATCCGGTGTCCTCTGGTGGTCCCAAGATGCTCTGCAATGTAGTTTACACTACTTTTCACTATATCCCATTCCAAGTCTTCACTTCTTTTTAAAGGATAGTTACAAGTCAGTGTGTGTGTGTGTGTGTGTGTGTGTGTGTTAACATGCACATGAGTGCAAGTGTCCATGAAGGCTAGAAGTGCTGGATTTATTAACACTCACCTACCAGATATGAATGCTGGAAATTAACCCCTGGCCCTCATCAAATGTAGTATGTGCTCCTAACTGCTCAGCATCCTTTCCAGCATCTTGTTCCCACTTCTTGTTTACTGAATGACTGCTGGAATGGAAGCTTCAAGGAGATAGGTATCTGAGTCTTTACTCAACCATGCTGTCTTGAGAGTGACTTGACCACAGCAGACAAGACAACAAACAGCTGTGAGTTAAGCAGGAGTCCAGATTTCCTGACCCAGGTAACAACAACCAATCAATAAACAGCTAACTAACAACTCTCAATCAATATACCAATATCCCTGTAGCATTAGAATGTTACACTAAGTGTCAAGTCCATTACCCCTCTATATACCCATGTGGGCTCTGGAACAAGCTGCAGATCTGATTCATGTGTGAATCACAGGGAAGGGAAGGAATATCAGGACTGCATGGAAAAACCCACTCAATGATGTCAGGATCTGGTTCCTCAAGGGAATGCATGGTCCCCAAGGACTAAGCAGCGACTACCTCTCCTGGGGACTAGGAGGGCTGGAAGTACTGATCTAAAATGCTGGGATCTATGCAGAGCACTCAATACTCCGTGCTTCACAATGTCCTTCGCCTCTACTCAGCCCAACGGTGGAGGCAAGCAGCATGCTTCAGGACTGCCTTAGACTGAGGCTTCATACACCATTAGGAGACAGTGCAAGATTTTACTGAGAAAAAGTGAATTTTTAATTATCTTGTGAATCTAATTAGAAAAACACACACAAGCAATGTTCACAACTATAAATTTAAACCTTTTGCACTAAAAAAAAAAAAAACCCCAAAACACAAAACAAACACAAAACCACAGGCATGAACTGTAAACCTGTATTAATTATCAACTAGTCTTAAGGTTAATTCTTAGCAGTAATTCAGTATTTTCCTTCTTGGCAATTGTAATGTAGCACCAAATGATCTCCCACAGAGGCACTAGTAATGCTGGCTGCCAGTGTAAGGAGCTGTCTCCAGTACAGTGCTTCCTCCCCACACACACCATCCACTCACACCACACATGGGAGTCATGTGCAGACAGTGTCCACTCTGACTCCCAGGGCAATGCAAACAAGACAGAGGCACGGGGTCACAGACTTTAATGTAGTGCATTCGTAGAAAAGGCCAGCCTTCACTCCCAGGCGTGCTCTCGTCCTCAGACTTTAATGTCATGATTTAGAAGATGCAGACGTTATTGCCTAAATATTACTCTATACATTTCCATCAGTGTTCTGGAAAACACCTTAAATTGCTACTTAATTTACACCATAATTACTGGGTTACAGCTTTAGCTCATTGGCAATTTTGGAAGCAATATTTTTGAAAGCTATGGATGTCCCTGATATCCGTTTAAACCGGACCCCATTCAGAGACAGTCTTGGCAGCTTACAGACTTCCATTTCCCACTGCACCAGGTTCTCTGCGTGCCCGTCGCCATGGACACAGAAGAGCAGGAAGCGTTCCCTCTGCTCATAGTCGCAGTTATTGGCATCCAGCACTTTGCGGATCTCCCGCATCATATCACTGGGATCCATGGAACTAGTGGTTTTCATACTCCAGGTGAAGCGCAGGGAGCGAGGTTTTGCCTCTTTGTTTTCATCCTTTTGTTCCGAAGACACATTGCGACTGAAATGTACAGGGGCATGGTGATTTTTAATTGCACTGAAAACAGAACCTTTTCCACCTCACTCACTTGATTATCAATAACTTTAGCAAAAATGACAACTGACCCCATGCACCTCACATTTACCAAGAGGCATATACGTATATCTCCAATCTCTAAACATAAATAACGCACACAAAAATCTACCTGGCTGGGAAATGTCCAGGAGGCAGCTGTGCTCCGGTGAGTACTGACCAGCAACCCCCTGCCCTTTCACCTCCAGCTTCTCTGTTACTATAGTTATGCTTGACACATGTACCACACAGACCAGAGCTCAAAGGCTGACTCAGCATTCCCAGCTTAGTACTACTGCTCCTCAGTTAGACGAGTACACAGCTAAGCCACCATCTACCTTGTTGTTTCTCTATTTTATTAAAATTTCAATTTTATAGTTGAAAATATCCAAGTCATGGTCCTGTGGTACTAGCCACTCAGGAGGCTGAGTAGCTCACAGGAGTCCAGGAGCTTGAAGTAAGCCTGAGTAACAGTGAGGCCCATCTCAAAATAGGCAAAACCAAACACTACAAATACCCACAACTCAGATGATCTAATCCTAATGAAACAGACGAAGAAATGAAATGCTACAGTTCACTTTTCTGTGGATAACTGAAATGACTGGTCTGCATGAGGTGAGGGCTCAAAGTACAGCTAAATTGCTACGTTTAGACACTCCACAATAAAGGCAAGCATGAGCTTGGCAACAATTTGGGAATAAGGAAACCTTAGGTAAGGAGGAAAAACAGCATAAAAACTATGGGCAGTCTGTTGGAGAGTCACAGAAGAGGAGTCAGGCGGGCAGACAGGACTGACCACATACACCTCAGTAAAATTCAATGGAACCAGAAGCAGAGGTTGTGTGTGATTCTGTTTGTGTGCGTGCTTTCTCTCTTTTGTGGAAATGGTGGTCTCATGAGGCTCAGGCTGCCCTGGCCTCCTGGTCCTCCTGCTCTCCATCCCAAGTACTAGGACCATAGGTGTATGCTACCATATTTGCTAAGTTTCTGTTTTCAACAGGGACATTGTCAGCAAATGCACAGAGGCAGGAAAGTGCAGAATGCACTCAAGACCCACCCCAGAGCATGGATCCACCACACTGGGTCAGAGTGGCATAGGCAAAAATCACTAGCCCTTACAGAGCACTTGCATGGCAAACCTTGTCTTGCTCCATACCAGGAAGTAGGTTCCACCATTACCTTCCTGTTGTGCATGGGCAATACACATGGAAAAGCATAGCCTGCTCTAAGCTGGGTCAGGCCTGGGAGGAGACTGCCTATAGCTCACTCCAAGTCTACCGTGAAAAGGCAGTTTACACAGTGCGCAGGGTCTCACAGGGACAGTTGGTCGAGCAGCAGGTGCCAAGGAAGATTTTCCCTTGGAACTGTAGCATCATTGTAACTTGCACTGAAAAGCATGGTAGGAGGCCTACCACTACAGAGATGGAATCCTGAGCCTACCTGTGATTCCATAGGCACAGTGAGTGCTACAGAAAACCCAAAGGCAAACATGAATTTACATAATATCATTTTAAGAGAAACACCACCCTCAGCCTTTCCAAACTTATCCAAGGCATCAAGGCACAAATGTAAAGCAGGGCTGAGGGTGCTCAGGAAGGCTCTCATGGCACACCAGTGCCCTCTTGTGGCTGCTGGCATGCAAAGCTGTCTCCTAGATCCAGCAAACAGAGCCAGCAGCCTCAAGAACATTCTAGAATCAGAACCTTGCCGCAGGCGCAACCAGGCCCACTGTACTTAAACGAATAACCAAAACCAGCATTGATCATCTAGGCCATAACAATGAGGTAGTTAAGTACTTAGAAAATATTTGAAGTAAAAAGCATTTCCCTCACCTTGAGCCCTCATATCTCCCGTTCCTCTCATATTCAGTTGGAAGCCTCAATGGAGAAGCAAAGGAAAGTGGAAAAGAGAAAAGAAATCTTACACACTGGTCCACAGCCACCCGTTCATCAACACAAACATTATATAATGAAATAAAGGTATTTCAGTTACCACTAAACTAATTTAAACTCCTCCTCCATCTGACTGCTGATGATATATTCCCCATGAGGACAAAACCATGGGAAGAGGCAAGCTGTGCATTCACATCAGTTTTCTTCCTGCTGTGCACACACATCAGTTTTCTTCCTGCTGTGCACACTCATGGCTTTGGACTACAGCTGCTCTGTTCTATGTTCTATTACCATGCCACACTGTATAATTTCCATTTAAAAAGAAGTGAGGTTATCAGTAGAACTCTACACTCTAATACAACACATTTGTCCAATGAAAATTTGCTATTTGGGAAGATCACCTAAGTATCATGAAGTGGCACTTGCAACAAAACGGTTTTTTTTTTTATCTCCACTTTTTAAGGTATCATGTTTCATAAACACAAAAATGTAACCTGGCCTTCCTGAGAGGCACACAAGTAGTAACTTAAAACAACAACAGCATCTCTCAATGGTGCCCTGGCTGTCCTAGAATTCAGTATGTAGACTAGGCTGACCTTGAAGCTCACAGGGGTCTGCCTGTCTCTGCCTCCCAGGTGTTATTAGGACATGCACCACCTGGTTAGGTGGCAACCTTAACAGCAGTGTTTCTGCCTTGTACATGCACATTCTAAGGACATCAATCTTTGTGATTTGTCAACACCAAAAATATTAACCCAACTGGAGCCACACTAACTATCATGCTCTAGTAAAACAATGACATATGGTTTCTTCATCGGGAAGTGACTTTTTAGACAAAATGCTGTTTGCTCTTCAACTCTCCAAAAAATACAACATTTTTGCTGTGAGACTGCTCACACCTCAGTTTCTAAGTAAGCCAGATCAAATAAAGTTGGAGGATTTTATGCTTGTCTCCAACATTAGAGTACCAGCCACCTTCTCACTTAAAGCCTTTGCCAATTCCATCTTCAGTAAAACACTTACCTTCTGCATGCTTTGAGGCTAAATCAGTAATTGTACACGTGATTACTGAACATCTCAGTCTTTAAAACAGGAGCATGCTAAGTGCTATTAGTACCAAGACAGAATTATCTGGATGCTAAATGATTCTACTGAAGAAAGAGAGTGCACAAGGCATGCACAGGCCTTCTGCGGAGTGGGTGCTACAATTCCTTTAATATGCCCAACAGAGTTAATCTATTTCTTTCCAGTTTCCTTTCAAGGATATGAGAATTTAGTTCTTAGCAGAAAGTTTAGTTTTAAAGTAAATAAAGACAAAAACAAAAAAAACAAAACCAAACAACAACAACAACAACAAAACAGGACCAAAAAGCCAAACCTGGTGTTAATTGCAGGAGCCATTTGGGGTAGGTGGGGTGAGGATTGAAAAGAAAGTGTACATATAGGAATAAAAGTAAGTGTACATATATAAATCCTACCTTTTGATAAACCTGAATGACATGTTTCTAAAAGAAATTAAGCCAAAACAAAATTAACAAAAAAGACTTGTACAAATTAAACAGAAAATCTAATTAATTATAGGAAGAATGGGAAAACAAACAAACAAACAAACCAAACACCATGGCTCCTCTTCTGGCCAACAATCAATAAAAACAACATTTGTTGAAGAAGTAAAATTATTGTAAACACTTAAATTTTGAGCATGTCATCTTTTAAATTGAAACATAAAAACATGTTTAGCCACAAAATAACTAAATCTATTAGAAACTTAAAAAAAAGATTTATTTATTATATATACAGTATTCTATCTGTGTGTATGCCTGCAGGCCAGAAGAGGGCACCAGATTTCATTACAGATGGTTGTGAGTCAACATGTGGTTGCTGGGAATTGAACTCAGGACCTCTGAAGAGCAGCCAGGGCCCTTAACCTCTGAGCCACCTTAACAGACACTCATTAGAAATGTTTTTAAGGTAAAAGTCAGTCTTTAAAAAATTAACATAATTATGATGTTATTATTAATACAGGGTCTTGCTGTATATATCAAAGGCTGGTCTTGCCCTTGCAACCTGCTTCCAACTTGCCACCATGCCTGTGACTTCAATGTCTTAAAGAAATAACATGTACTTTGCAATGTACTTGTAATAAATACCATTTCTCAGATTCCTACAGACTATCTAAAGAGCAGAACTCCTTCTTGACTTCTGCTACATAAACAGAAAAGACCTAATTACAAGTAATTTAGACATTAAGAGAATTATCACTGAGCTAGGTGTGGCAGCGTAAGAAGACAGAGAGGCCAGGCAGGCCTATAAAATCAGTTCCAGAGCCATGGCTATATAACAAGATCCTGTATTAAAGAGGGTGGGTAATGCTGCTTGGTAAAGTGTTTGCCTGGCATGCATGAAAACTCCGGGTTTGATCTCCAGTACTGCATGAAATGGGGGCATGGCTGGGCATATCTTTGATTCCAACACTCAGGAGGTCTTGGGGGTAGATAGGCAGAACAGAAAGTTCAAGGACATCCTTGGCTACCTAGTGAGTTTGAAGCCAGACTGGGCTACATGTAACCCTATCTTAAAAATGACAAAACCAAACTGAAACCCAACAACAATAACAAAGTTAAGGAGACACATGGCTATGCTGAAGCACCTTTGGGCAAGTGCAGGCAGGAAAAACCCAGGGTTGTAATGGATACCGCAGACAGACGTATTCACCAAACAACATTTTTGGATTTTTCCTCTCTAATTTGGGGGTAACTCTGTACTGCTTTTAGGGAAGTTCAGAATCTTGACCTTGTGCATGGCACTGTCATCTCTAATTGTGTTGAGCTCCATTCACAGCTATCCCAGAGTGCATGCAGCCTGTGAACCACAGGTTGGACACACTTGTTTAGAAAAACTGGGAAGTGTCTAACAGAGACAACTGCCATCCATATCACACAGAGCAAACAATGGTACACAGCAGGATAAATACTATATAGAAGACTGTGCACATAAAATATTTTTAATTAGACACTACATATAGATATGTTTTTAAAATATTATTTCAAAATGATTATTAGTACCCACTTTCCTGTCCCAGTGTTGGGGCCTTGTGAATTCTATCACTGAATGACATGCCTAGACAAGGTCTTTTTTTTTTAAATCTCTCTCTCTCTCTCTCTCTCTCTCTCTCTCTCTCTCTCTCTCTCTCTCTCCCTCCCTTCCTCCCTCCCTCTCTCTCTCTCTGTTTTGCCAGCATGTATGATAGATGTATGATAGTGTTGACAGCTGTGCGGTGCTGGGAATTGAATCTGGGTCCTACGGAAGAGCATCCAGTGTTCCTAATCGCTGAGGCATCTCTCCAGCTCCAACAACGTCTTTTAAAAATTATATATTTTAGGTGTATGTGTATTTGCCTGCATTATATAAGTGTACCACAAATATGCAGGCCCAAGAAGGCCAGAAGGAGATGGGCCCTGTAAAACCAGAGGAGCACACAGTCATCAGCAACAGTGTGGGTGCTGGGAATGGAACACAGGTGGTCTGAAAGAGGAGGAGAAAGAATTTCAAATGTAGAGACAAGGAATTTTTTTAATATTTATTTATTATGTATACAATAGTCTGTCTGTGCCCAGAAGAGGGCACCAGACCCCATTACAGATGGTTGTGAGCCACCATGTGGTTGCTGGGAATTGAACTCAGGACCTTCGGAAGAGCAGCCAGTGCTCTTAACCTCTGAGCCATCTCTCCAGCCCGAAGGATTTTTTTTTAAAAGATTTATTTATTTACATATATGAGTGTACTGCCTGCATGTACACTTGCAGGCCAGAAGAGGGAATTGGATTCCAATGCAGATGATTGTGAGATATCATGTGGTTGATGAAAATTGAATCCAGGACCTCTGAAAGAACAGCAGTGCTCTTGGCTCAAAAGCCAGCCCCTATATTTTGGTTATTATTATTACTGTTGTAGCTTTTTTTTTTTTTTTAATATAGCCCTGGCTGTTGTGGAACTCACTCTGTAAACCAGATTGCTGATTGGTCTCAAGGTCAGAAATCTGCCTGCCTCTGCCTCCCGAGTGATGGGATTAAAGAAATATAGAAAAATCCTTGCACTCAGAGGACAAAGATAGGCAGATTTCTGTGAGTTCAAGGTCAGCCTGACCTACAGAGAGAGTTCCAGAACATCCAGGGCTATACAGAGAAACTGTTTAGAAAAACAAACAAAAATCCTGTCTCAATTAAAAAGTAAAAAGTAAAGAAACTTGGAGTAGGGTGGTTGGTGAGATTGCTTGGTGGTTAAGAACACTAGATACTCTTGCAAAGGAAGTAGATTTAATTCCTGACACCCACAGGTAGCTTACAAGTATCTGCAACTCAGGTTTCAGGGGATCCAATGTCTTCTTTTTGTTTTTTTGTGGGCATCAGACACACGCACAGACATACATGCAGGCAAAACATTCATATATATAAAATAAAATTTAGGGGCTAGAGAGATGGCTGCATCTTGCTCCTCCATAGGTCCTAAGTTTACTTCCCAGCCGCACCCACATGGTGGCTCACAACCATCTATATTGGGATTTGATGATCACTTCTGGTATGCATGTGTACATGCAAATAATAAAAAAAACCTTAAAAATCTTTAAAAAACCCAAACAAACCCCAAACTAGAGGTATCTATAACATATAAAAATGATGATTATCTATATTTTGTTTAAACAAGAAACTGTAATATAATTTCTGTTCAAACACTGTATGGCATGAACCAAGTGTAACTAGAAAATGAACAGACAGCTCCTCACTGAACCTGGTGAGCAGCACTGGACTCAATGGGTTGCCTCTGCAGCCAGGAAGAGTTGGCTCAGACACATTTCTGGTTTAAGATATAAAATTGTGCCTACAACCTGGTCTACAAGAGCTAGTTCCAGGACAGGCTCCAAAGCTACAGAGAAACCCTGTCTCGAAAAACCAATCAATCAATCAATCAATCAATCAATCAATCAACCAACCAACCAATAAAATAAATTAAAAAAATAAAATAAAATAAAATTGTGCCTAATCTTTCTGAATCTCATCTTTATTCTTCTACAGAATGTGGAACATCTATCCATGTACAGGACAGACTGGGAATGAAATACAAATACAGTAGGGAGGACTAGGGAACAGATTATTAATATAGATAAATAGACTGTTCAGCATAAATACATGTGTATTACTTATAGAGATACCTGTTAGGGAATATTATTTTAGGGTGTGTGACTTTTTTTATGCAGCATCTGTTTAACTCTGTGAAGTTGTGATTCTTTGCCTGTCTAAAACACCTGATGGTCTAATAAAGAGCAGAACGGCCAATAGCAAGGCAGAAGCTAGGATAGGCGGGGCTGAAAGACAGAGTATAAATATAAGGAGAGGTTAGGAGACTGAGCAGTTAAGAGAAAAAGGAGAGGAGGATATCAGGGGCTAGCCACCCACGGAATAAGAATGAAAGATATACAGAAGTAAAGGAAAGATAAAAACCCAGAGGCCTAAGGTAGTCAGGATAATTTAAGAAAAGCTGGCAAAAAAAACCAGACCAGGGCTGGAGAGATGGCTCAGTGGTTAAGAGCACTGCCTGCTCTTCCAAAGGTCCTGAGTTCAATTCCCAGCAACCACATGGTGGCTCACAACCATCCGTGCCCTCTTCTGGCTTGCAAGCAGAGTATTGAGAATATTGTATACATAATAAATAAATCTTAAAAAAAAAAAAAAACCAGACCAAGCTAAGGCTGGGTGATTATAACTAAAAAGCCTGTGTATGATTTATCTGGGATCTGGGTGGTGGGCCCCCTCAAAAAGCCAAAGGAGTAAGACATCACTCAACAAATACCACACATATGTATGATATAGATGTTCACATGATATACAAATATATACGTATATAGAAAACAACTAACTGGGGTGGGGGCTGGAAAGACGGCTTCGTGGTTAAGAGCACTGGCTGATTTTCCAGACTAGGGTTCAAGTCTCAGCACCCACATGGCAGTTTACAACTGTCTGCAACTCCTGTTCCAGGGGATCTGACACCCTCACACAAACATACATGTAGGCAAAATACCAATGCACATAAAATACAAATAAACAAATTATTTTTAAAAACCACTAAGTAGCCAGACCTACTACCTTTACCCTCTAGTGCCCTGGAGGCAGAGGCAGAGGCAGATTGCAGGTGAGCCTCTGTGAGTTCCAGGCCAGACTGGCTTGCAAAGCAAATTCTAGGTCACAAATACCCAGAGATATTGTCTCAAGAACTAGAATGAGAGCCAGAGGTTGTTCAGTGGCTAAGAGCACTTGCTCTAAGAGAGGACCTACGTTTGATTCTCAGAACCTACAAGATGGCTCACAACCATCCAACTCCAGTTCCAGGAATTTGACATCCTCTTCTGTCCTCCTTGGGCACCAGTCATGCATGTGGTGGTGCACAGAAACACATTTGAGCAAAACACCCGTACACATAAAACAAAATAGAATCAGTAAGAACAACAACAACAAAAAATCCCAAACCAAACAAACTAGATATGCAGAGATATCTATCCATGTAGCTTAGCACACAGACACAGAAAACCCTTCAAATGTTAGCTGGCTTTTTTCTTTAAAAACATTTTATGTGTATGCGTCTACTATCCATATGTACTATATGCCGGGTAAGCTTGTGTGACAAGTGCCATCCTGAAAATACAGTTTTGGCCTTTTTTTTTTTTTTGGTTTGTTTTTCCTTGCATGATCTATGCTTTTTTTTTTTTTTTTTTAGTTTTTAAAGACAGGGCTTCTCTGTGTATGTCTGTGTATGTAGCCCTGGCTGTCCTAGAACTTGCTCTGTAGACCAGGCTGGACTCCAATTCAGAGATCTGTCTGCATTTGCCTCTTGATATGAATCCCTGGTTATGTGGTGTGTGCAGACGTGTGCTCAGAGGCCAAAAGACAATATCAAGTACCTTGCTCTATTACTCTACACCTCATTCTTCTGAGACAGAACCCACTCTTTTCTTCCTCCCTCCCTTCATTGTATATGTAAGGATGTTTTGCCTGCTTGTAAGTGCATACAGAGGCCAGAAGAGGGCACTGGTGAAGAGAGGATAGGATCCCCTGGAACTGGAGCTGTACCTGATTGAGAGCAGCCATGTGTGTGCTGGGAACCGAAGCTGATCTAAAAGAGCAGCAAGTGCTCTTAAAAAGGGAATTTTACTGAACCTGAAAAAAGTGTAGTAGACAGAAGCCTCAATGACTGTCTTGTCTCTGTCAACCACAGCAGCGGTCAAAGGCATGAGTAGCGAGTCTGTGGATTTTTATGTAGGTGTTGGTCTTCATACTTGTTTAGGAAGCACTCTTACTGAGCTACCACTACAACCACCATGTGCTGGTATTTCAAATCAATGATAGTCTCCCAGAGAGCACAAAGGAGAAATAAATGGGAGGACTTTCATGATGCTTAAGTGTCAATTACAGGGCTGGTGAGACAGCTCAGCGGGTAAGGTACTTGCTATTGAGCCAGACATGGAAGAGATAGATGTTTTCATATTTAGAGACAATCACTGTAGACGTGTTTTTCTCGGTGATTGCTAAACTGCAATAGATATGTCATGTGGACAGATGTCTGAACAATACAAACAATAATTAAAGAATGATAAATTCTACCTAAGCACTAAACAACTTTTAGTACTGTGAAAAGATGCTGAGTTCTGTAATTCTACTTTAAAGCTGGATACACATGAGCTAATGGAGGAAAGAAAAGGATCCAGGCAGCAGCTTCACAAATTAGGAAAGACATTTACTTTTTCTCTTTGTATTTGCTCCAACAGAACCAGCACTACATAACACTTACCTCCTTGTGAGTTTTGAAGTTAGTTTACTAAAAAGATTAGTGGAACCTCGGCTTCGAGTCTGGGACAGTGGTGTGGCTTCGTGGGACAAGCTGGGTGAGGCAGGTGGGCCATTGTATGTTGCAGTTCGCCGCTCCCGAGGCTGGCCGTGGAAAGTGCTACGGCTGGCCGTGCCCCTTGGAAAGCGAATCCGATCTGGAGTGGTCGCACTGCTAATACTATGGGTGGAAGCAACTGGAGTTCTCTGATCTGGAATAGTGCTAGGAAAGCAGAAAAAGAGACATCTCTGTTCCCAAAATCACAACATGAAAATTTATAAGCACAATATACCTTTTACACATAATGAAGTAATCAGCCACTGGGAATCAAGATCCAAAGGGTATTTTAAAACAGGATTTCGGAAAAAAACGTAAGCTCAGTGGGGAAGATATCAAAGGAACAGGACAAGAAACAAAGCTCAGAAAGTTCAGGGATACCATATATGCACATTTCAAGGACAAGAGTAATGTAGGCTAACTTAAACTTTCCCCCTCTACTTCCCTTCAAGCTGCTTACACAGAGAACTGTGCCAAAAGGAAAGGCTTGCATGTGAAAAGGAACAGGCAACCAAAAAATTTGTAGAAGCACACAGATGGCATAAATATAAAATCCCACATGCTGAAACCAAGTTGGGGTAGGGATTTCTTAGACCCTCTGTAGTATGCCAAGGCATGAAGACAGGCATATATACATACACATACACAGACAACACAGACACAATGAAACAGGATGTGCTTAACTAAAACTATATGGAAGTTTTTTGGACAACTGTAACAAAATCTTGAACCATAAAATCCACAGCACAAAATTAAGCAGCGGTGGGTACACATTAGCTTTACAAGGAATGTGCGTTTTTCTTACATAGCCTTGAAGTTATCTCCTTCACTGTCTATTGGAGGTAACATCATCTTGGGGTGCCCAGAGGCTGACATGGACATCGACTTCTGATGTCTCAGCCGACAGGTAGATGTGGCACAGAGTGAGGCAGGGCTAGCTGCATAAGCGAACACTTCTGTCAGGCTGGGAGAGGGTTTGGGTTCAGGCAGAGGCAGAAACAACAGTGTGATGGAACAGTGACCAAAGAGCAGCTTGCTGTCTGTCTAATGCACACACCTTCTCCCCAGACCCCTGCAGACCTCCAGAGATCAAGAGTCTCTTTCACTTGTTTGGGGATTCTGGGCCAATTGCTGGCCTGCAGCTGCTTTTGCAAACAGCAGTTTAAAAAGTTCATTATCTTTTTTTAAAAATTTATTTCATTGGTGCAAGGGTGTCAGGTCCCCTGGAACCTGAGTTACAGATAGCTGTAAGCTGCTATGGGGGTGCTGAGAAATGAACCTGGGTCCTCTGGAAGAACAGTCAGTGCTCTTACCCACTGAGCCATCTCTCCAGCCCCCCCCCAAAGTTCATTATCTTAAAGAATATAACAGTCTCCATGTTTAAATACTTGTTCTATATGTGCCTTCCAAGCTCTGCCTGAAATAGAACACACCCTAAAGACATCTCTATGCAAATGTAGGTGGTAAAATGAATGTGGCACAAGCACATAGTACGTTTCACCTTTTTCCTTTCAAATGAGTGACTGAAGTAATGGGTACAGAAACTTGTTATTATACACCAGAGTATCCTACGTCATTTGAACAACACAGTTTAGAACTTTCCCACTCAGAAGACATTTTCTCCCTTCTTATATAGATGGGAAAAATCAGCATATGGACTATTTATGGAAAGAGTGTTATACTGATTTAAAGTCTTCAGTGTTACCTTGCCTAATAGCTTCAAACAAACTCACCCACATAAAATAGTACCCTAAGACCTGTTTTCTCTTTTTGCCTTTATATGGGTTCCGGAAATCAAACTATAGTCACTAGGTTTACATGGCAAATTACAAATGCCTTTTACCTGCTAAGCTATGTGTCTCATTGGCTCAACTCTTATACTCTTTCTTATCTGTTTAGGTCCAGACAGCAGTCATACATTGATTGCTCTGCCCAGCTGCTGACAATTTTGACCAAACTGGGAGCAAGGATCAACATGTGTTTGGAACACAGTAAGAAAAGCAGGAGCTGTTTGACATCTCTGGAGAACATATGTTGTCTTAAAAACTTGCGAGAAGCTTTGTTTTTAAGACTTTGGTGCACAGCAAGAGACTGTTCTCTTTTCCCAAGAAGCAGCTGCAGGAGAGACTAGACCTACAGGTACACAGGCATGAAGAGAGCATGTGCAGATACTCTGCAGCACTGACTGGATTCTCCTCAAAGTACTAAGGGAAAGTATAATTCACATTTGAATTATTAACTATTTGATTAAAATCATTTTTATTATATTAAAATTGTGTGTGTGCTTGAGTGAGCATGCCCACAAACTCTAGAATAGCATACTAGGTCTCCTGCAGCATTAGTTAGAATTCTGGTCCTCTATAAGAGCAATAAATGCTCTTTTAACTACTGGACATCTCTCCAGTCTACCACCCCCCACTCACTTAAGAGATCCAACCGCTCTGCCTCCCAAGTGCTAATGTTAAACGTGTGTATCACTACTGTATGGTGTACCTGTTTTGTATTTGATTTTTAAATTTATTTATTTATCATGTATACAGTGTTCTGTCTGCATGTATTCCTGTGGGCCAGAAGAGGGCACCAGACCCCATAACAGATGGTTGTGAGCCCCCACATGTTTGCTGGGAATTGAATTCTGGTCCTCTGGAAGAGCAGCCAGTGCTCTGAACGGCTGAGCCATCTCTCCAGGCCCAACACAGTTGTTTTTAACATCTATCTACATTAGGCCTAACATCCTAATTTAGTGTTAGCTAAATTTCAAACTGGTACAATCAAATTCTAACAGAAACAACAAAAAACTATTCACGACACAGTCCTTACACTAACAGCAACATATTCTAGAAGTTCAAGCTGGTTGCTATAAAAAATGCAAAAGGTGCCAGGAGGTGGTGGCTCATATCTTTAATCCCAGCACTTGGAAGCAGAGGGAACAGAATGTGTTCCAGGACAGCCAGAGCTACAGAGAAACCCTGTCCTGAAAAGCCAAAAACAAACAAACAAACCCCCAAAAAGTATTCACGATTGGTCATAAATAATCTAGTCCACAACAATCTCTAAAAGCAAGATAACAGAAGTTATATTCTTAATAGTTTTGGGTCTAAGGGTGGGGCATTTTTTTTTTAAGATGGAGTCTTTAAGATCCTCCTGCCTCTTGCCTTACAAGTGTTGTGATCAAATGTATGTGCCACCAGCCCTGGCCTCATTTAAAAAACCTAATATAAATAGTGGTTTTCTTTTTTTGTTTCGGGCTAGAATTTTTCTGTTTCTTGGATTCAGAGATCTGCCTGCCTCTACCTCCCAAGTGCTGGCATTAAAAGGCATGTGCCACCACCAAGCAGCAAACAGTGCCTTTCTTTTGGTTGTTGTTTTGAGAAAGTGTTTCTCTGTCTCATCACCCTGGCTGTCCTAGAACTCACTCTGTAGACCAAGCTGGCCTTGAACTCACAGAGATCTGGCTTCAGAGTACTGGGATTAAATATGTGCACCCCCTCTGCCCGGCAAAATAGTGCCTTCTTTTTTTTCTTTTTTTTTAAACTTTAACTTTATTTCATACGCATTGGTATAATGACGTCAGATTCTCTTGAATTGGAGCTACAGACAGCTGCAAGCTGCCATGTGGGTGCTGGGAATTGAACCTGGGTCCTCTGGAGGAGCAGTCAGTGCTCTTAACCACTGAGCCATCTCACCAGCCCAAAATAGTGCTTTCTTAACATTCAAGCAGAATGAAACCTGTTGGAAACAGGCAAAAACACCTTGTCCTAAGCACTGCCATTTTGACTTCAAACTCCATTTTACCTGTAGGGTGAAGCAAAGTTCATGTTCCCAAGCCATAGAGGGACTGGGGGCTTTCCAAGAGATGATCAACCCCTCCTTAAACAACAGAAAGTCTGTTATGCTCTTTAGGTTTCTAAAACTATGGCTGTTCCCAACAACAAAACGAATAAATAAATCTGATTAGTTGGATTGATAAGCTTACATTCTGTGTCAACTGACAATATTGGAACCCATAGGGAAAGCCCCTAATCTTTGAATCCTGATTGGTGGAAAAATATAACTGTAATTTGGCACAGATGTTTGTGGGTTTTGTGTTTAAATACTTGCTGCAATGAATGACTGGGGACATAGTTAGCTCCCAAGTCTGCACTGTTATCCCTGACTGGTCAGTCTCCATGATATTGTTCAGTAATAAATCTTGCTTTTCAGAACTTCTTGTGTCTGCTCAGATTGATTTAGAGCCTCATAGCCAAAACAAAACCAACATTTTACACAGTGTCAGTTTTATGTCAACACACAAGCTATAATCATTTGGGAATAGGAACTCACAAATGAGAAAAAGCTCCATAAGACTGGCATACAGGCAAGTCTGTCAGGCAGTTTTTGATTAATGACTGATGTGCAAAGGCCCAGCCCACTGTGGGTGGTTGGTGGGTAGGTGGTCCAGGGATGTTTAAGAAAGCAAGCTGTGCAAGCCAGTATGTAGCACTACTCCATGTCTCAAAAAACAAACAAAACAGTTACTAATACCAGACTACTATCAAGAATAAAGGCTGGCACATGGGTAAGTGGATAAGGGCACTTGCTGCCATGCCTGATGACAAGAGTGTCAACCCCTGTACCTTCATGGGGGAAAGAAAGAGAAAGACTTAACTGCTCAAAGTTGTTCTCTAACCTTTATCTGCCCCCCCCCCCCTCTGACTCAATGAGGAATTGTCTAGATAAGACCTACGGGCATGTTTGTAAAAAACTATCTTAAAATTTTATTAAATGATATGGGAGACCACTGTGTGTAAAAATCCCTGGTTTGCATCCTAAATTACATAAGTAGAGAGAATGAGCTGAGTACATGCATTCATTTTTCTTTGTTCTTGCCTGTGACGGTGACTAGCTGTTACAAGTTCTGCCTTGCTGTACCTTCAGGGATGGACTGGAGCCCGGCTTTGCAAACCAAGTAACCCTGTCTCCCCTAACGCTGCTTTCATCAGGGTACTTTATCTCAGTACTCTGGGGGCAAAGGACAGCTACTTACATAGTGAGTTCCAGGTTGTGAGACCTATTTCAAAACAGAACCAACAAAAAAATACAACACAAACAAAAACTATCACCTATGCAGAAAAATAAAAAGCTCCACAAAGGACCAGGAATCAGAAAAACACCAGAATATAATATTTTTAAAAATTTACTGGGGCGGGCTGGAGAGATGGCTCAGAGGTTAAGAGCATTGCCGGCTCTTCCAAAGGTCCTGAGTTCAATTCCCAGCAACCACATGGTGGCTCACAACCATCTGTAACGGGGTCTGGTGCCTTCTTCTGGCCTGCAGGCACACACACAGACAGAATATTGTATACATAATAAATAAATATTTAAAAAAAATTCACTGGGGCTGGAGAGATGGTTCAGTGGTTAAGAGGATTGGCTGTTCTAGGAGACCTGGGTTCAAATTCCAGCACCCACTTGGCAGTTCATGACTGTCTGTAACTCCTGTTTCAGGGTATCTGACACCTTCACACAGATATATATGCAGATGAAACACCAAGGCACATAAAATAAAAATAATAAAAAGAAAACCCTACTCTGAGAAAGCAAAGGTTAAGAAATAAAGCAGAAAACAACAATACAAAAGAGCTCCCCCCACCCCATCACTGAAATCAGAAGGTTGGTTTAAAAAAAAAAAAAATCAGTGATAAGGGGTTGGAAAGATGGCTTACAGTTAGTACTGGCTGCTGTACCAAAAGGACCAGGGTTTGATTTCCAGCACCCACATGACAGCTCACACCTGTCTGTAACTACAGTTCTAGGGGAATCTGCAGACATATAAGCAAAACACCAACGCACATAAATTTTTTTTCCTAATTCACTGATAAACATAATCTTACAAAATAAGCTTAGCTGATCAAAAGTTCTAGTAATCTATGGAAGGGTTTAATAATGGGGGTATGACAGTTAACTTGATAAGAGCTAGATTTACTTATGAGACAAGCCTCTTAGAAAAACCTGTAAAGGATTACCTAGATTTGATTAAGTGTGGCAGGGAGAACAATTTTAGCTGTGGGCTGGGTCCTGACTGTAAATAAGATAAAGAAATTAGAGCACAAGCCCTCATTTCCTCTGTGCATCCTGACTTTGGGTGTGACATGAACAGCTGCCTTAAGCTCCTACAGTCATCACTTCCCAAAACGATGAACTGTGAGCCCAAATAAGCCCTTCATCCATGTTTTTGATGAGGTATTTTGTTCTAGCAATAAGAAAATAATTAACAAAATATGGAGTTTGATCTTTCTCAGGTAATCAGAGGTCACTAGTCACATATTGTTTAAATAATGGGACCAAACAATACAAAAATCATTACAATAAAACAAATTAATGTCAGAAAGCTGGGCGGTGGTGGCGCATGCCTTTAATCCTAGCACTCGGGAGGCAGAGGCAGGTGGATCTCTGAGTTCGAGGCCAGCCTGGTCTACAAGAGCTAGTTCCAGGACAGGCTCTAGAAACTACAGGGAAACCCTGTCTCGAAAAACAAAAACAAAAAAAAAAATTAATGTGAGAAGACATGTGTATAGTACACACACTTGTAACCCCAGTACTTGAGTGTGGAGGCAGGAAGAGCCTGAAGAAGAAAGAATGAAGACTACTATCACCCCAACTCACTCCTCGTTTTCCACTGTCTACTGCACCTCAGGGCTTCACACATGTATGTTTGGAAAAAAAACCTATTAACACCCTCCCCCCAACACACAACCACTGATGCTAAATATGACCAGATAGTGGTCAAGATTCAAGCCAGAGGACAGCAAAATGTAATATGAATTCATCATGGAGTCCTCTGAGACTCACTGTGATTTTCATCTTCTCAGAATCTGGTTTATTCTATACAGAATATACATTTAACCAAATCCCTCCAATAGATTTCTTTTCCCTACCACCCCTGCCCCCTCACCCAAATCAATAGCACTTCATGGTTTCTGGATCTACCTAATCCCATTTTCTTTCTTTCTTCATTTCTTCCTTTTTTCCCCTTCCTTTCTTTCTCTTTTGTCTGAGACAGGGATTCTGTGTGTATGTAACTCTCTGGAACTTGCTAGAGCTGCAGACCAAGCTGGCCTTAAACTCATGAGATTCACCTATCTCTGCCTTCCCAGTGCGGAAATTAAAGGTGTGTACCACCACAGTACAGTTTATTATTTATTTATTTTTGATTACAGGAGCTCACATTTAGGAGATTTCCTGAGTTTCAGAAGACCATCAGAGGCTGTACTTTTAGGTATGTATGGTTGTTTTGCCAGTCTATATGTCTGCATACCACATGCATGCCCGTGGAAGCCAGGAGAGATAATCAGATCCCTAGGACTGGAGTTATATACAGATGGGTGTTGAGTCTCACATGAGTGCTGGAAATAGAGCATGGGTCCTTTGGAAGAGTAGTCAGTGCTTTCCGCCACAGAGCCATCTCTCCTCGTTTTCGTACTCTTATTTCATAACTCTGGAAAGCTGTCTGCATGATATGATCTTCTACTTATGGATACATGATCTTAATATTTCAAGTCATGCAGAAGATAGACTCTCCATGTTCCTAGAACTCAAGTGTATATCTCTGAGGGGAGACTATGATACTCCTGGCCATCTGTGCCTGGTAGCAAGGCTGGCCCTGAACTTAGAGAAACATTTGCATAGGCCTCCAGAGTGCTAGGAATTAAAGACCTATAAGACAACCACCCAGCTTAAGCTATTATTATTGCTATCATAGAGCTGGAAATGGAACCATGCACACTATTATGGCACTATATCTAAACCACACCCCAGACCCTGTTCAAAAGATGAACACACACAAAATCTCCTCCATTCCCTACTCACCGTTTTCAAAGACCACGCTGACAGTCTTTCTGAAGAAACCTCCCTGGTCCAACCCCAGCTCTTCTTTGTCACACATACCAACCATAGAGATAGATGCTTTGGACAAAGAGAAGAATCTGGAATCCTAATCTCTTGCTAGAAATTAGCATTTAAAGTTTACTTACCTTTAAAGAAGGATCAGTTGATTATTTGAATTTAGATTAGAAAAGTGAGAAGTAACATACTACCACTTCTTTTGGGAGAAAACTTTTTTTTTTTGCCAATAAGTAAAATCTCATACCTGTTTTCTTTGCCATTCTGGATCACTGAGTGTCGATCCGTTGCAGACCTCTCACTGCAAACGTAAGTGTTTCGCCGTGTCATCCCACCAGACGCTGCATTACTCTGCAAGAAAAGGGCATATTTATCTTAGACTGTTTGCAAAGTACAATTCAATACGAATAAAAACAACCTAAAAATTTGTTTATGCAAACAAAAAAATTGGAAGAGGGATGTTGTCTATGTGTTTGGTGATGTTCATGTTCCTAGAGGCTCGATGTTAATTAATGCCTGCTAACTCTCTGGATCACTTTCTACTGACTTAAGATGTGCCTCCCTGAACTCAGAAATCTCAGACTTAGCCAGCTTGTCCAAGGGACATTGTCTTTTCCTTTAGAGTACTGAGATTATAGGCAGGTGGCCACACCTGTTTGGCTCGTATGTGGGTGCCTGGGTTTCTGAACTCTGGTACTCACACTAGAGTAACAAGCATTCTACCCATTAAGTCATCTTCCCAGACCAACATAGTCATTCATAAACAAACAAATAAAAACAATGTATGTGTCTATGCATTTGCATGCACTCTCATGTCAGTGTATGTGTGTGTGTGTCCTGGAGCTAGAGTTAATGGTGAGCAGCCCAAGGTAGATACTGGGAACTGAACTCTTCTGCTCAGCAAGAACAGAAAGCACTATTAACCACGGAGCCATTGCTCCAGTTCTTCCTTTTTTTTTTTTTTTTAAATAAATCTTTACATATATCTAGTAATCCAAACTAGTAAGACCTAGTTAATAATAAGCCTGAGCAAAAGGCCCAACAGCTTGTAATTAATATAAGCCTCTGTGTGTTTGAGATTGAATGGCTATGGAAGCAAGCAGGACAAAAGCTTCCGTTTACATAAAAGGGCAAAAGATAAACTGGAGAGATAGCTCAGTGCTTAAGAGCACCCACTGGTTGTTCTTCCAGAGGACCTGGGTTCAATTCCTAGCATCTACAAGGTGGCTCACAAACTAACTCCAGTTCCAGGGATCTGATGCTCTGCAGGCACCACAAATGCGTGACCACAGAAGCAAACAAAACACTTATACACATTAAAACAAAAAAGTACCAAGGTTATTATGCAAAGTGAAGAAAGAACATGCACAAGGGCAGGAAATGCTTGAAAACTTTATGTCTGATCAGTCTTTAGAATCTAGCCAGGCGGTGGTGGTGCACACCTTTAATCCTAGCACTCGGGAGGTAGAGGCAGGCGAATCTCTGTGAGTTTAAGGCCAGCTTGGTCTACAAGAGCTAGTTCCAGGACAGGCTCCAAAGCCACAGAGAAACCCTGTCTTGAAAAACAAAAAACAAAACAAAACAGAAAAACAAAAACAAAAAAATCCAGAATACACAAACATCTATTTTTTTTTTTAAGATTATGTTCTGTCTGCATGTACATCTGCAGGCCAGAAGAGGGCACCAGAACTCACAGATGGTTGTGAGCTACTTAGTGGTTGCTGGGAATTGAACTCAGGACCTTTGGAAGAGCTCTTAATCTCTGAGCCATCTCTCCAGCCCCCATAAACAGCTCTTACAACATAATTCCAGAATGATAGACAATTTAAAAATGGGCAACAGGGGTGCTGGCTCAGTGGTAAAGAGCGCTGGCTGCTTGTCCAGAGGTCCCGAGTTCAATTCCCAGCAACCACATGGTGGCTCTCAACCATCTGTAATGAGATCTGATGCCCTCTTCTGTAGTGCAGGCATTCACGCAGGCAGAACACTGTGTATACAATAAATAAATCTTTAAAAAAAAGTAGGGGCCAGCAAGATGGCTCAGTTGATGGTGTGTTTGCTCCCAAGACTGACAATCTGACTTTTTTACAGAGAGTAGAACACAGGATCCAATTCCCTTGCACATGTATGCACTGAGTGTATGCATACACAACAGAAATATAACAAAAGTTTTTGGGGTTTTTTTTTGTTTGTTTGTTTGAGACAGTGTAACACCTCTGGCTGTCCTGGAATTTCATTTGCAGACAAGGCTGTCCTCGAACTCAGAGATCTGTCTGCTGGAATGAAAGGTGTACACCACTACCACCCAGCAGATTCCAACTCTTGAAGGTGAGGCAGGAGAACTGTCATGGGTTCAAGGCCACCCTGGGTTACATAGTGAGACCCCATTTATTTCCATATCTAGAACCCACATGGCAGGAAGAGATTAACAACATTATACAAAGTTGTCCTCTGATACTATGGGATGTCTTCCACCCACAAAGAAATAAAATGTAGGCCAGGCGATGGTGGCACATGCCTTTAATCCCAGCACTAGGGAGGCAAAGGCAGGTGGACCTTTGTGCGTTCGAGTCCAGCCTGGTCTAGTTCCAGGACAGGCAACAAAAACTACAGAGAAATCCTGTCTCAAAAATAAAAAAATAAAAAGAAATAAAATGTAATTAAATAAAAAAGGACAAAATGAGAGGGAATAGTGGCTTGATGTAAAGTTGTTTGATATGTAAGTCTGGGGACCTAAATTTATTTCCCAAAAGTAACGGTTTGTGTTGTTTTATAATTCTGATACAAACTAGAAAAATCTGGGTAGGAGAACTTCCAATTGAGGAACTGCCTCCATCAGTCCTCTAGGCAAGTCTTGATTGATATGGGGGGCTTGGTTTATGATGGGTGGTACCAACCCTGGAAAGGTGGTCCAATGTTTTATAAGAAAATAAAATGAACAAACCAGTCGGCAGTCTCTGCTTGAGTTCTTAACCTAACTTCCCCAAAGGACAACCCAGGAGTTGTTATAATGAAGTAAAGCAGCCAGGCAGTGGCAGTACACACACCTTTAGATGGCCAGAGCCACACAGAGAAACCTTATCTCAAAAAATTAAACAAGGCAACGGCCAGGTGCAGTAGTATGCACCTGTAATTCTGGGGCTAGAAGGCAGAGACAGGAAAATGACTGGGCAGCCAATCTGACCTAATCAGTAAGTTTCATGTTCAGAGACCCCCCCTTTCAAAGACTAAGATGGGAAAACCTTATGGAAGAAGCTATAGACCCAAAGAATGGAGAACACATTCAAAAGGTAAAAAGCAACTGATAAAAACATCTCCACTGTCAGCCTTTGTCTGCACAGGCAAGTACATACATATGCACACACATGCAGCACACACACACACACACACACAGAATTGAAAACTGTAGTCCATACAGATTTGTATAACAGTTCTGGCTATTCTGGAACTTTGTAGACCACACTGGCCTCAAATTCAAAGATATGCCTGATTCTGCCTCCTGAGTGCTGAGATTAAAGGTGTGTGCCACCACCTTCAGGCCACACAGACATTTCATACAAATATTTACAATGCTATTCTTTATGTCGAAAAGGTAGAAATAATCTAAATGTCTATCAACAGATGATCAAATGAATTGTAGTCTATATGTATAGAATAACACTCAAGCTCTAAAAAGGAATGAGGTATTAATACATGCTACAACTTGAACTCTCAAATATGATCATGAATTCAAGAAACCAAACACAAAGGTCTATATTTAAATATTTGACTTTATTTATGTGGAGTCATCAAAAAAGGCAGCAAGAGCTAGAAAATGACAAATTATCACAGTTACAGGGCATTATGTGGTACTGAAAAGTTTTCTACCTAAGTTTGGCAGTGGCTCATTCCTGTAATTGCAGCATGTAAGAGGCTGAGGCCAGCCTAAGCCGCAGATACCATGTTTCAAATCAACCAACCGAACCAACAAATCAAGTGAAACAAACAAACAAAAAGGTAAGTTCTTTTTTAATAATTTATTTGTATTTTTATGTACATTAGTGTTTGCCTGCATGTTTGTCTGTGTGAGGGTGTCAGATCCTCTGGAACTGGAGTCACAGACAATTGTGAGCTGTCATGTAGGTGCTGGGAATAGAACCTGGGTCCTCTGGAAGAGCAGCCAGTGCACTTAACTGCTGAGCCATCTCTCCAGTCCCCAAAAGGTAAGTTATTAAAAACACCAGCTGCATATTTAAATTGGCTAATTATGTTATGTGGATTCTGTGTTAATTTAACCTTGTAAATAAAACAAAAACAAAAAAAATAAAAGTTAAAACATTTTTATCATGTAATATTACTTACTTCTTTTTGGTAGTGCTAAAATTGAAACCAGGACCATGGCACACATTAAGAATTGAGCACGATCAGAGAAAGTTTTGTATTATTATGATTTGTGTGAGATGGTATATAGGTGCACAAATGCTGTGGCGCACATATGCAGGTTGGATGACTTGTAAGTCCATGTTCTGATTCTATCATGAGCCAAAGGGATAAGCTCTGGTCTTCAGGTTTGCTAGGGAAGT